>NW_021941229.1:27909111-28254111 GCF_902148845.1 Salarias fasciatus | reverse complement strand
CATGCTGATCAGTGCTGGAGAAGAACTGATGCCGTCTGAGCTGAAGTCGGCTTCAAACCTCAGTTTATTCCAGAAAAGTCTTCATTCTTCCTGCTGACGGCAGGCAGGCGGCGTGAAGCTGTGATCAGTGGGTTTGTTCCTGCTGCTACTGAGCTTCTGTCAGCGTCTTTCTGAAATATAAAACTGTTAGAAGAAACTGAACTATTGGAACAAACATATGAAGCAGCTATAACGAGGTCAGAGGTCAGGAGCAGCACCTCCATCCATCCATCCATTTTCTACCGCTTATCCGGGGCCGGGTCGCGGGGGCAGCAGTCTCAGCAGGGACGCCCAGACTTCCTGTCCCCAGACACTTCCTCCAGCTCCTCTGGGAGGATCCCAAGGCGTTCCCAGGCCAGCTGAGAGACATAGTCTCTCCAGCGTGTCCTGGGTCTTCCCCGGGGTCTCCTCCCAGTGGGACATGCCCGGAACACCTCCCTAGGGAGGCGTCCAGGAGGCATCCTAAACAGATGTCCGAGCCACCTCAGCTGGTTCCTCTGGATGTGGAGGAGTAGCGGCTCTACTCCGAGCTCCTCCCTGGTGACTGAGCTCCTCACCCTATCTCTAAGGGAGCGCCCAGCCACCCTACGGAGGAAGCTCAATTCGGCCGCTTGTATCCGGGATCTTGTCCTTTCGGTCATGACCCAATGCTCATGACCATAGGTGAGGGTGGGAACGTAGATTGACCGGTAAATCGAGAGCTTCGCCTTTCGGCTCAGCTCCTTCTTCACCACGACGGATCGATACAACGACCGCATCACTGCAGCCGCTGCACCGATCCGCCTGTCAATCTCTCCTCCATCCGTCCCCCACTCGTGAACAAGACCCCAAGATACTTGAACTCCTCCACTTGGGCTAGGGTCTCTCCACCAACCTGGAGGGGGCAAGCCACCTTCCTCCGGTCGAGGACCATGGCCTCGGATTTGGAGGTGCTAATCCTCATCCCTGCCGCTTCACACTCGGCTGCGAACCGCCCCAGTGCATGCTGTAGGTCCGGGTTCGATGAAGCCAACAGGACAACATCATCTGCAAAAAGCAGAGATGAAATCCTGTGGTTCCTGAACCGGACCCCCTCCGGCCCCTGGCTGCACCTAGAAATTCTGTCCATGAAGATGATGAACAGAACCGGTGACAAAGGGCAGCCCTGCCGGAGTCCAACATGCACCGGGAACAGGTCCGACTTACTGCCGGCAATGCGGACCAGACTCCTACTCCGGTCATACAAAGACCGGACGGCCCTTAACAAGGGGCCCCGGACTCCGTATTCCCGGAGCACCCCCCACAAGACACCACGAGGGACACGGTCGAATGCCTTCTCCAAATCCACCTGTCAGAACAAAAGAACAGAGAATATTCTCCAAAGACCAGACTAAAGACCAGACTAAAGACCAGACTAAAGACCAGACTGAAGACCAGACTGAAGACCAGACTAAAGACCAGACTGAAGACCACACTAAAGACCAGACTGAAGACCAGACTAAAGACCAGACTAAAGAACAGACTGAAGACCAGACTGAGGACCAGACTAAAGACCAGACTAAAAAACAGACTGAAGACCAGACTGAAGACCAGACTGAAGACCAGACTGAAGACCAGACTAAAGACCAGACTAAAGACCAGACTGAAGACCAGACTAAAGACCAGACTGAAGACCAGACTAAAGACCAGACTAAAGAACAGACTGAAGACCAGACTGAAGACCAGACTAAAGACCAGACTAAAAAACAGACTGAAGACCAGACTGAAGACCAGACTGAAGACCAGACTGAAGACCAGACTAAAGACCAGACTAAAGACCAGACTGAAGACCAGACTAAAGACCAGACTGAAGACCAGACTAAAGACCAGACTAAAAAACAGACTGAAGACCAGACTGAAGACCAGACTAAAGACCAGACTAAAGAACAGACTGAAGAACAGACTGAAGACCAGACTGAGGACCAGACTGAGGACCAGACTAAAGACCAGACTAAAGACCAGACTGAGGACCAGACTGAAGACCAGACTAAAGACCAGACTGAAGACCAGACTGAAGACCAGACTGAGGACCAGACTAAAGACCAGACTAAAGACCAGACTAAAGACCAGACTGAAGACCAGACTGAAGACCAGACTGAAGACCAGACTGAAGACCAGACTGAGGACCAGACTAAAGACCAGACTAAAGACCAGACTAAAGACCAGACTAAAGACCAGACTGAAGACCAGACTAAAGACCAGACTGAAGACCAGACTAAAGACCAGACTAAAAAACAGACTGAAGACCAGACTGAAGACCAGACTGAAGACCAGACTGAAGACCAGACTAAAGACCAGACTAAAGAACAGACTGAAGACCAGACTGAAGACCAGACTAAAGACCAGACTAAAGACCAGACTAAAGAACAGACTGAAGACCAGACTGAAGACCAGACTGAGGACCAGACTAAAGACCAGACTAAAGACCAGACTGAAGACCAGACTGAAGACCAGACTGAAGACCAGACTAAAGACCAGACTGAGGACCAGACTGAGGACCAGACTAAAGACCAGACTAAAGACCAGACTAAAGACCAGACTGAAGGCCAGACTAAAGACCAGACTAAAGACCAGACTAAAGACCAGACTAAAGACCAGACTGAAGACCAGACTGAAGACCAGACTGAGGACCAGACTAAAGACCAGACTAAAGACCAGACTAAAGACCAGACTGAAGACCAGACTGAAGACCAGACTAAAGACCAGACTGAAGACCAGACTGAAGACCAGACTAAAGACCAGACTAAAGACCAGACTAAAGACCAGACTGAAGACCAGACTGAAGACCAGACTGAAGACCAGACTGAAGACCAGACTAAAGACCAGACTGAAGACCAGACTGAAGACCAGACTGAAGACCAGACTAAAGACCAGACTGAAGACCAGACTGAAGACCAGACTAAAGACCAGACTGAAGACCAGACTGAAGACCAGACTGAAGACCAGACTAAAGACCAGACTAAAGACCAGACTGAAGATCAGACTAAAGACCAGACTAAAGACCAGACTGAAGACCAGACTGAAGACCAGACTAAAGACCAGACTGAAGACCAGACTGAAGGTAGCCTTCATCAGTCCACATGTGGAGGAAACAGCCTCTAGTAGAAGGAAGGAGGAAGACTGACCCCCCAGCTGGAAACTCACAGCCTCCAAACTAAACAGGAATAAGTTCCTGTTCTGATGGTTTGTTGAGTCTCGTGTTCAGACTGTCTCTGCCATTCCCCGTTTGTACCAGCAGGGGGCGTCCAGCGCCAGACCAGTGGGGAAGCTGAGGCGGAGTGAAGCAGCTTCCAGCAGCTGTGAGGTCTGCTTCTCTCTGATGGACTGTCAGCAACACATCCAGAACAGCTGGACTTTAAATCCTGAACATCCAGGACAGCACGAGACAAACAAGGTTCACAGGAAGAGAAATAAACATCAACATTCTGATACAAACACCTTCAACCAGCTTCGTGTCATTACAGCGTCAGCAGAGTCAGAGACACGTCAACAGAAATCACATCCCTGTCCTCAGCTTCAGTAACGACCAGACTCATCATTTCACTGAACCTGGGCATCAGTGGCTGACGGGGTCACTGTGTTCTGGCCCAGAAGTCCTGGAGGAAGGAGGACGGTTGGTGCTGCTGCTCTGCCGATGGCTCGACCTGGAGGAAGCAGAAACACCAGAATGAACCTTTAGAACACCAGCTGAGCTTCTTGTGTCCATATCAGCATTAAAAGCTGCTGATCAGGAGGAAAACCTGTTAATGAACGGTTTACCGTCTTCAGCTGGGCTGATAAAATCCACTAAAACAGTCAAAACAGGCAGAAATCCCTCTTTCAGTAGATGGACTGATGTGACTCTTCAGTTCCTGCTGGGGTCTGAATTAATGCACCTTCAACACGACAAGCAGGTCATTTACCTTTTAAACAATTTAATGAATGAACATTTAAATATAGCATGAAGTCTGAACATTTAAATAGTTTTATAATATTTACCCCACTTTCCTCTTTTATGAGAGAGAGAGAGAGAGAGAGAGAGAGAGAGAGAGAGAGAGAGAGAGAGAGAGAGAGACAGAGAGAGAGCAGCTCCTCCTTATCTTCATCAAACCACCTGTCAGTTGAACGTTTGAATTCAAAAGTGAAAGTTTTTTCAAACCGACGCTGATGCTTATCTTCCATGCTGGACCTTTTCTAGAAGGTTTATCTGCGTTTATTTGCGTTTCACTTCGAACTGCACCGCAGCTTCCAGCGTCACGCACGGATAACCGCGTCTTTTCCTGAAGCTCAGGTGTGTAAAGGTGAGATCAGGTCCTTCAGTTCAGAGTTCTGTAACAGCTTTGGTCTCTCTGGGGCGCAGAACCAGCGTTAGAGTTTGAACATAGTTTGTGTCGAGAGTATTTCACAGTGAGTTTAAAGTGAGCACGATGTGGCAGCATGGGGGAATATTCTCTCAGTTCTTCACTGCGGTCGACCCAGCCCACTCTGAAGCCTGTCAGGAGTTTCTATTGATATTTTGATGGAAAAGCAGCGTTTTAGTTCAATTATTGGCAGATTCTTTGACATGACTGATCCAAATCAGCATTATTAAAGCTTTACTTAAAGCTTCGTTGTTCCGTTGTTTTTCACCAACAGTATTAATGTGTCATCTATTCATTAATTAATGAATTAAGGTGAGTTTTGATCCGCGGAGCTTGATGTTTATTTTGCAGTACTGACATTTACCGTAATGCTGAGAATATGTTAAACACCCCGCTAAACACCGTGTGGCTGGCTTGACCGTCAGAGTGCGGCTGTCTTGACCGCAGTGAAGACCTGATGTTTAATGAGAGCAGAACTGAAGGAAGAGCAGGAGCTCCTGTTCTGTCTGCTGCTTCTTTCCTATGAGTTTCATGTGAACGCAGAGTATTTTGTGTTATTTTTGTAGAGCTGTAGTGCATGATGGGGTTTTGTCCTGATGAGATATTTTCACTGCTGGTTGATTTCCTCTAGGAAGAAGAGGTTGGAGCCCCCAGACCCCCCGAGGCTGGAGGCCGGTGAGAGACCGAATGAAAGAAAACATCCAGGAAATCACTTCAGAGGGTTTGAAACTATTTATTTGTTGTTTTTAAAGGAACCTTCAAGAGATGGATTCACCTCCAAGGAGACGGAGACGGCACAGCAGAGACCAGCCGTTTGACCTGTCAGGTCTGGTCAATAAACTTCAGCTGGATTCAGATTCTTTCACCTCGCTGCTCAACAGCAATGAACCAAGGATGAGGGAGATCGTGGAGGAGCTTCTGAGGATTTCTGAAGAAGTCAAAGACATGCAGAGAGGAACAGATGGTCTAAGAACAACCGGAGCAAATGTCACTAACATGATGAGTGAGAGTGGAAGTGCTGAAGAGGTGAAGAATCTGGGAGAAGAGTTGATGAAGATTGTTGAACCGATGAAGCAGCTCTTGGTTCAAATCCATCAAACATGTGAAGATCTGGAGGAGAACGTCTCCAAGTATCAGGCTGAAGAGTCCCTGAAAGATGTGGAGGATCTTCAGAAGGTCCTCCATCAGGTGTCTGAGCTGAAGAAGAAGAGTGGAGGAGCTGTTCATGTGGTGGCGGTGTTGATTCAATCAGTAACCGGCCTGCTGCTGCTGCTCGTGAACGTTTTCAGAGTCACTGCAACACCTGAAGAAGACCAGAAGCTGAGAGACGCCATCATTCAGTCAGCTGATCAGAGCCAGAGGCTCACTGAGGACTTCTGTCTGATGAGGGAGGAACTGGCAAAGTTCAGGAAGTGAAGAGAACACACACACACACACACACACACACACACACACACACACACACACACACACACACACACACACACACACACACACACACACACACACACACACAGCCCCTCCACTTCCTCCTGGAAGCTTCCTGGATCTGTTCGTTCCTTCACTGTTTTGGATTTCATTCAGGTTTAAAGAATATTAACCCTGCACAGCTGATGGGCCTGATTCAGTTCCTAAATCCTGCAGATCCCATCTTGTAGCGCTCCACAGACCAGTGGTTTCACTCAGTTAAAATTTTACCAGCCCAATCAGGGGAAAGAGGCGGGAGGAGCGGGAGGAGCGGACGTGTTGAGAAGACATTCGTTCAATCGCCAGCTCCTGATTGTTTTGTTTCTTCCATTTTCTTCTAGTTCCTGCTGACATATGATGCTCTGTACATAACCTGTTACAAAAGTACACAACAAAATAATATTACGTACAAATTAAACATGTTTTATTACTTCCTGCTCCTCTTCAGATCTGTTTTCTTTGTATTCTGTTCTTTGTTTTTCAACTCATTTTTTATGTTTGAAATAAATTCATTCTTACATTCATTCATGTTGTTGTCTGTGGATTTGTTCTCTGCAGTCGAGTCGAGTTCAGTTTAATGAAATGTCAATAAAAATAACTGCAGTGAAGAAACTTTTCTCTGGTCTGATAATGTGATGAAGTCAGGCAGCTGCTGTGTGTCGGATGTTTATCACTGAAGCTCTGTGGTGTGTAACGTCACATCTGACTGATAGAGAGTGGAGAGCCAGGGACCAGGGACCAGGAGCCAGGGACCAGGAGCCAGGAGCCAGGGACCAGGAGCCAGGGACCAGGAGCCAGGGACCAGAGACCAGGAGCCAGGGACCAGGAGCCAGGGACCAGGAGCCAGGAGCCAGGGACCAGGAGCCAGGGACCAGGAGCCAGGGACCAGGGACCAGGAGCCAGGGACCAGGAGCCAGGGACCAGGAGCCAGGAGCCAGGGACCAGGAGCCAGGGACCAGGAGCCAGGGACCAGGAGCCAGGGACCAGGAGCCAGGGACCAGGGACCAGGAGCCAGGGACCAGGAGCCAGGGACCAGGATCCAGGGACCAGGGACCAGGAGCCAGGGACCAGGGACCAGGCCCTGGAGAGCGGGACCCGGTGCCAGAGGCTCAGACTCTACTGTCCAGGAGAGACTCTGTTCACCACAGGAACATCCAGCTGGACTGAAGTGTGTGTTGTGAGGGAGACTGAAAGCCTTCCAGACACACACACACACACACACACACACACACACAGATTGTTTCTATTTTTCAAGAATGTAATTTTACTAAACCTTGAACAGACGTACGCCTTAATAAAGTTTGTCCAAGTAGAGTTGCCATAACGAGCTGTCTCGCCGTGATTCGGGTCGCGATCATACGGTCACATGCGCAGAACCCTCTGACCACGAGGTTAGGCCTAATTTGACCACTAGGGGGAGCAGGATGGGTGATTAGCGGCAGGTGTGCCAGAGGGATGGCATAAAGTCTTTCTACCGTGTCTGTTGTCGTGTGGAATCGGGTTGGCGTGGAAAAGGAAACTGAGCAGTTGGATGTATGGGCTGCAGACGTGGTAACGGGCTGTACGGTTTGTGCTCAGAGGGAAATAAATGGGCTGCCGCACCCAAACGGTAAAATGAGAGAAAGTGATTGATTGCATCCTAGACCATTCTCCCTCGAACCCTCAGAAGAGCTGAACTGTGTCAGCCCAGGTGAGGAACGTTCTGTTCAAACACATCTCCTCTTTTTTTAATGCACTGCAGCAAAGCACCGCTCTGTGCTGCCCCACTCTGAGAAGCCCGGACCGGCCCTGGTCTTATACTTTGAAAGACTTCCTGACTCCATTGTGTGCATATATGTGTGCAGATTATTTATTGATTAAATATGCCCCCCCCCCCCCCCCCCCCCCCACCACCACCACCCCCCAGAAGCAAAAAAACAAAACAAAATAAGAAATGAATAAGTAAGTGAAATAATAACTCCCTCGTGCTGCAGCCCAGGTTCTGTCCTCCTCAAAATCACCGGTAGAAATGATGATTGACCTGCTTGTTACGCTGTTTAATGCATCTGTAATTAAAGACTGAAATCAAAGACTGGTTGAAATCAAACTTTCTTAATCTCAATGAAAGCAAAACAGATTGTATTGTTTGTGATGACAGCCAGACATCTGATTCCATCTACCGCTCTTGGGATGCCGTCCTCAAACAGATGTCAATCAGTAAGAAATCTTGGAGTCACAATCGACAAGTCATTGAAGTTTGACAAGCAAATCAGTTCAGTGGTGAAAACCAGCTTTTATCAACTTAGACTCCTGAGCAAAGTGAAGTCTTACCTGCCGTCAGATCAGCTGGAGAGAGTCATCCATGTCTTTGTTACATCCAGACTGGATTATTGTAACTCATGATGTTTTGGTCTGGACGCCTCCTCCATCCGCCGGCTGCAGCGCTTCCTGACAGCACCAGGCGCTCGGAGCAGATTACTCCGGAGCTGCAGTCCTTCACTGGCTGCCAGTGTCTTTTAGGATTCAATTTAAAATGTTATTACTGGTTTTTAAAGCTTTAAATGGGCTGGCCCCTGGATATTTGAGTGAGTTATTGTCTGTCTGTGCTCCTGTAAGAGCTCTGAGGTCATGTGACCAGCTGTTTCTAGCTCGTCCTAGGTCAAGACTAAAGACCAGGGGTGATAGGGCGTTTGCTGTAGCTGGGCCTAAACTGTGGAACAGTCTCCCTTTGAGTATTCGCTGTGCTCCAGATGTTTTACGCTTTTAAAGCGCTGTTGAAGACCCGCCTTTTTGCAGCGGCCTTTAACACCAGCTGAGAATGTATTGTGATCCGTATGTCTCCCTGTGTGTCTGTTATAATTTGTATGTCATTGTTTTGTACAGCACTTTGGGCAGTGGAAACTGTATTTTAAATGTGCTTTAGAAATAAACTTGACCTTGACCTTGACCATGCGTATGCAGCGTGGCAGGGCAGTCCACATAGAATCGCACCTGAAACGTTTGAATAACGTTTTGATACACAGACCTGCACAAGCAGCTCCATGGACGGATACACCGGAGCACAGCAGTAGAAGCCATAGACTCGGTCGCTGTGCTCTGGTATATCCTTCCTCGGAGCGCCGCCATGAGCAGGTCTGTGTATCAACACGTTATTTTAACGGATTGAAAAGAAAACACGTCTTTTAAAATGTTTTATAACCATTCAGATTTACTTCACGTGCTAACACGCCGTCCGCTGGACCACTGGAAGGAGGACTTTGTCCACTTTCGTCTGTCAAGCTCTGTCTCCTCTTCACCTCCAGGAATTGAGCTAAGCTAACTACGATGCTAACAGCTGGGATCCAGCCGCTGGACGCAGAGAGACAATAAAGGTATGTATGATCTTGTCTCACTATAAAAATGACAGGGATAGGGCGTGGGTCCAAAATCTTCGGAGTGTTCCTTGAAAGCGACAGCGGTCGAAACATAACCCAAAAAACACTTTAGGATTGCTTAATTTTTTTTCAGTTTTCCCCCTTTTTTTCTGTTTCTCTCGTTTTAAAAATCCCTTATGATTTTATTTTCTTGGGATTTCGGCTTTGGCCATAGGAGAAAATAATGGAGAATGGACCGTGGTTCGCCGCCGCAGCCCTCTGTGTCTTAATCACCTGCCTTTAGACGGACAAACACCGCAGCAGGTGTGGGTTTGATGAGTCATAGTGTTGGTGATAAACCCTTCATTAATGGAATATTCTCAATAACTTGGTTGCGCACAGCCACGTAAACACCTGCAGAAACCCCAATATTACCCCTGGTTCCTCCTTTTCTGACCCAAATTTCTGGTCATATAAACTCTCATTGGAATATTCCGGTCAAAAGGAAACGTGAAATACTGTTCTATCCGCAGGGAATCTGGTCTTCTGAGTACAGGAACTACTTGTGATACAGTTTAACTGCTACTACATAAATAAAATGTATGAAAATGATCATTTAGTTCTTCTCTTTTACTGGAAAACGGTGCATCGCATCATTGAACTTGTTCCAGCTTCTTCTGGCCGCGCCTTACGGCTAAAACTCTTTTTCTAACAACATACAGAGAGAGCCTGCCTTCAGGGGCCGTTCTTCTTCTGTGGTGTTTGTGTAGGCGTTTAGAAAAATGTTTCTATTTCATGAGCCATCTTGTCTTTAATGGCACGAACAAGCTGGAAACCTGCCTCTGAGCTTTTCTCAGACAAATTATCACCAGACCGTCTGCTCTCCAGCCGGCGCACGAAATGATCACTGCGCCCAGCTGGACTGTCCACACCTCCCCGGTACGCAGCCACGCCCAGCTTGGTGGAATGGAGTTTATCAGTCAACAAACACACCAATAGTGGCGTTGTGCCTGTTGAAATTAATAGTGTGAAAAATAATGATAATAAACCAAACAATATGCTTCTTTGGTAGCACTTTATAATACGGCCCGTGTCTTACAGAGTAGCTTCCCTTCTCTTACAGTGTAGTTTCCTCAACTAGAAGGTAACTGTCGGACATGTACATGTTATTTCGTGGAACCTGAGGAGTACTTACACTTGTTCCTGACAGCGTCAGTGCTGGTGTCTTACAGTGTAGTTTGACGTGTCTTAATGTGTAGTTTCCTCAACTGTGGAGGTAACTCTCATAAATGTAGCATGACATTTTACGGACTCTATGGGGTACTTACGCTCGTGTCTTACAGTGTAAGTCCTGGAGTCTTACACTGTAGTTTCCCGTGTTTTACCATGTACTTATCAAAGCAGTGTAATTTTCCTGAACATATGCTTTTACTGGACAGCCTTGATGAGCCACTTCCTCTTAAGAAGCCCCAGGAAGCCCTACAGATTGTTTATACCAATGACAAACTGAAATACTGTAACGTATTGATGAGTGTTTCACATAATAATGACAAGACATGCAGACGTTGTTGAATAATTATATAGTTTTCTTCACATCATCTTTATTATAATATGTTATTTAGTAATGTTCATGTTATTCATGTCTCTGTTTAGGTACAGAGTGATTGTGTAAACAGGTGTAGGAAAAAGATGTATTATGAGTGACACAAAGCCCGAGTATTAGTTTGCCTCTCTTTTTGTTTTTTCTGCACGCCTTTTCCCTTTTTTCTTACTGGCATCCTCCGGGCAGCCTGCCAGTCTGTTCTTCTTTTTTCAGAGGCAGAGGCCACCTGGTCTGGGCTCCTTTTTCCTTTTCTCACAAGTCAAGCAATGAAGAACGATATGAAATGTTAGGAAGAACTTGGCTCTGGTGTGAGATGTATGGAGAAGCTGAAAGTCCTGACAGAGAGGACTGGGGGGGTCCAGGACTGGACACCTTGGTGGAGGAAGGAGAGGGGGAACTGACAGGTTTGATAAGAGGTGTACATTCACTACGGAGTGATATCAGGAGGAGTGTTTAGCATGTGTACCGTCCCAACGGAGTTTCATATAGCGGAGCAGAGGGGGGCTGGAACTTCCAGAAACCGTATAAAAGGGCGAGGCTGAGCTCGGTCTTTGCTCCAGTTCCTTTTGGTCGGGTTGGCTGCCGGGAGTTTTAGTAATAAACCAGAGTAAAATAATCAAAACATGATGCATTATTGATCACTTTTACTTTTAAGAAAACATATTGTATTTATTTCAACTAGGAAACTACTACATAAGCTAAACCACTATATAAATAATATTCAGCTACTATATATGAAAGTACTGCGAATTTTCACAAAAACATAATTGTGCCCAATTCATCAAAAAAAGTGCCACACAAACTCCACTAAAACTTAGAAAATTACAACTGCAACAATATGTTTTCATTCACATAGATAGTCTACTTTTTAGACCTTTTCTTTTTGATTTCTGCTTTTTCTTCTTTTAGTTCTTGGGCTTCTTCTTCTTCCTTTCGTCTTCTGATGAGGAACCGATTGACAACACCGATCGAGTTGAGAGGTCTTTTGGTTTTGCTGTTGTCAGTAGAAAAAAACAATACATCTTAATTAATGTCATTAATGTATTACAGCTTGATCAATGACCACATCACATGTTTAAGGCTTACAAGTATGTGTGCTTCTGTTACACCCTGTAAAGGGATAGTAAAGGAACAACTTCGACACGCTGTTTGTTGAGTCATATCCAGTGTAATAATGGAGTCTTCAAAATTAAACACAATTTCTGTTACAGCAACTGTCAGATGAAAACCACACAATTAACATTGTTAGAAAAATAACATTGTACCAGTAACACAAAGTATCTTTATAATGGCTTAAATCAAAATTAAACTATACAGTCTCAGTGTTCCGTATGTAACTGAAAATTACAATCTTAGCCATGTAAAGCTGTCATAACCAAAGTAATCAGCGTTTTACCCATAAAATATAAACACAGAAACATGAAACACATTTTCTTATCAAATATATACTCATCAAATGCTGAACAGTGCACAGCAAAATTATAAACGTGGCTCAGAAACACTGCAGTAAAGCCATCCCTCTGTGAAAAACTTTACCGCAGTGAAACACTGCTGCTTGTGCCACCATGCAGTCAGCAAGGAATCTACAATGAGTGTGACATTGTTCTTTTGAATAAAAAAAACTTCACGACTTCCTGAATCAGCACTGGGTGACGTCACGCTCGACGGAAGCCCCTACAGCCCAGAAGTGATGCTCCGGACTGAAAAGGCGGGCGTACGAAATCGAAAGTGAAAGTTTTGCCCCAAAACCCCGCCGACACGTGTCTTTGTGCCTTTTTCACTGGTTTTACGGAAATTCTGGACCTTTTCTAGAAGGTATACGGCGAATATCTGCGTTTCACTTCGACCGCACCGCAGCTTCCAGCGTCACGCACGGATAACTTCGTCTTTTTCTGCTGCTCAGGTCTGTAAACGTGAAATCAGGTCCTTCCGCCTGATCTGAGCTGTTCAGAGTTCTGGAGCAGCTCTGGTCTCTCTGGGGCGCAGAACCAGCGTTAGAGTGTGAACACAGCTTGTGTCGAGTGCATTTCTCCGTTACTTTAGAGCAGGGGTGTCCTGGAGGTTCTGCAGCCCTGTGATGATGGTGATAAAGGTGTGTTCTCTGACTGCTCCACAGTCTTTTATGATTGTGAGACAACAACGCCCCGGCCCAGGCCCCCCGAGGCTGGAGGCCGGGAGCCACACTTCATCTGTGAGACAGAATGAAAGAAAACATCCAGGAAATCACTTCAGAGGGTTTTTAAACTATGTGTTTGTTGTTTTTAAAGGAACCTTCAAGAGATGGATTCACCTCCAAGGAGATGGCACAGCAGAGACCTGCCGATTAACCTGTCAAATCTGCTCAAAATACTTCAGCAGGTTTCATATTCTTTCACCTCGCTGCTCAACAGAAAAGAACCAAGGATGAGGGAGATCGTGGAGGAGCTTCTGAGGATTTCTGAAGAAGTCAAAGACATGCAGAGAAGAAAAGACAGTCAGAGAAGAGTTGGAGCTGGAGGAGGTGGAGGTTCTTCCCTGTTCAGTGTGTTTGCTGCAGCAGTAGCTGATGGAGCAGCTCATAGAGGTGTAAAAGTAACAAAAGTGATGAGTGAGAGTGGAAGTGCTGAAAAGGCAGCTCATGCAGGTGAAGCTTCGGTTGTAGGTGTAAAAGTAACTAAAGTGATGAGTGTGGAGGAAAGAGGTCAAAAGGCGAAGAATCTGGGAGAAGAGTTTATGGAGATTGTTGAACCGATGAAGAAGCTCTTGGTTCATATCCATCAAATATGTAAAGATCTGGAGGAGAACGTCTCCAAGTATCAGGCTAAAGAGTCCCTGAAAGATGTGGAGGATCTTCAGAAGTTCATCCATCAGGTGTCTGAGCTGAAGAAGAAGAGTGGAGGAGTGATTTTTGGGGAGGAGGTGTTTTTTCAATATGTAACCGAGTGGCTAACCAAGCTGGTGGTGTCCATCTGGAGCTTGTTTGGCTCCACTGAAACACCTGAAGAAGACCAGAAGCTGAGAGACACCATCATTCAGTCAGCTGATCAGAGCCAGAAGATCACTGAGAACTTCTGTCTGATGAGGGAGGAACTGGCAAAGTTCAGGAAGTGAAGAGAACACACACACACACACACACACACGCACGCACACACACACACGTTTGTATTTCTATCCTTGTGGGGACCGTCCATTGACTCCCATTCATATCTAAATCCTACCCCTGACCCTGACCCTAACCCTAACCCACACCACAACAAAGCCTAACCCTAAAGAAATGTTTTTGCACTTTTACTTTTTTCAGTAACAACATGGTCAAGAAAACACTGTTTTTCCCCATGGGGACCAAAAAATGTCCCCACGAGGTAGGTCGTGCCAGGTTTTCCTATCCTTGTGGGGACTAAATGTCCCCACAAGGACAGAAAAACTCGTACACACACACACACACACAGACCCAGAGCCCCTCCTTCCTGGATCCGGTGGTTCCTTCCCTCTGACCTGTTGGATTCATTCGACTGACCTTTGATCCTTCCTGATGGTTTCTGTGCTGATATCTCCAACCTCTCAGGTCACGTCTACAAAATAAATCCATCTTCTTTGCATGCTGAATTGTCCTCCTATTAATAGTTTAGAGAATATACATGAGATAAAAGAATTTAAAGAAAAAAACGGAGAGGGAGGGGGTTAAACCTGTACAAAAGACCTATAAAAGAACAATAAAGGGGAGAATAGAAACTGAGAGAAAGTAAGGAGTGAGTGTTGGGGGGGGGGGGGGGGGGGGGGGGGCTTTATTTTCTTTTTCCTGTGAAAATAACAGATTTGCTCTGACAGACGATCTGATTCTGTCCAGTTTCTTTTGTGGGAATTCTTCCATTTTATTCTAGTGCCTGCTGACATATGATGCTCTGTACATAACATTTTAATATTTTTCAACCTGAGTTCCACTTGTGGTTAAACTGGTCTGTCTCATGTTGTATTTACGTGTGAAACGACTCGGGATATGCTGCAAACGAATTGCCCTGTGGGATCAATAAAGTTTTCTGAATCTGAATCTGAATCTGAATAACCTGTTACAAAAGTACACAACTAAAGAATATTACGAACAAATTAAACATGTTATATTACTTCCTGCTCCTTTTCAGATCTTTTTTCTTTGTATGTTGTTCTTTGTTTTTCCACCCATTTTTTATGTTTGAAATAAATTCATGCTTTCATTCATTCATACAGACCGCATGTTGTTGTCTGTGGATTTGTTCTCTGCAGTCGAGTCGAGTTCAGTTTAATGAAATGTCATTAAAAATAACTGCAGTGAAGAAACTTTTCTCTGGTCTGAATAATGTGATGAAGTCAGGCAGCTGCTGTGTGTCAGATGTTCATCACTGAAGCTCTGTGGTGTGTAACGTCACATCTGACTGATAGAGAGTGGAGAGACAGAGACCAGGAGCCAGGGACCAGGCCCTGGAGAGCGGGACCCGGTGCCAGAGGCTCAGACTCTACTGTCCAGGAGAGGCTCTGTTCACCACAGGAACATCCAGCTGGACTGAAGTGTGTGTTCATTTTAATAAAGCTTTTAAGGAGCCAACAGACGCTCTCTGTGAAGACTCTGCAGACCACTTCAGAACTAAAATCCTGGACATCAGGTCCAGTCTTTTACCCCAACAGGTTTTATCAGTGAACACAGCTGAACCGTTGTCCATGCCTGAGGACACACTGGACAGTCTGGACCTGGTTGATGAAGGACTCTTGGTCGAGTTTTCTCCCAAGTGAAATCAACAACCTGCCTTCTAGATCCCATCCCCACCACTGTTTAAATCACTTTATGGATTCCTTGAGGAACAGATTTTAAATATCATGAACAGCTCTCTTCAGACGGCGTCTTCCCCACTGCCTGTAAAACAGCGGTGGTGAAGCCCCTTCTGAAGAAGAGCAATTTAGACCTCAATGTTCTTAATAACTACAGACCAGCATCCAACTGACCATTTTTAAGTAAAGTTTTAGAAAGACTGGTTTTTAACCAAGTCAATGACTTTTTAATGATTAATAACATTTTAGAAAGACATCAGTCTGGTTTTAGAGTGAACCACAGTACCGAGACGCCCTTTTAAAGATTTTAAATGACATCAGGTGGAATTTAGATAATAAAAAGCTCACAGTGTTGGTTCTGCTGGACCTGAGTGCTGCCTTCGACTCAGTAGACCACCACATTTTAATAAACAGACTGAGTCACCTGGTGGGCCTCTCTGGTACTGTTCTTACCTGGTTCAGTTCTTTTCTCACAGATCGATGTTTTTATGTAAGTTTGGATACTTGTTCCTCAGGAACCCATAAAATCAGGTGTGGGGTTCCCCAAGGTTCAATTTTAGGTCCCATACTTTTTAACCTCTACATGCTTCCACTTGGGGACGTCATCAGGAGACACGGCATCAGTTTCCATGGTTACGCTGACGACACTCAGCTGTTCATCGCCGTGTCTCCTGGTGACTCCGGGCCAATAGAAACCCTTTTTAACTGTATTTCAGACATCAAGTCATGGATGCAGTGAATTTCCTGCAGCTCAACCAGGACAAGACTGAGGTTTTAGTTTTCGGTCCCGAAGGTCAGAGAGAGAAAATTTTACCTAAATTATCAGATTTTAAACCAGAACAATCAGTTAAGAACCTGGGCGTGATTTTTGACTCTGAGCTAAATTTTATTCCACACATTAAAAACATAACTAAGATTGGATTTTATCATCTTAAGAATAAAGCCAGAGTCGCCCGTTTCTCTCTCAGGCCAGCAGGAGGCGCTAATGCAGCTTTTATCTCCTGTAGATTAGATTATTGTAATGCCTTGCTCTCTGGTCTTCCCAAAAAGAACATTTCAAACCTACAGTTATTACAAAACTCAGCCGCCGTGCTGACGAGGACCAGGGGGCGGAGCCACATTACACCGGTTTTACAGTCGCTGCATTGGCTCCCTGTCCGCTTCAGGATGGATTTTAAGGTTCTCTTATTAGTTTTTAAATGTCTTAACGGCCTTGCGCCTTCTTATCTAGCTGACCTGTTTTTACCCTATCGACCCTCGCGGGCCCTGAGGTCCTCCAGCAGCGGCCTATTGTGTGTTCCTAAAGCCAGAACCAAAACCCATGGTGAAGCGGCTTTTAGCCACTACGGCCACGCCTGTGGAACAGCCTGCCGGAGAACCTCAGGACCGCAGAGACTGTTGATATTTTTAAAGGCAGGTTGAAAACACACCTTTTTAATCTGGCTTTTAATTAACCTCTTATCTCCATCATTTTTATTTTTGGTCATTTTAATTTTTAATATACTTATCCTATTTATTCATTTTATTTTTACTATGTACTTTTAATTTATTTTATTTTCTATTTTATAATCTTATCTTACTTTTTATTTATTTTTTTATTTTTTTTTATTAGCTTTGTATCATGTCTTTTTAACATCTATTTAACTCCAGTGTTTCCTCAGGGGGGTTCTTCACACCAGGAGTTGGTCCCGGTCCTCTGCTGGGGTCACTGTACTCGAGTCCTCTGGTCCCGGCTGGCCTGGGGGGCTCCACACCTTGGTGTGCGGGATCCCGCTGGTCTAACGGGGTCGGGGGTCGAGCGCTGGGGCCCCAGTACTAATGACCTTTGCCTTCTCCTGGTGTGAACGGCCCCACTGGCAGTGTTTTCCCATGATGCTTAGTGCCATGCCATGTCTCCTCTGCCTTGCTATGGGCATAAATTGGGTGTGTGCGTGTGTTTGTGTGTGTGTGCGTGTGCGTGTGGTGTACACTTATTGATGGTGCAGCTTTTTTTTTTTTTTTTTTTTACTGTTAAGCACTTTGCGTTGCTTTTATTATCATGAAAAGTGCTATACAAATAAATAAAGTTTGAAGTTTGAAGTTTGTGACGCAGACTGAAAGCCTCCCGGTCGGCAGCTTGTTGTAATCAGATTCCTTCAAAGCGTCTTTTCTCAGTCGGTGTTAAAAGCAGCAGACTGCTTCAGTCGGACGGTTCTGTCCATCACTACGGTGGGAAAACACAGAATCCTCCTCAGTGGATGTGAGAGGAGGGCAGAGGAGGTCGTGATGCTGAGTGAAGCTATTTCAGACAAATCGTTTGTAAAAACGGGCTCTTCACAAACACAATGTCCCGTCCAGAGTTTAGTCTGACGGCTTTTTCAATATGTGATGTTAAATGATCATTTCTCTGTGTGATAATGGGACGGACGCATCTTTCTAAAATATTCTAATTGAGATGCTTAATATTGTAGCGACCGCGGGGGTCGCTAGGGGCGCTAGGGAGCCACTGCCCCAGAACTGAGTGTTCCAGGGAGCCGCGGGGCATTATGGGAGCTCCCCGTTCGGGACTTTCAGGGCCATATATGGGGGTTATGTGGTTTATTTGCGTTTCCTTTTGTTGTGGTTGTGTTTTGCTTACTGTTGTGTGCTGTTTGTGTCCTTTTATGTTCATTATGTGTCGGACCGTGGGTCAAGGGGGTCACTTGGGGGGTGACCTGGGGCTTTTATTTTGTCTCGATGTTGGTGTGTTAAGTTCTCTTGCTTGGTTGTTTTCACAATAAAGCTTCGGTTGAGCAACAGAGCAGACCTCGCCTCGTCTTCTTGCCCGCAAGTTGCTGCTCGACCGCCTCAATATAGACCTGTACATATGACCCCCCCCCCTCCCACACACACACACACACACACACACACACACAGATTGTTTCAATTGTTTAAGAATGTAATCTTCCTGGACTTTAGACAGCGGGACAGACAGCGCCGTCTCTCTGTAAATCAGGTTGCGATCATGCGGGCGCATGTGCAGCAGGGTCTGGTCCGGATCGTGTTCCGGGTCCGGATCGTGTTCCGGGTCCGGATCGTGTTCCGGGTCCGGATCGTGTTCCGGGTCCGGATCGGGTCCTGCCAGGCTCTCTCTGCATGCTGTCAGAAACAGAGTGTTCAGCGGCGAGCCGAGCCCCAGAAGAAGCTGGAACGGGTTCATGAAGCGATGCAGGGTTTTTTCAGTAAAAGAGAAGAACTGAACCATCGTTATTCAAACCGGATCACAAGCAGTTCCTGGACTCAGAAGACCAGATTCCCTGTGGATAGAACCTGGCAGAACAGGATTTAATGTCCCTTTTGACCGAAATATTCTGATGACCACAAATTCAGGATAGAAAAGGAGGAGCCAGGGGTAACATTGGGGTTTTTAGAACCCGGAATATGAGCAGATTGAGGTTTTTGCAGGTGTTTTCATGGCTGACAGCAGCCGGTTACTGAGGATTTCGGGTTAAGAAAGGGTTCCTGCCTGCATGGAAACGTATCCTCTGTTACAACTGTCACTGTGCTGTCCCTCCATCCTGCCCCCCCCCCCCCCCCCCCCCCCTGTACCTCTTATATCATCTCTCATCGTGTATAGAGCGGTATATCCTACTTCCACCTAATTCTACCTGTTATAATGTCAGCTCTCATTTCCTTTATTTTCATTTCCAGTCAGTCAAAAACCAAAAGCTGGTTTAATGAGGACAACGACACGAAGTGTGATTTTTAGGAAACAGGCTCCATCTTCAGCTCATTGCTGAGTTCCCGTTCCTTCACTAACGGCCCATTCTGGCAGTTCAGCAGGAAGCAGGCCACACTGAACAGCTGATCCACGCTGCTGCTTACAGACAGTGGTACGTCCTCCTCACTTTGCTCTCCTTCGCTCTCCTCGTGCACGTCTCCACGTGCACTCAGCCGTGCAACTGACTGCGTCCGGAGCGCTTCCTCTCCCCTCGGTTGTTGTTTGTTGCTGAGAAAGGCGGGCTGGTGCACCCTCCAGCGAGCGAGGTCGTCTCCAACCAACCCTCTGTCCACCGTGACCGCCACTGCTGCTTCAGCAGCTTTACAACCCCTGAAGACCCCGAGGTCTCCCAATCAATCAGTCAATCCATCAAACTTTATGTGTGGAGCACTTTTCATGATAATAAAAACAACGCAAAGTGCTGAACAGTAAAAACAGTCATACAAACAAAAGAATAAAAACCGCACCATCAGTAAATATACACCACACACACACACACACGCACACGCACACACACACGCACACGCACGCACACACAAACAGACATACACCCAATTTTTGCCCACAGCAAGGCAGACGAGACATGGCATGGCACTAAGCATCATGGGAAAACACTACCAGTGGGGCGTCCACACCAGGAGAAGAAGAAGGTCATTAATACTGGGGCTCCAGCGCTCGACCCCCGACCCCGTCAGACCAAGGGAACCCGCACACCGAGGTGTGGAGCCCCCCAGGCCAGCCAGGACCAGAGGACTGGAGTGCAGTGACCCCAGCAGAGGACCAGGACCAACTCCCGGTGTGAAGAACCCCCTCAGAGTGAAGGACCCCCCCCAGAGTGAAGGACCCCCCCTCAGAGTGAAGGACCCCCTCAGAGTGAAGGACCCCCCCAGAGTGAAGGACCCCCTCAGAGTGAAGGACCCCCCCAGAGTGAAGGACCCCCCCAGAGTGAAGGACCCCCTCAGAGTGAAGGACCCCCCCCAGAGTGAAGGACCCCCCCTCAGAGTGAAGGACCCCCTCAGAGTGAAGGACCCCCTCAGAGTGAAGGACCCCCCCCCAGAGTGAAGGACCCCCCCTCAGAGTGAAGGACCCCCCCAGAGTGAAGGACCCCCCCTCAGAGTGAAGGACCCCCCCCTCAGAGTGAAGGACCCCCCCTCAGAGTGAAGGACCCCCTCAGAGTGAAGGACCCCCCCCCCAGAGTGAAGGACCCCCCCTCAGAGTGAAGGACCCCCCCTCAGAGTGAAGGCCCCCCCCCTCAGAGTGAAGGACCCCCCAGAGTGAAGGACCCCCTCAGAGTGAAGGACCCCCTCAGAGTGAAGGACCCCCCCTCAGGAAACTCTGGAGTTAAACAGCTAAAAACATAAAAAGCCATGATACAAAGCTAATAAAAAAAATAAGTAAGATAAGATTATAAAATAGAAAAGTAAAATAAATGAAAAGTACATGGTAAAAATAGAACGAATAAATAGGATGAGTAGATTAAAAATTAAAATGACCAAAAATAAAAATGATGGAGATAAGAAGAATAGAAGGTTAATTAAAAGCCTGATTAAAAATGTGTGTTTTCAACCTCCCTTTAAAACTATCAACAGTCTCTGCGGTCCTGAGGGTCTCTGGTCCTGAGGGTCTCTGGTCCTGAGGGTCTCTGGTTCTGAGGGTCTCCGGCAGGCTGTTCCACTGTGTTGTTCCTGTGTGTATGTGTGTGTGTGTGTGTGTGTGTGTGTTCCACAGTTCTAGCTTTAGGAACACACAGTAAGCTGCTGCCAGAGGACCTCAGGGCCGCGAGGGTCAATAGGGTAAAAACAGATCAGCTAAATAAGAAGGCGTGAGGCCATTAAGACATTTAAAAACTACGTAATAAAAGAACTTTTTTCTCCCCCTCTCCCTCTGAAACCACCGGAAGCTTGGACAGGAAGTACTCGCCCACACCCTCACGCTCCACCGGCAGCAATGTGCAAGAAGCCTGTTAGTCTTCAGGGGAATTCATTCAGGAAATTTCAATGGAAAACCCCGTTTTCCCACCTGGGTTACACTCTGGAGCCACAGCCTGTCTGGAGCAACCCCTGGTGCATGATGGGATATGGACAGTTGTTGACGCTTCCTGGTCGGCTTCGTCTCCCTTGATGGACGTCAGCAGGACACAGTCGCTGTCCGTGGTGCTGAAGCTCCGCCTTACAGACATGCTGATGCTGTCAGGTCATCTTCATCCTGACCTTCATGATTTGGGTTTAAAGGGCGTGGTCATGTGGTGTGGTGTGACGACAAAGATTCCTCATTCTTGCAGGTCGCTGCAGGTCACTAAAGGTTACTAAAGGTCGCTGCAGGTCACTAAAGCAGTTTGTTTTCATCCTGTACTTAGACTGTCTCTGCCATTCCCCGTTTGTGCCAGCAGGGGGCGTCCAGCACCAGACCAGTGGGGAAGCTGAGGCGGAGTGAAGCAGCTTCCTGCAGCTGTGAGGTCTGCTTCTCTCTGATGGACTGTCAGCAACACATCCAGAACAGCTGGACTTTAAATCCTGAACATCCGGGACAGCACGAGACAAACAAGGTTCACAAGAAGAGAAATAAACAACAACATTCTGATACAAACACCTTCAACCAGCTTTGTGTCATTACAGCGTCAGCAGAGTCAGAGACACGTCAACAGAAATCACATCCCTGTCCTCAGCTTCAGTAAGGACCAGACTCATCATTTCACTGAACCTGGGCATCAGTGGCTGACGGGGTCACTGTGTTCTGGCCCAGAAGTCCTGGAGGAAGGAGGACGGTTGGTGCTGCTGCTCTGCCGATGGCTCGACCTGGAGGAAGCAGAAACACCAGAATGAACCTTTAGAACACCAGCTGAGCTTCTTGTGTCCATATCAGCATTAAAAGCTGCTGATCAGGAGGAAAACCTGTTAATGAAGGGTTTACCGTCTTCAGCTGGGCTGATAAAATCCACGAAAACAGTCAAAACAGGCAGAAATCCCTCTTTCAGTAGATGGACTGATGTGACTCTTCAGTTCCTGCTGGGGTCTGAATTAATGAACCTTCAACACGACAAGCAGGTCATTTACCTTTTAAACAATTTAATGAATGAACATTTAAATATAGCATGAAGTCTGAACATTTTAAATAGTTTTATAATATTTACCCCACTTTCCTCTTTTATGAGAGAGAGAGAGCGAGAGCGAGAGCGAGAGAGAGAGAGAGAGAGAGAGAGAGAGCAGCTGCTCCTTATCTTCACCAAACCACCTGTCAGTTGAACGTATGAATTCAAAAGTGAAAGTTTTGCCCCAAACCGACGCTGATGCTTCTCTTCCATGCTGGACCTTTTCTAGAAGGTTTATCTGCGTTTATTTGCGTTTCACTTCGACTGCACCGCAGCTTCCAGCGTCACGCACGGATAACCGCGTCTTTTCCTGCTGCTCAGGTGTGTAAAGGTGAGATCAGGTCCTTCAGCCTGATCTGAGATGATGTTCAGAGTTCTGGAGCTTTGGAGTTTGAACATAGTTTGCGTCGAGTGTATTTCACAGTGAGTTTAAAGTGAGCACGATGTGGCAGCATGGGGGAATATTCAATGTTCACCAAACTGAAAGGATTACAAAATAAACGTCAAGCTCCGCGGATCACAACTCACCTTCTTTTTTAAGTAATAGAAGATATATTAATACTGTTGCTGGAAAACATAACGGAACAACGAAGTACATCAAGTAAAGCTGTAATAATGCTGATTTCGAGTCAATAAGTCAAAGAATCTGCCAGTAATTGAGCTAAAACACTGCTTTTCCATCAAAATATTAATAGAAATTAAAGCCGCAAGCGGCATTGGTCGGGACCGAGCCTCCCCGCCGGCCAGCGACTGAGACGTCCACCCACTAACATGAAGCTTTTAGAATCTGTCTTCCATTAACACAGAGTTGTTAGCATCTCCCATCCACTAACATGGAGTAGTTAGCATCTCCCATCCACTAACATGGAGTAGTTAGCGTCTCCCATCCACTAACATGGAGTAGTTAGCATCTCCCATCCACTAACATGGAGTAGTTAGCATCTCCCATCCACTAACATGGAGTAGTTAGCGTCTCCCATCCACTAACATGGAGTAGTTAGCATGTCCCATCCACTAACATGGAGTAGTTAGCATCTCCCATCCACTAACATGGAGTAGTTAGCATGTCCCATCCACTCACCTGGAGTAGTTAGCATCTCCCATCCACTAACATGGAGCAGTTAGCATCTCCCATCCACTAACATGGAGAAGTTAGCATCTCCCATCCACTAACATTGCGTAGTTAGCATGTCCCATCCACTAACATGGAGTAGTTAGCATCTCCCATTCACTAACATGGAGTAGTTAGCATCACCCATCCACTAACAAGGAGTAGTTAGCATCTCCCATCCACTAACATGTAGTAGTTAGCATCTCCCATCCACTAACATGGAGTAGTTAGCATGTCCCATCCACTAACATGGAGTACTTAGCTTGTCTCATCCACTAACATTGAGTAGTTAGCATCTCCTATCCACTAACATGGAGTAGTTAGCATGTCCCATCCACTAACATGGAGTAGTTAGCATCTCCCATCCACTAACATGGAGTAGTTAGCATCACCCATCCACTAACATGGAGTAGTTAGTATCTCCCATCCACTAACATGGAGTAGTTAGCATGTCCCATCCACTAACAAGGAGTAGTTAGCTTTTGCCATCTGCTTTTGACAGTCACTGAATGAAGGCAATCAGTGGCAGAGTTTGATTGACAGCTGCTGTCAGCTGTGTAACTGCAATGCATGCCCATATATGGTCATTTCAGTTAGAGTGGAGAGAGGAGAAAATAAAAGTGTTTTTTTGGGGAAACAACTGGTCCTTGTTCCTTTGCTGTTTGGAAAAACTGAACAAAAAATATCACGTTTGATAGGAAAATTTGTTGGCTTTCAGTTGGTGAGGCTTTCAGAGAAGTCAGACGTTTAGTTTGGACCCCAGAGGCCTCAGTTTGTGAGAAGCGCGAGATTTTTCCCCATCCGGCTCCATTATAACTGAGAGCAAAAAAAATGCAGAGCGCACACCTTTTCTTACCTGTGAAAAGATACATATAACATGATATTTTCCCCACTTATGTTACATCATCTTGTTCGGGAGAACCTGCTGGAACTTTCTGTGTGCTCGGTTTGTTGATAGGAGTCACGGTTTAGCCGCAGTCGCCACTTGTTCGAGGTGCTGAAAAAAGGCGACTTTTTTCCTTTTTTCCCCATTATAACGGATGAGGGCCGGAGCAAGGCAGGATTTCAGACTTCCAACTTTGTACGCTAATAAAATCCACACCGTTAGACTTTTGACAAAGTTGTTCACAACTTTTGTAGAGAAATGTGTCCTCTTTCACGTCGCGTGACTCTTATGTCTGTACGACAAACGGTCTCGGAGGAGATAATTTTTTCGTGAGGAGTGATTTTGAGCAAAATTTTACTTTGAAAGGGAAAATGCGGACTTCCTGTTGGATTTAGGTCAGGGGTGTCAGCGCGTGAAATGTAGATCTCGATGAGACGAACGCGTGAGTGTTGGTTTGATCTCGCTACGACATTCCTGCGGGCCGTAGCGACTGTTTTAGACGTTTTTTGGGATCTAGGTGGCGCTAGAGAGCAGATGTTGTTTTTTTTTCCATTTTATAAAATTTTTCGCCGGTCATGATGTGCGTGCCAAATTTGGTGAGTTTTCGTGCATGTTTAGGGGGTCAAATTTGCGTTTACTTGGTAGGTCAGTATAATAAAAAGCCGCAAGCGGCATTGGTCGGGACCGAGCCTCCCCGCCGGCCAGCGACTGAGACGTCCACCCACTAACATGTAGCTGTTAGCATCTGTCATCCACTAACATGGAATTGTTAGCATCTCCCATCCACTAACAAGTAGCTGTTAGCATCTGTCATCCACTAACATGGAGTTGTTAGCATCTCCCATCCACTAACATGTAGCTCTTAGCATGTGTCATCCACTAACATGGAGTTGTTAGCATCTCCCATCCACTAACATTGAGTAGTTAGCATCTCCCATCCACTAACATTGAGTAGTTAGCATCTCCCATCCACTAACATGCAGTTGTTATCATCTCCCATCCACTAACATTGAGTAGTTAGCATCTCCCATCCACTAACATGTAGCTGTTAGCATCTCCCATCCACTAACATGGAGTGGTTAGCATCTCCCATCCACTAACATGGAGTAGTTAGCATCTCCCATCCACTAACATGGAGTAGTTAGCATCTCCTATCCACTAACATGGAGTAGTTAGCATCTCCCATCCACTAACATGGAGTAGTTAGCATCTCCCATCCACTAACATGGAGTAGTTAGCATCCCCCATCCACTAACATGGAGTAGTTAGCATGTCCCACCCACTAACATGGAGCTGTTAGCATCTGTCTTCCACTAACATGGAGTAGTTAGCATCTCCCATCCACTAACATGGAGTAGTTAGCATCTCCCATCCACTAACATTGAGTTGTAAGCATCTGTCATCCACTAACATTGAGTAGTTAGCATCTCCCATCCACTAACATGTAGCTGTTAGCATCTCCCATCCACTAACATGGAGTGGTTAGCATCTCCCATCCACTAACATGGAGTGGTTAGCATCTCCCATCCACTAACATGTAGCTGTTAGCATCTACCACCCACTAACATGGAGCGGTTAGCATCTCCCATCCACTAACATGGAGCTCTTAGCATCTCCCATCCACTAACATGGAGTAGTTAGCATCTCCCATCCACTAACATGGAGTAGTTAGCATCTCCCATCCACTAACATGGAGTAGTTAGCATCTCCCATCCACTAACAAGGAGTTGTTAGCTTCTCCCATCAGCTTTTGAGAGTCACTGAATGAAGGCAATCAGTGGCAGAGTTTGATTGACAGCTGCTGTCAGCTGTGTAACTGCAATGCATGCCCATATATGGTAATGTGAGTTAGAGTGGAGAGAGGAGAAAATAAAAGTCTTTTTTGGGGAAACAACTGCTCCTTGTTCCTTTGCTGTTTGGCATAACTGAACAAAAAATATCACGTTTGATAGGAAAATTTGTTGTCTTTCAGTTGGTGAGGCTTTCAGAGCAGTCAGACTTTTCGTTTCGACCTCAGAGGCCTCAGTTTGTGAGAAGCGCGAGATTTTTCCCCATCCGGCTCCATTATAACTGACAGGGAATAAAATGCAGAGCGCACACCAACTTATACCTGTGAAAACGTACATAAATCATGACATTTTCCCCACTTATGTTACAACATCTTGTTCGGGAGAATCTGGTGAGACTTTACGTGTGCTCGGTTTTTTGATAGGAGTCACGGTTTAGTCACAGTCGCCACTTGTTCGAGGTGCTGAAAAAAGGTGACTTTTTTTCTTTTTTCCCCATTATAACGGATGAGGGCCGGAGCAAGGCAGGATTTCAGACTTCCAACTTTGAACGTTAATAAAATCCACACTGTTAGACTTTTGACAAAGTTGTTCACAACTTTTGTAGAGAAATTTGTCCTCTTTCACGTCGCGTGACTCTTATGTCTGTACGACAAACGGTCTCGGAGGAGATAATTTTTTCGTGAGGAGTGATTTTGATCAAAATTTTACTTTGAAAGGGAAATAGCGGACTTCCTGTTGGATTTAGGTCAGGGGTGTCAGCGCGTGAAATGTAGATCTCGATGAGACGAACGCGTCAACGTAGGTTTGATCTCTCTGTGACATTCCTGCGGGCCGTGGCGCCTATTTTAATGTTTCTAGGTGGCGCTAGAGAGCAGATGGGGTCAATTTTTCCATTTTATAAAATTTTTCGCCGGTCATGATGTGCGTGCCAAATTTGGTGAGTTTTCGTGCATGTTTAGGGGGTCAAATTCGCGTTTAGTTGGTAGGTCAGTATAATAATGAAGAAGAAGGAGAAACGAACGAATAACAATAGAGACCTTGCCCTACGGGCAAGGTGGCCTGCGGCCACCTTGCCCTCCGGGGCTCGGTCCCTAATTAAAGCCGCAAGCGGCATTGGTCGGGACCGAGCCTCCCCGCCGGCCAGCGACTGAGACGTCCACCCACAAGCATGAAGCTGTTAGCATCTGTCTTCCATTAACACAGAGTTGTGAGCTTGTCCCATCCACTAACATGCAGCTGTTAGCATCTCCCATCCACTAACTTACATCTGTTAGCATCTGTCATCCACTAACTTAGAGTTGTTAGCATGTCCCATACACTAACATGGAGTTGTTAGCATGTCCCATCCACTAACATGTAGCTGTTAGAATCACTTATCCACTACCGTGGAGTTGTTAGCATGTCCCATTCACTAACATGGAGCTGTAAGCATCTGTCATCCACTAACATGGAGTTGTTAGCATCTCCCATCCACTAACATGGAGCTGTTAGCATCTCCCATCCACTAACATGGAGCTGTTAGCATCTCCCATCCACGAACATTGAGTAATCAGCATCTCCCATCCACTAAGATGGAGTAGTTAGCATCTGTCATCCACTAAGATGGAGTTGTTAGCATGTCCCATCCACTAACATTGAGTAGTTAGCGTCTGCCATCCACTTACATGGAGTTGTTAGCATCTCCCATCCACTAACATGGAGTCGTTAGCATCTCCCATCCACTAACATGGAGCTGTTAGCATCTCCCATCCACTAACATGGAGTAGTTAGCATCTCCCATCCACTAACATGGAGTAGTTAGCATCTCCCTGCCACTAACATGGAGTAGTTAGCGTCTCCCATCCACTAACATTGAGTTGTTGGCATGTTCCATCCATTAACATGGAGCTGGTGGCATCAGTCATCCACTAACATGGAGTTGTTAGCTTCTCCCATCCACTAACATGGAGCTGTTAGCATCTCCCATCCACTAACATGGAGCTGTTAGCAACTCCCATCCACGAACATTGAGTAATTAGCATCTCCCATCCACTAAGATGGAGTAGTTAGCATCTGTCATCCACTAAGATGGAGTTGTTAGCATGTCCCATCCACTAACATTGAGTAGTTAGCGTCTGCCATCCACTTACATGGAGTTGTTAGCATCTCCCATCCACTAACATGGAGTCGTTAGCATCTCCCATCCACTAACATGGAGTAGTTAGCATCTCCCATCCACTAACATGGAGTAGTTAGCATCTCCCATCCACTAACATGGATCTGTTAGCATCTCCCATCCACTGACATGGAGTAGTTAGCAACGGTCATCCACTAACATGGAGTAGTTAGCATCTCCCATCCACTAACATGGAGTAGTTAGCATCTCCCATCCACTAACAAGGAGTAGTTAGCATCTCCCATCCACTAACATGGAGAAGTTAGCATCTCCTATCCACTAACATGGAGCTGGTAGCATCAGTCATCCACTAACATGGAGTAGTTAGCATCTCCCATCCACTAACATGGAGTAGTTAGCATCTCCCATCCACTAACATGGAGTAGTTAGCATCTCCCATTCACTAACATGGAGCAGTTAGCATCTCCCATCCACTAACATGGAGTAGTTAGCTTCTCCCATCTGCTTTTGACAGTCACTGAATGAAGGCAATCAGTGGCAGAGTTTGATTGACAGCTGCTGTCAGCTGTGTAACTGCACTGTATGCCCATATATGGTCATTTCAGTTAGAGTGGAGAGAGGAGAAAATAAAAGTGTTTTTTGGGGGAAACAACTGGTCCTTGTTCCTTTGCTGTTTGGCAATACTGAACAAAAAATATCACGTTTGATAGGAAAATTTGTTGTCTTTCAGTTGGTGAGGCTTTCAGAGCAGTCAGACTTTTAGTTTGGACCTCGAAGGCCTTCAGCTTGTGAGAAACGTGAGATTTTTCCCCATCCGGCTCCATTATAACTGAGAACAAAAAAAATGCAGAGCGCACACCTTTTCTTACCTGTGAAAACATACATATAACATGATATTTTCCCCACTTATGTTACATCATCTTGTTCGGGAGAACCTGCTGGAACTTTCAGTGTGCTCGGTTTGTTGATAGGAGTCACGATTTAGTCGCAGTCGCCACTTGTTCGAGGTGCTAAAAAAAGGCGACTTTTTTTCTTTTTTCCCCATTATAACGGATGAGGGCCGGAGCAAGGCAGGATTTCAGACTTCCACCTTTGAACGCTAATAAAATCCACACCGTTAGACTTTTGACAAAGTTGTTCACAACTTTTGTAGAGAAATTTGTCCTCTTTCACGTCGCGTGACTCTTATGTCTGTACGACAAACGGTCTCGGAGGAGATAATTTTTCGTGAGGAGTGATTTTGATCAAAATTTTACTTTGAAAGGGAAATAGCGGACTTCCTGTTGGATTTAGGTCAGGGGTGTGAGCGCGTGAATTTTAGATCTCGATGAGACGAACGCGTGAGTGTTTGTTTGATCGCTCTACGACATTCCTGAGGGCCGTAGCAACTGTTTTAGACGTTTTTCGGGATCTAGGTGGCGCTAGAGAGCAGATGGGGTCAATTTTTCCATTTTATAAAATTTTTCGCCGGTCAAGATGTGCGTGCCAAATTTGGTGAGTTTTCGTGCATGTTTAGGGGGTCAAATTTGCGTTTATTTGGGCGTTAGTATAATAATAATAATAGCGAACGACAATAAACGAACGAATAACAATAGAGACCTTGCCCTACGGGCAAGGTGGCCTGCGGCCACCTTGCCCTCCGGGGCTCGGTCCCTAATTAAAGCCGCAAGCGGCATTGGTCGGGACCGAGCCTCCCGGCCGGCCCGCAACTGAGACGTCCACCCATGAACATGCAAGTTGTTAGCATCTCCCTTCGTCTAAGATGTAGCTGTTAGCATCTCCCGTCCACTAACATGGAGTAGTTAGCATCTCCCATCCACTAACATGGAGTAGTTAGCATTTCCCATCCACTAGCATGGAGTAGTCAGCGTCTCCCATCCACTAGCATGGAGTTGTTAGCATCTCCCATCCACTAACATGGAGTAGTTAGCGTCTCCCATCCACTAACATGGAGTAGTTAGCATCTCCCATCCACGAACATGGAGTAGCTAGCATCTCCCATCCACTAACATGGAGTAGTTAGCATCTCCCATCCACTAAAATGGAGTAGTTAGCATCTCCCATCCACTAACATGGAGTAGCTAGCATCTCCCATCCACTAACATGGAGTAGTCAGCGTCTCCCATCCACTAACATGGAGTAGTCAGCGTCTCCCATCCACTAACATGGAGTAGTTAGCATCTCCCATCCACTAGCTTGGAGTTGTTAGCATGTCCCATCCACTAACATGTAGCTGTTAGCATCTGTAATAGTGGACTTGTTAGCATGTCCCATCCACTAACATGGAGTAGTTAGCATCTCCCATCCACTAACATGGAGTTGTTAGCATCTCCCATCCACTAACATGGAGTAGTTAGCATCTCCCATCCACTAACATGGAATAGTTAGCATCTCCCATCCACGAACATGGAGTAGCTAGCGTCTCCCATCCACTAACATGGAGTAGTTAGCATCTCCCCTCCACTAACATGGAGTAGTTAGCATCTCCCATCCACTAACATTGAGCTGGTGGCATCAGTCATCCACTAACATGGAGTTGTTAGCATGTTCCATCCACTAACATGGAGTTGTTAGCTTCTCCCACCTGCTTTTGACAGTCACTGAATGAAGGCAATCAGTGTCAGAGTTTGATTGACAGCTGCTGTCAGCTGTGTAACTGCACTGTATGCCCATATATGGTCATTTCAGTTAGAGTGGAGAGAGGAGAAAATAAAAGTCTTTTTTGGGGAAACAACTGCTCCTTGTTCCTTTGCTGTTTGGCAAAACTGAACAAAAAATATCACGTTTGATAGGAAAATTTGTTTTCTTTCAGTTGGTGAGGCTTTCAGAGAAGTCAGACGTTTAGTTTGGACCGCAGAGGCCTCAGTTTGTGAGAAGCGCGAGATTTTTCCCCATCCGGCTCCATTATAACTGAGAACAAAAAAAATGCAGAGCGCACACCTTTTCTTATCTGTGAAAACATACATATAACATGATATTTTCCCCACTTATGTTACATCATCTTGTTCGGGAGAACCTGCTGGAACTTTACGTGTGCTCGGTTTGTTGATAGGAGTCACGGTTTAGCCGCAGTCGCCACTTGTTCGAGGTGCTGAAAAAAGGCGACTTTTTTCCTTTTTTCCCCATTATAACGGATGAGGGCCGGAGCAAGGCAGGATTTCAGACTTCCAACTTTGTACGCTAATAAAATCCACACCGTTAGACTTTTGACAAAGTTGTTCACAACTTTTGTAGAGAAATTTGTCCTCTTTCACGTCGCGTGACTCTTATGTCTGTACGACAAACGGTCTCGGAGGAGATAATTTTTTCGTGAGGAGTGATTTTGATCAAAATTTTACTTTGAAAGGGAAATAGCAGACTTCCTGTTGGATTTAGGTCAGGGGTGTCAGCGCGTGAATTCTAGATCTCGGTGAGACGAATGCGTCAACGTTGGTTTGATCTCTCTGCGACATTCCTCCGGGCCGTGGCGACAATTTTACTGTTTCTAGGTGGCGCTAGAGAGCAGATGAGGTTAATTTTTCCATTTCATGAAATTTTTCGCCGGTCACGATGTGTGTGCCAAATTTGGTGAGTTTTCGTGCATGTTTAGGGGGTCAAATTCGCGTTTATTTGGGCGTAAGTATAATAATAGAGGAGGAGGAGAACGACAAACGAACGAAGAACAATAGAGACCTTGCCCTCCGGGCATGGTGGCCTGCGGCCACCATGCCGTCCGGGCTCGGTCCCTAAATAGAGACCTTGCCCTACGGGCAAGGTGGCCTGCGGCCACCTTGCCCTCCGGGGCTCGGTCCCTAATTAAAGCCGCAAGCGGCATTGGTCGGGACCGAGCCTCCCTGCCGGCCAGCGACTGAGACGTCCATCCACTAACATGAAGCTGTAAGCATCTGTCTTCCATTAACACAGAGTTGTTAGCATGTCCCATCCACTAACCTGGAGTAGTTAGCATCTCCCATCCACTAACATGGAGTTGTTAGCATCTCCCATCCACTAACATGGAGTAGTTAGCATCTCCCATCCACTAACATGGCGTAGTTAGCATCTCCCATCCACTAACATCGAGCTGTTAGCATCTCCCATCCACTAACATGGAGTAGTTAGCATCTCCCATCCACTAACATGGAGTAGTTAGCATCTCCCATCCACTAACATGGAGCAGTTAGCATCTCCCATCCACTAACATGGAGTAGTTAGCATCTCCCGTCCACTAACATCAAGCTGTTAGCATCTCCCATCCACTAACATGGAGTAGTTAGCATCTTCCATCCACTAACATGGAGTAGTTAGCATCTCCCATCTACTAACATGGAGTAGTTAGCATCTCCCATCCACTAACATGGAGTTGTTAGCATGTTCCATCCACTAACATGGAGTTGTTAGCTTCTCCCATCTGCTTTTGAGAGTCACTGAATGAAGGCACTGAGTGTCAGAGTTTGATTGACAGCTGCTGTCAGCTGTGTAACTGCTCTGCATGCCCATATATGGTAATGTGAGCTAGAGTGGAGAGAGGAGAAAATAAAAGTCTTTTTTGGGGAAACAACTGCTCCTTGTTCCTTTGCTGTTTGGCATAACTGAACAAAAAATATCACGTTTGATAGGAAAATTTGTTGTCTTTCAGTTGGTGAGGCTTTCAGAGCAGTCAGACTTTTAGTTTGGACCCCAGAGGCCTCAGCTTGTGAAAAGCGCGAGATTTTTCCCCATCCGGCTCCATTATAACTGAGAGCAAAAAAAATGCAGAGCGCACACCTTTTCTTACCTGTGAAAACATACATATAACATGATATTTTCCCCACTTATGTTACATCATCTTCTTCGGGGGAACCTGCTGGAACTTTGCGTGTGCTCGGTTTGTTGATAGGAGTCACGGTTTAGCCGCAGTCGCCACTTGTTCGAGGTGCTGAAAAAAGGCGACTTTTTTCCTTTTTTCCCCATTATAACGGATGAGGGCCGGAGAAAGGCAGGATTTCAGACTTCCAACTTTGAACGCTAATAAAATCCACACCGTCAGACTTTTGACAAAGTTGTTCACAACTTTTGCAGAGAAATTTGTCCTCTTTCACGTCGTGTGACTCTTATGTCTGCACGACAAACGGTCTCGGAGGAGATAATTTTTTCGTGAGGAGTGATTTTGATCAAAATTTTACTTTGAAAGGGAAATGGCAGACTTCCTGTTGGATTTAGGTCAGGGGTGTGAGCGCGTGAAATGTAGACCTTGATGAGACGAACGCGTCAACGTTGGTTTGATCTCTCTGCGACATTCCTGCGGACTGTAGCGACAATTTTAGTGTTTCTAGGTGGCGCTAGAGAGCAGATGGGGTTAATTTTTCCATTTTATAAAATTTTTCGCCGGTCATGATGTGCGTGCCAAATTTGGTGAGTTTTCGTGCATGTTTAGTGGGTCAAATTTGCGTTTCTTTGGGCGTTAGTATAATAATATTAAAGCCGCAAGCGGCATTGGTCGGGACCGAGCCTCCCCGCCGGCCAGCGACTGAGACGTCCACCCAGGAACATGCAAGTTGTTAGCATCTCCCTTTGTCTAAGATGTAGCTGTTAGCATCTGTCATCCACTAACATGTAGCTGTTAGCATCTACTATCCACTAACATGGAGCTGTTAGCATCTCCCATCCGCTAACATGGAGCTGTTAGCATCTCCCATCCACTAACATTGAGTTGTTAGCATCTCCCATCCACTAACATGGAGTCGTTAGCATCTCCCATCCACTAACATGGAGTAGTTAGCATCTCCCATCCACTAACATGGAGTAGCTCGCATCTCCCATCCACTAACATGGAGTAGTGAGCATCTCCCATCCACTAACATGGAGTAGCTAGCATCTGTCATCCACTAACAAGCAGGAGTTAGCATCTCCCATCCACTAACATGGAGTAGCTAGCATCTCCCATCCACTAACATGGAGTAGTTAGCATCTCCCATCCACTAACATGGAGTAGTTAGCATCTCCCATCCACTAACATGGAGTAGTTAGCATCTCCCATCCACTAACATGGAGCAGCTAGCATCTCCCATCCACTAACATGGAGTAGTTAGCATCTCCCATCCACTAACATGGAGTAGCTAGCATCTCCCATCCACTAACATGGAGTAGTTAGCATCTCCCATCCACTAACATGGAGTAGTTAGCATCTCCCATCCACTAACATGGAGTAGCTCGCATCTCCCATCCACTAACATGGAGTAGTTAGCATCTCCCATCCACTAACATGGAGTTCTTAGCATGTTCCATCCATTAACATGGAGCTGGTGGCTTCAGTCATCCACTAACATGGAGTTGTTAGCATGTTCCATCCACTAACATGGAGTCGTTAGCATCTCCCATCCATTAACAAGGAGTAGTTAGCTTTTGCCATCTGCTTTCCTGAGTCACTGAATGAAGTCATTGAGTGTCAGAGTTTGATTGACAGCTGCTGTCAGCTGTGTAACTGCTCTGCATGTCCATATATGGTCATTTCAGTTAGAGTGGAGAGAGGAGAAAATTACAGTTTCCTTCTGCGAAACAACTGCTCCTTGTACCTTTCCTGTTTGGCAAAACTGAACAAAAAATATCACGTTTGATAGGAAAATTAGTTGTCTTTCAGTTGGTGAGGCTTTCAGAGCATTGAGACTTTTAGTTTGGACCCCAGAGGCCTCAGTTTGTGAGAAGCGCGAGATTTTTCCCCATCCGGCTCCATTATAACTGAGAGCAAAAAAAATGCAGAGCGCACCCCAATTCTTACCTGTGTCAACATGCATATATCATCATATTTCCCCACTTATGTTACATCATCTTGTTCAGGAGAACCTGCTGGAACTTTACGTGTGCTCGGTTTGTTGATAGCAGTCACGGTTTAGCCGCAGTCGCCACTTGTTTGAGATGCTGAAAAAAGGCGACTTTTTTCCTTTTTTCCCCATTATAACGAATGAGGGCCGGAGCAAGGCAGGATTTCAGACTTCCAACTTTGAACGCTAATAAAATCCACACCGTTAGACTTTTGACAAAGTTGTTCACAACTTTTGTAGAGAAATTTGTCCTCTTTCACGTCGCGTGACTCTTATGTGTGTGCGACAAACGGTCTCGGAGGAGATATTTTTTTCGTGAGGAGTGATTTTGATCAAAATTTTACTTTGAAAGGGAAATAGCGGACTTCCTGTTGGATTTAGGTCAGGGGTGTGAGCGCGTGAAATGTAGATCTTGATGAGATGAACGCATGAGTGTTGGTTTGATCTCTCTACGACATTCCTGCGGGCCGTAGCGACTGTTTTAGATGTTTTTTGGGATCTAGGTGGCGCTAGAGAGCAGATGGGGTCAATTTTTCCATTTTATAAAATTTTTCGCCGGTCATGATGTGCGTGCCAAATTTGGTGAGTTTTCGTGCATGTTTAGGGGGTCAAATTCGCGTTTATTTGGGCGTTAGTATAATAATAATAATATAGAAGAACGAGAATAAGAACGACAAACGAACGAATAACAATAGAGACCTTGCCCTACGGGCAAGGTGGCCTGCGGCCACCTTGCCCTCCGGGGCTCGGTCCCTAAATATAGAACGACGACAATAAACGAACGAATAACAATAGAGACCTTGCCCTACGGGCAAGGTGGCCTGCGGCCACCTTGCCCTCCGGGGCTCGGTCCCTAATTAAAGCCGCAAGCGGCATTGGTCGGGACCGAGCCTCCCCGCCGGCCAGCGACTGAGACGTCCACCCACCAACATGTAGCTGTTAGCATCTGTCATCCACTAGCATCGAGTTGTTAGCATGTCCCATCCACTATCATGTAGCTGTTAGCATCTTTAATAGTGGACTTGTTAGCATGTCCCATCCACTAACAAGTAGCTGTTAGCATCTGTCATCCACTAACATGGAGTTGTTAGCATCTCCCATCCACTAACATGTAGCTGTTAGCATCTGTCATCCACTAGCATAGAGTTGTTAGCATGTCCCATCCACTAACATGTAGCTGTTAGCATCTCCCATCCACTAACATGGAGTAGTTAGCATCTCCCATCCACTAACATGGAGTACTTAGCATGTCCCATCCACTAACATGGAGTAGTTAGCATCTCCCATCCACTAACATGGAGTAGTTAGCATCTCCCATCCACTAACATGGAGCTCTTAGCATCTGTCTTCCACTAACATGGAGTAGTTAGCTTTTGCCATCTGCTTTTGACCGTCACTGAATGAAGGCACTGAGTGTCAGAGTTTGATTGACAGCTGCTGTCAGCTGTGTAACTGCACTGTATGCCCATATATGGTCATTTCAGTTAGAGTGGAGAGAGGAGAAAATAAAAGCTTCTGTTTGGGAAACAACTGCTCCTTGTTCCTTTGCTGTTTGGCAAAACTGAACAAAAAATATCACGTTTGATAGGAAAATTTGTTTTCTTTCAGTTGGTGAGGCTTTCAGAGAAGTCAGACGTTTAGTTTGGACCGCAGAGGCCTCAGTTTGTGAGAAGCGCAAGATTTTTCCCCATCCGGCTCCATTATAACAAAGAACAAAAAAAATGCAGAGCGCACACCTTTTCTGACCTGTGAAAACATACATATAACATGAAATTTTCCCCACTTATGTTACATCATCTTGTTCGGGAGAACCTGCTGGAACTTTCCGTGTGCTCGGTTTGTTGATAGGAGTCACGGTTTAGTCGCAGTCGCCACTTGTTCGAGGTGCTGAAAAAAGGCGACTTTTTTCCTTTTTTCCCCATTATAACGGATGAGGGCCGGAGCAAGGCAGGATTTCAGACTTCCAACTTTGTACGCTAATAAAATCCACACCGTCAGACTTTTGACAAAGTTGTTCACAACTTTTGTAGAGAAATTTGTCCTCTTTCACGTCGTGTGACTCTTATGTCTGTGCGACAAACGGTCTCGGAGGAGATAATTTTTTCGTGAGGAGTGATTTTGATCAAAATTTTACTTTGAAAGGGAAATAGCGGACTTCCTGTTGGATTTAGGTCAAGGGGGTGAGCGCGTGAAATGTAGATCTCAATTAGACGAACGCGTCAACGTTGGTTTGATCTCTCTACGACATTCCTGCGGGCCGTAGCGGCTGTTTTAGACGTTTTTTGGGATCTAGGTGGCGCTAGAGAGCAGATGTTTTTTTTTTTTTCCATTTTATAAAATTTTTCGCCGGTCATGATGTGCGTGCCAAATTTGGTGAGTTTTCGTGCATGTTTAGGGGGTCAAATTCGCGTTTACTTGGGCGTAAGTATAATTAAAGCCGCAAGCGGCATTGGTCGGGACCGAGCCTCCCGGCCGGCCCGCGACTTAGACGTCCACCCATGAACATGCAAGTTGTTCGCATCTCCCGTCGTCTAAGATGTAGCTGTTAGCGTCTGTCATCCACTAACATGTAGCTGTTAGCATCTCCCATCCACTAACATGTAGGTGTTAGCATCTGCCACCCACTAACATGGAGCTGTTAGCATCTCCCATCCACTAACATGGAGTAGTTAGCATCTCCCATCCACTAACATTGAGTTGTTAGCATCTCCCATCCACTAACATGGAGTAGTTAGCATCTCCCATCCACTAACATGGAGTAGTTAGCATCTCCCATCCACTAACATGGAGTTGTTAGCATCTTCCATCCACTAACATGGAGTAGTTAGCATGTCCCATCCACTAACATGGAGTAGTTAGCATCTCCAATCCACTAACATGGAGTAGTTAGCATCTCCCATCCACTAACATGGAGTTGTTAGCATGTCCCATCCACTAACATGGAGTAGTTAGCATCTCCCATCCACTAACTTTGAGTTGTTAGCATCTCCCATCCACTAACATGGAGTAGTTAGCATCTCCCATCCACTAACATGGAGTAGTTAGCATCTCCCATCCACTAACATGGAGTTGTTAGCATCTTCCATCCACTAACATGGAGTAGTTAGCATGTCCCATCCACTAACATGGAGTAGTTAGCATGTCCCATCCACTAACATGGAGTAGTTAGCATCTCCCATCCACTAACATGGAGTAGTTAGCATCTCCCATCCACTAACATTGAGTTGTTAGCATCTCCCATCCACTAACATGGAGTAGTTAGCATCTCCCATCCACTAACATGGAGTAGTTAGCATCTCCCATCCACTAACATGGAGTAGTTAGCATCTCCCATCCACTAACATTGAGTTGTTAGCATCTCCCATCCACTAACATGGAGTAGTTAGTATGTCCCATCCACTAACATTGAGTTGTTAGCATCTCCCATCCACTAACATGGAGTTGTTAGCATCTCCCATCCACTAACATGGAGTAGTTAGCATGTCCCATCCACTAACATGGAGGAGTTAGCATGTTCCATCCACTAACATGGAGTAGTTAGCATCTCCCATCCACTAACATGGAGTAGTTAGCATCTCCCATCCACTAACATGGAGTAGCTAGCATCTCCCATCCACTAACATGGAGTAGTTAGTATCTCCCATCCACTAACATGGAGTAGCTAGCATCTCCCATCCACTAACATGGAGTAGTTAGCATCTCCCATCCACTAACATGGAGTAGTTAGTATCTCCCATCCACTAACATGGAGTAGCTAGCATCTCCCATCCACTAACATGGAGTTCTTAGCATGTTCCATCCATTAACATGGAGCTGGTGGCATCAGTCATCCACTAACATGGAGTTGTTAGCATGTTCCATCCACTAACATGGAGTTGTTAGCTTCTCCCATCTGCTTTTGAGAGTCACTGAATGAAGGCAATCAGTGTCAGAGTTTGATTGACAGCTGCTGTCAGCTGTGTAACTGCAATGCATGCCCATATATGGTGATGTGAGTTAGAGTGGAGAGAGGAGAAAATAAAAGTGTTTTTTTGGGGAAACAACTGGTCCTTGTTCCTTTGCTGTTTGGCAAAACTGAACAAAAAATATCACGTTTGATAGGAAAATTTGTTGTCTTTCAGTTGGTGAGGCTTTCAGAGAAGTCAGACATTTAGTTTGCACCCCAGAGGCCTCAGTTTGTGAGAAGCGCGAGATTTTTCCCCATCCGGCTCCATTATAACTGAGAGCAAAAAAATGCAGAGCGCACACCTATTCTTACCTGTGTAAACGTACATATATCATAAAATTTTCCCCACTTATGTTACATCATCTTGTTCGGGAGAACCTGCTGGAACTTTGCGTGTGCTCGGTTTGTTGATAGGAGTCATGGTTTAGCCGCAGTCGCCACTTGTTGGAGGTGCTGAAAAAAGGCGACTTTTTTCCTTTTTTCCCAATTATAACGGATGAGGGCTGGAGCAAGGCAGGATTTCAGACTTCCAACTTTGAACGCTAATAAAATCCACACCGTCAGACTTTTGACAAAGTTGTTCACAACTTTTGTAGAGAAAATTGTCCTCTTTCACATCGTGTGACTCTTATGTCTGCACGACAAACGGTCTCGGAGGAGATAATTTTTTCGTGAGGAGTGATTTTGATCACAATTTTACTTTGAAAGGGAAATGGCGGACTTCCTGTTGGATTTAGGTCAGGGGTGTGAGTGCGTGAATTTTAGATCTCAATGAGACGAACGCGTGAGTGTTGGTTTGATCTCTCTGCTACATTCGTGCGGACCGTGGCGACAATTTTACTGTTTCTAGGTGGCGCTAGAGAGCAGATTGGGTTAATTTTTCCATTTTATAAAATTTTTCGCCGGTCATGACGTGCGTGCCAAATTTGGTGAGTTTTCGTGCATGTTTAGGGGGTCAAATTTGGCTTGAAACACCGGGTGAGTAGAATAATAATAAACGAACGAATAACAATAGAGACCTTGCCCTCCGGGCAAGGTGGCCTGCGGCCACCTTGCCCTCCGGGGCTCGGTCCCTAATAATAGAGGAGGAGAACGAGAACGACAAACGAACGAATAACAATAGAGACCTTACCCTACGGGCAAGGTGGCCTGCGGCCACCTTGCCCTCCGGGGCTCGGTCCCTAATTAAAGCCGCAAGCGGCATTGGTCGGGACCGAGCCTCCCCGCCGGCCAGCGACTGAGACGTCCACCCACTAACATGAAGCTGTTAGAATCTGTCTTCCATTAACACAGAGTTGTTAGCATGTTCCATCCACTAACATGGAATTGTTAGCATCTCCCATCCACTAACATGGAGTAGTTAGCGTCTGCTATCCATTAACATGGAGTTGTTAGCATCTCACATCCACTAACATGGAGCTGTTAGCATCTGCCATCCACTAACATGGAGTAGTTAGCATCTCCCATCCACTAACATGGAGTAGTTAGCATGTCCCATCCACTAACATGGAGTAGTTAGCATCTCCCATCCACTAACATGGAGTAGTTAGCATCCCCCATCCACTAACATGGAGTAGTTAGCATTCCCCATCCACTAACATGGAGTAGTTAGCATCGGCCATCCACTAACATGGAGTAGTTAGCATCTCCCATCCACTAACATGGAATAGTTAGCATCCCCCATCCACTAACATGGAGTAGTTAGCATCCCCCATCCACTAACATGGAGTAGTTAACATTTCACATCCACTAACATGGAGCTGGTGGCATCTCCCATCCACTAACATGAAGTAGTTAGCATCTCCCATCCACTAACATGGAGTTCTTAGCATGTTCCATCCATTAACATGGAGCTGGTGGCATCAGTCATCCACTAACATGGAGTTGTTAGCTTCTCCCATCTGCTTTTGAGAGTCACTGAATGAAGGCAATCAGTGGCAGAGTTTGATTGACAGCTGCTGTCAGCTGTGTAACTGCAATGCATGCCCATATATGGTAATGTGAGTTAGAGTGGAGAGAGGAGAAAATAAAAGTATTTTTTGGGGAAACAACTGCTCCTTGTTCCTTTGCTGTTTGGCAAAACCGAACAAAAAATATCACGTTTGATAGGAAAATTTGTTGTCTTTCAGTTGGTGAGGCTTTCAGAGCAGTCAGACTTTTAGTTTGGATTGTAGAGGCCTCAGTTTGTGAGAAGCGCAAGATTTTTCCCCATCCGGCTCCATTATACCTGAGAGCAAAAAAAATGCAGAGCGCACACCAAATTATACCTGTGAAAACGTACATAAATCATGACATTTTCCCCACTTATGTTACATCATCTTGTTCGGGAGAATCTGGTGAGACTTTACGTGTGCTCGGTTTGTTGATAGGAGTCACGGTTTAGTCGCAGTCGCCACTTGTTCGAGGTGCTGAAAAAAGGCGACTTTTTTTCTTTTTTCCCCATTATAACGGATGAGGGCCGGAGCAAGGCAGGATTTCAGACTTCCAACTTTGAACGTTAATAAAATCCACACCGTTAGACTTTTGACAAAGTTGTTCACAACTTTTGTAGAGAAGTTTGTCCTCTTTCACGTCGCGTGACTCTTATGTCTGTACGACAAACGGTCTCGGAGGAGATAATTTTTTCGTGAGGAGTGATTTTGATAAAAATTTTACTTTGAAAGGGAAATAGCGGACTTCCTGTTGGATTTAGGTCAGGGGTGTCAGCGCGTGAAATGTAGATCTCGATGAGACGAACGCGTGAGTGTTGGTTTGATCTCGCTACGACATTCCTGCGGGCCGTAGCGACTGTTTTAGACATTTTTTGGGATCTAGGTGGCGCTAGAGAGCAGATGTTGTTTTTTTTTTCCATTTTATAAAATTTTTCGCCGGTCATGATGTGTGTGCCAAATTTGGTGAGTTTTCGTGCATGTTTAGGGGGTCAAATTTGCGTTTACTTGGTAGGTCAGTATAATAATGAAGAAGAACGAGAACGAGAACGAGAACGAGAACGAGAAACACACGAATAACAATAGAGACCTTGCCCTACGGGCAAGGTGGCCTGCGGCCACCTTGCCCTCCGGGGCTCGGTCCCTAATGAAGAAGAACGAGAACGAGAACGAGAAACACACGAATAACAATAGAGACCTTGCCCTACGGGCAAGGTGGCCTGCGGCCACCTTGCCCTCCGGGGCTCGGTCCCTAACTACTGACAATACTGACGCGGTGTGTCTGAACCGCTGGACGTTTATTTTGCAGTCCTTTCTGCTTGATATTTACCGTAATGCTGAGAATATGTGCGCCCCGCTAAACACCGCGTGGCTGGCTTGACCGCAGTGAATACCTTTTTTTTTTTTTTTTTTTTTTTTAATTTGAATTTCTCTTTTATTTTTCTTAGATAGATAGATAGATAATTAATTTTATTTCGGCCATAAAGAATACATGTCATAAGTTATGTATGCATACATATAGATATACACTTATATACATAGACATACTCAGACATATTTATGTGCACATACATACATACACTTGAACGCACATACACATGAATACACATATCATTTGGCCGAAAAGGTTTAGGGCTGAAGCCGAAGCTTATTTTGCCCACCACTACCTCACCGCTGTATGAAAATTAAATAGAACCGAACTAAGTCGAGCTATGACAACAAGCCGACAATCTAAATAGGGCACAGCAAAAGGAAACACTTTTGTTAATTAACATTTTCTTCCTGTCGTTTTTGTTGCAAAAATTTATTTATTTATTTTTTTTCCCTTCTCCTTCCCTTCCATCTGCTCCCTTCCTTCCTCGTGGTTCTACTCTCTCTTCCCCCTTCCCTTCCCTTCCCTCTCCCTTCCCCATCCTCTCCCCTTCCGTCCAAATTTTCCTCCCTCCTTCTTGTGCTTCTCCCCATTTATGAGGCCGCTAAGAGTGGTACTTACAGTAAATGGTGACGCGAGATAAAGTACAGAGGCCAAACCATCAGACATAATGGATAAAAGAATGAATTAAATCGTTTAAAAAAAAAAAAAAAAAAAAAAATTTAGCTTGGTTGTGAGTTTTGTATGATATGTCTTGTTGGGTTTGTCTACTACTTCACTGTGTATATTTATTAATCACCCAGGTTTTGTATGATTTTTTGAATATATTCAGAGACTTTGCTGTTTTTAGTTCCTTGTCCAGACTGTTCCACAGATTCACCCCTTTGACTGAAGTACAGTGTCCTTTGGTGTTTGTTCTTGCTTTTATTTTATTAAATATTGCAGTGCCCCTTAAATTATATCTGGTCTCTCTTTGTTTGAACAGGTCCTGCATGCATTCTGGGAGAATATCGTGATATGCTTTATACATTATGAGTGCTGTGTTTAAGTTTGTTAAGTCAGCCAATTTGAGTAGTCGGTTTTTAATGAAAAGAGAATTTGTTGGTGCATGATAGTCACTATGATTAATAATTCTTATTGCTTTTTTTTGTAGTATTGAAATCGGATGGATTATTGTTTTATACGTATGCCCCCACACTTCCACACAATATGTTAGATATGGCAATAAAAGTGAGCAGTATAGTGTGTGGAGGGATTTTTTGTTGACAAAATATTTTACTTTGTGTAAGATAGCTATTATTTTTGATATTTTTCTTTTTAAATTGTCAATATGGGCCTTCCAATTTAGCTTGTTATCTATTATCACGCCGAGAAACTTGGTTTGGTTTACTAGTTCGATGGCTCTGTCGTTAATGGATAGTTTTATTGGAGTTGTAATCATTTTGTTACCAAATACCATGAAATTTGTTTTATTTATATTTAATGATAGTTGATTTATATCAAACCACGTTTTAAGAATGTTTAGATCATTTTCTACTGCATGCAGGAGCTGTTCAAGATCTGGACTGGAGGCATACAGACTTGTATCATTAGCAAAAAGGACACAGTTTACACTTTGCAGGGCATCGCAAATATCATTTATATACAGTATGAAAAGCTTGGGACCAAGAACGGAGCCTTGTGGGACTCCATATGTAATCAGCTGGGTATCAGACTCTACACCATTAAGATGCACGTACTGCTTCCGATTAGTAAGATAGCTTTTTAGCCATGTGAGGGCGATACCCCTTATTCCATATCTATTCATTTTTTTGAGTAGTGTCTCATGATGGATGGTATCAAATGCTTTTCTGAGGTCGATAAACACTCCAATGGTGAATTCTGAGTTGTCAGTTGCCTTTGAAATGCTCTCAATGAGTTCAATTACTGCCATTGATGTAGACATTTTGGCTCTAAAACCGTATTGATGATTATTTAGCAAATGATACTTATTGATAAAACTGTCCAGTCTATTCGTGAAAAGCTTTTCCAGGATTTTGGAAAATTGAGGAAGTAGTGAGATTGGTCTGTAGTTAGTAAGTGATTGTTTATCTCCATTTTTGTATATTGGAATAACTTTTGCAGTTTTCATTTCATCAGGAAAAATACCGGTTTGGAATGATAAATTACAAATATGAGTGAAAGGTTTTAAGATGATATCAATTATACTTTTAATTAAGGTTATGTCTATATTAGAGTGATCTGTCGATTTCTTATTTTTGAAGTTATTGACAATTGTCAGTATTTCATATTCATTTACAGCGCTAATAAATATGGAGTGTGGGTTCATGTTGATCAATCTTACCTGGATGTTTAAAGGGGACATATTCAGCTTTTTTCACTCTGTGAAGCGTTTCCTATAGTAGTATGTGTTTCCGTAGCCTCAGTATGACGTTCAAATGTGAAAACGCTCTGTTTCCTCCCGGTCTTGCTCCACCAAACTTTGTGAAAATGAAACTGAAGCTGAAATGGTGGAGTTTGTGTTTGTTTTGCTTATCCTGAAATAAGCAGATTTAACTCCTCCCCCTGACTGTGCCGCCACCATGTGTGTGTGAGAGAGTGGGCGTGGCCAGATGCGTTCAAGTGCATACCGGAAAGCAGGCTCAGAAACAGCCAGTTCTGAGGAGGACTCGTCAGAGCCACGTTTCAGACCGCTCAAACTCTGAACATAGCATGAAGTTGGGGCGAACAAACTTAAATACTATGTTATTGGGCTTCTGAGACCGAAATGACGTGACTGAAAAATAGCATAAAATGTCCCCTTTAATGAGAGCTGTGAGACAAACTGCATCAGAACGACTGCAGCAGAACTGAAGGAAGAGCAGGAGCTCCTGTTCTGTCTGCTGCTTCTTTCCTATGAGTTTCATGTGAACGCAGAGTATTTCGTGTTATTTTTGTAGAGCTGGAGTGCATGATGGGATTTTGTACTGATGAGATATTTTCACTGCTGTTTGATTTCCTCTCAGAAGAAGAGGTTCGAGCCCCCAGACCCCCCGAGGCTGGAGGCCGGGAGCCACACTTCATCTGAGAGACAGAATGAAAGAAAACATCCAGGAAATCACTTCAGAGGGTTTGAAACTATTTATTTGTTGTTTTTAAAGGAACCTTCAAGAGATGGATTCACCTCCAAGGAGACGGAGACGACTCAGCAAAGACCTGCCGCCTGACCTGCCAGGTCTGGTCAATAAACTTCAGCAGGATTCAGGTTCTTTCACCTCGATGCTCAACAGCAATGAACCAAGGATGAGGGAGATCGTGGAGGAGCTTCTGAGGATTTCTGAAGAAGTCAAAGACATGCAGAGAGGAACAGATGGTCTAAGAACAGCCGGAGCTGTAGGAGCTGCAGGTGGAGCTGCTCTCCTCCTGCTCAGTGTAGCAGTCCCGGTTCTTCTTCCATTTGCTGCAGCAGCAGCTGCTGCAGCAGCTGGTGCAGCTGGTGGTGCAGCTGCTCTTACAGGTGGAGGTGTTGTCATCAGTGCAAATATCACTAAAATGATGAGTGAGAGTGGAAGTGCTGAAAAGGTGAAGAATCTGGGAGCAGAGTTTATGAAGACTGTTGAACCGATGAAGCAGCTCTTGGTTCAAATCCATCAAACATGTGAAGATCTGGAGGAGAACGTCTCCAAGTATCAGGCTGAAGAGTCCCTGAAAGATGTGGAGGATCTTCAGAAGGTCCTCCATCAGGTGTCTGAGCTGAAGGAGAAGAGTGGAGGAGCTGTTGATGTGGTGGAGGAGTTGATTCAATCAGTAACCGGCCTGCTGCTGCTGCTCGTGAACGTTTTCAGAGTCACTGCAACACCTGAAGAAGACCAGAAGCTGAGAGACGCCATCATTCAGTCAGCTGATCAGAGCCAGAGGCTCACTGAGGACTTCTGTCTGATGAGGGAGGAACTGGCAAAGTTCAGGAAGTGAAGAGAACTCACACACACACACACACACACACACACACACACACACACACACACACACACACACACACACAAACAGTCTTGTATTTCTATCCTTGTGGGGACCGTCCATTGACTCCCATTCATGTCTCGCCCCTTACCCTGACCCTTACCCTAACCCTAACCCACACCACAACAAAGCCTAACCCTAAAGAAATGTTTTTGCACTTTTACTGTTTTTAGTAACAACAACATGGTCAAGAAAACACTGTTTCTCCTACTTAGGACCGGAAAAAGGTCCCACAAGGCACGTCGTTTCACGTTTTGCTATCCTTGTGGGGACATTTGGCCCCGACAAGGATAGAAATACAAGAACACACACACACACACACACACACACACACACACACACACACACACACACACACACACACACCCAGACCCAGACCCAGAGCCCTTCCTTCCTGGATCCGGTGGTTCCTTCTCTGTTGGATTCATTCGACTGACCTTTGATCCTTCCTGATGTTTCTGTGCTGATATCTCCAACCTGTCAGGTCACGTCTACAAAAAAAAAACAAAACAGGAGAGGGTTAAACTTCTACAAAAGATCTATAAAAGCAGAACAATAAAGGGGAGAATGGAAACAGAGAAAGTAAGGGGGGGGGGGGGGCTTTATGGGGTTAATAGGTCTTTTTCTTGTGAAAATAACAGATTTGCTCTGACAGAGGATCCATTTTATTCTAGTTCCTGCTGACATATGATACTCTGTACATAACCTGTTACAAAAGTACACAACTAAAGAATATTACATACAAATTAAACAGGTTTTTTTTACTTCCTGCTCCTTTTCAGACTTTTTTTCTTTGTATTCTGTTCTTTGTTTTTCAACTCAGTTTTTATGTTTGTGTGGCATTTAGAGCCATTAGTGGATTGAGAAGGGTTGTTTTATAAGCAGTGTCTAACTCTGACCAGTAGAGGGCGCGTTCGCTACACAGTGGCTGTGTTCGAAACCGCATACTGTCTACTACATCCTTACATACTCATACTATGCATCCTGCATCCTGCTTACTCAGTCCATCAAACAGTATGCGAAGCGTTTACACTACAGCATACTACATAATAACCCACAATGCATTGCACTTCTTCCATGAGCAGAAATCGATCTGCTAAAGCTGATTTCACTTTAGCTCTAAACTCGTCAAATGTATAACTTCATCGAGATTTTTTTTAAAATTAGGCGACAAAGTGGTGGTTTAGAGCCCGAGTGTGTCGTTTACTTGTCAGAATATCAGCCGTTTATGATTTTGTTCGGACGAATTCGGCGAAATTCAAGCCAGCCGCAGTGAGCAACGCACTTCCGGTTATTTTCACCAAAATAAACCACCCCTTTCCCTTTCTCATGCAAAACAACCTCAGTGATAAATCTGTGCTTTTACTTTGAAAACAAGAAGGCAATCTTTCAGCAATATATCTCGCTTAACGTCGCCGTTTGGACCGGTGTCCCGTTAACGGACCACTTATTATGCCAATTATGGTGCTTTACCGACGGAGAGTTTTTTCGGCTCTTCAACAAAGATCGGCTCGCCGTCTTCGGTCCATCATGGTCGCTTTCAGCATGGACTTGTTCTCAGATGTAAGGGTTTTTTTTGTTTTTTTGTTTTTACTATTTTTAATCATTGTCAGTCCAATCACAAATCTCGTAACATAACATACCTACGAGCACAAACAATGGAGGGAAGATTAAATCTCGAACCATACTCAGCTTGCTAAATGTACATCATGAAGAAACGGTCTTTGTGAACTGAATAAAGTTTATTCAAATGTCCGTCGCGTTGCATCTTGGGCAATTTCAGTATGAGTAGTGAACACACGATGTATACTCAACATTTCTGGCGAATGCAGTATGCATCCGGGGACTTCTCGCATACTCAAAATCGCATACTGCCAGTGTAAACACACTGCATACTCAATAAGTTAGTATGAGTAGTACGTAAGTATGCGGTTTCGAACACAGCCATCGTGTTCAGGGTTCGGGATAGTCTCGCGTGATTACACTCCGAGAACGGGAACACACACGGAAGTCAGTGAATATATCAACCAATGACGTATACGCTGTGTTCGAAACCGCATACTTACGTACTACTCATACTAACTTATTGAGTATGCAGTGTGTTTACACTGGCAGTATGCGATTTTGAGTATGCGAGAAGTTCCCGGATGCATACTGCATTCGCCAGAAATGTTGAGTATACATCGTGTGTTCACTACTCATACTGAAATTGCCCAAGATGCAACGCGACGGACATTTGAATAAACTTTATTCAGTCACAATGACCGTTTCTTCATGATGTACATTTAGCAAGCTGAGTATGGTTCTAGATTTAATCTTCCCTCCATTGTTTGTGCTCGTAGGTATGTTATGTTACGAGATTTCTGATTGGATTGACAATGATTAAAAATAGTAAAAACAAAAAAACAAAAAAAACCCTTACATCTGAGAACAAGTCCATGCTGAAAGCGACCATGATGGACCGAAGACGGCGAGCCGATCTTTGTTGAAGAGTCAAAAAAACTCTCCGTCGGTAAAGCATCATAATTGGCATAATAAGTGGTCCGTTAACGGGACACCGGTCCAAACGGCGACGTTAAGCGAGATATATTGCTGAAAGGTTGCCTTCTTGTTTTCAAAGTAAAAGCACAGATTTATCACTGAGGTTTTTTTGCATGACAAAGGGAAAGGGGTGCTTTATTTTGGTGAAAATAATCGGAAGTGCGTTGCTCTCTGCGGCTGGCTTGAATTTCGCCGAATTCGTCCGAACAAAATCCTAAACGGCTGGTATTCAGACAAATAAACGACACACTCGGGCTCTAAACCACCACTTTGTCGCCTAATTAAAAAAAAAATCTCGATGAAATTATACATTTGACGAGTTTAGAGCTACAGTGAAATCAGCTTTAGCAGATGGATTTCTGCTCATGGAAGAAGTGCAATGCATTGTGGGTTATTATGTAGTGTGCTGTAGTGTAAACGCTTCGCATACTGTTTGATGGACTGAGTAAGCAGGATGCAGGATGGATAGTATGAGTATGTAAGGATGTAGTAGACAGTATGCGGTTTCGAACACAGCCATAGAATTACTAGACCGCTCACTGCCCCCTGAGAGACGGCAAATCGCAGCTGACTTCCGGTAGTGGCAAAAAGCGGATTCAGAGCGGGATCCAGCATGGTGTGTGACTTTGTGTTTCGTGATTTACCAAGGTGCAGTAAACTTCTGTGTTGGAATCAAGTCACAGTGCTTGAGATACATTGTGAACACCAAGCCAGGAGGAGACCCAGGAGTTTTTTTTTTTTTTTAATTTTATCTCCTCTGAAACAGAAGTCACAAAGACAAGTGTAACCTGCGACTACAGAATGTGCAATTAATGTCACTGTGTGCATTTTTTCATTTACTGTGAATAAACTTTTAATTTTTATTGCAATTACTGTGTTTCATGCTTTCATTTTTTCCATTTCTTGTCTTCCTTTGGCTGTTTCACTCAGTCTGTTGTAATTATTGTAGAAATGAGTGTCGTTGTATTCAATGGACCCCACTGCTTAAATTGACTTGATTTTTTATTACACTACTTTATTTCTTACATTTTACTCTGAGAAACCTCTGTGTATGTTAAGGTATTCAGTTCAGTTCAGTTCTTTATTGAGCATTAAAGCATTATTACATAAATATATTACATAAATACTCTGCATGTTCTGACTGCAACAACTGCTCCTCCAGAAACTTTTTATCGCCATTTTTGTGGGAGGAAAAGAGCAACCACTCCAAGGTCTGTGGGTTTGAGCAGCTGTGAAAGTCCAACTGAATCATTTGAATTGGAGAAAAATTGTTTAAAACATTAACTTTCTTATTTGGCATTGGTTCTGTTTTGGCAGAAACATCATTGATTTCAATCAGCAGTTAAGGGACCGTCTACAATTTACAAGACGCTGCAACAGTGAAGACAAACGCCATGTCCAATAAATCTGATAGGAGACAAATGAAGGCTGTGGTGATTATGGTGACACTGCAGTGAATCCCAGTGGTGGTATTACGTTTTTTTTGTGTTAGTTTTTTTTTTTTTTTTTGGTGTTTATCTTCACTGTTGCAGCGTCTTGTAAATTGTAGACGGTCCCTGAACCCCACAGCAGGACCGGCTGCTTATAGAAATCAATACTGTTAATGATGCTTGATAGACACACACTTTTAATAAAAATGAGCTTGTAGCCTGTCGTCCAGCTCACAGCGACGGGATGCAGGCGCCCTTTGTAAGTTTCTGACGTTTTGTTTAAGAGTTATTGAGACTGAAAGTCCGTATCTGTCAACTACAAACATGCTTTGTTTTTTCTTGTCTGTTAGGGCTAAACGGCGCTGTGGTCGCCATGACAACGTGCCTAGGACAGAGATTTACTGTCTGCTAACAGTCAAAGCCATAACATAACACATATTGTCCCATCAGTGATGACCAGCAGCCTTGAAGTCTGTATTTACACTGGATTCCACAGCGCCCCACAGCTTCTGCCCCTACCGGAAGTCAGCGCCGATTTGCCGCTGCTGTCCGCCGAGCAGCGAGCGGTCTGGTCATTCTGTACGTCATTGGTATCAACTGTGGTGTTAAAAGACATTTTGTTTGCTCTTTGCAGAACCAAAAAAAAAAAAAAAAAAAATCAAACTAAATGTGTAGTGGAGGACAACTTTGCCTTGTGCCACGCTACAGATTTTGGTAGCTGAGGATGGTTGATTCAGCCCACGGCCCAGTCGCATAGATGTGCAGACGGACAGAGCAGAGGAGGACCATGGAGGAAATAAGGGATGATATAAGCAGGATACTACTGAGGCTGGAGGAGAAGGAGCTCATTTCCCTGTGCGAGCATCTAAAGAGTACCGCACCTGTGGGGGGGTTTGCCAGCAAGAGAAGACGCACCTTAATCAGGTTGGTGGAAATAACATTACATGAAATCGAGGAGGGTGAAGAGTCCGAAGAGTCATATCAGCAGTATCTGCAACGTGTACTGTCCTACCCGGCCTCTCTGAAGCCGACAAAATGGGAACCAGAAGCTGAGATCGCAGTTCAGGAGACAAGTGAGCTGGAGAAGTTAAAAATTCAGGACCAGAAGTTACAGCAGCAGATGGAAGAAGAAATTGGGGTGTTGGAGGTCAAGATCAAGCAGAAGACACCAGCAGCAGGGGGAGCTACTGAGCCTAGCATTGAGACCACAAAGGAAGAGGACAAGAATGGCCATGCAGCACCAACCGGACTGCCTGAGGTGACACTGAGCGGGAGTTCCGGATAATCGGGCAGATTGGAGAAGTTGGTCAAAAGGATAAATTGTTCGACACGAGTCTCATGAACCAGATTGAGTCCGCTCAGCGGAAAGGACGTGGAGAAACAGAGATCATGGAAGCAGTCACTCGTGCTGCGAGCCCAGGTCTTCATCTGCGAGAGGTGTTGGAAATAAAGAGACAGCTGACACTGCACACCCTCAAGACCACTCAGGGCTCACTACGAGGTGGATTCTTCCTCCGACCTGCTGCATCGCCTGATGAACATGACACAAGATCCAAAGGAGTCAGCCCCGAATTTCTTATTCAGAACAATAGAACTGAAAGAGACGTTAATGAGAAAATACTGTGATGATGACGCAGGTGAAGAAGGTGAGCAGTTTAGTCCAGAGCTAATCCAGAGAGAGTTCCTCCGCTCCATCGAGACAGGTCTTTACAGTGATGCAGTGAAGTTCCAGCTCAAGCCACATCTCAGGAACCATAATGTCACAGAGGAGGTATTAATTGAGCGGATCAGTGAGGCTGCAAACTTAGAACAGGAAAGACAGCAAAAACTGAGGGAGACGGTCATAAACAAGCCCCCAAAAGTCAGTGAAGTGCAGGCAGAGGTGTGCCCACCTGACGCCTCAGCATCAGCAGCTGACAGTACTGCTCCTGAAGCAGGGGGGAGGAGGAAGAAAAGTCAGGGACCCAAAATAGAGATAGATCCAATAGAAGCGCTGAAGGCTGAGGTTCTAGAAATTAAAAAGTTAATGTCACAGACAGTGGAGGCCACACAAGCTGGACCGATGAGAAAACGTTCACACCCAGCCGTCGTCGGCCCAGAGGTTGCAGGGCGTGTCAGGAAGCTCAGCCTGGTGACTGCTGCAGACATTGCTTTAAGTGTGGACAGGAGGGGCGTCTCTCCAGAGGGTGTCGACGAGCCAGAGAGCAGCAGGGAAACCAGATGGAGCTGCCCAGCCGGGACTCTGGGTAGCCCGTGAATCGTCCAGTCCCAACATGCAGCAACCAGTCCCCCCTCCCACAGCGCCTCACACCTCATCAGTCAACGACCTCCCACCACCACGCAAAGAAAGACTCATCAAGTTGATTGCAAAGAGACACACGGCACATTGCACACTGGATGCAGTTGCAGTAGTGGCATTGTGGGTCTCAGGCGCTCAGGCACGACCTCTCAGTGAACTGTTAGGCTCAGACATTTTATTGGGGGTGGCAGCCAGACTGAGGCTCCCTTCATGGGCTGGGTGGAGGTAGAGTTTAGACTGGGGAAAGAATCTGCCATGACAAAACCACTGCTAGTCCCTATCTCAGTGTCCAGAGACCCTCATGTTGCAGCTGAGCCTATAATTGGCTACAATGTGATCGATACAAATATGCAGCCGAAAATGTTTTATTCTTGGACATAGTTGAGGAATCATCATGATCCAGCATCATCAAGTCTTCGGTTCCTGTCAGGCCAGAGGCCTCGTCCTCATCACAGGCCATGTTCTCCCTGTGGAGACGTCTCTGGAAGAACCGCCTTGAGTGGCGCATGAATCCCTGAATGGACTCGAGGCTGACGTCACCACAGAGTGTCCTTCCATGGCCTGGACCAGTGGGACCTGGGTCTGGAGGTTCACTCATACACCTTCCACCTCCAAGCTGAGAAGAACTTCTCTATGGGGTTGAGGAATGGAGAGTACAGCGGGAGGAGTACAGTAACACCATAAAGTGAGGCTGGTCCTGGAACCACTGACGTACAGGCAGAGCCCGGTGGAAACTCACACTGTCCCAGAGGACAGCATCAGTCATTCTCTGAGGATCATTAGTGTGATCTGGTGGAACAGGCTGTTCATGGAGGTCATCGAGGAAGGCCAGCAGCAAGTCTGTGTTGTAGGCACCAAGACGTACATGGCGGTGCAGGACACCATGGTGGTTTACTGCTGCACACACAGCTCTGCTCCCACCACACTGGCCGCGGACCCCAACAATGACCCCCTGGCCTGTGACATTTCTTCCCCTTGACCAGATCACAGTAAACCCAGCCTCATCTATGAAAATAATGCTAACACTTTACTTGAAGCCCCCCTGTATAACACACTATAAGTACATTATAGCACTGTATAACTATAGTTATAAAGACTCATAAATGATCAACATGCTTTATTACATCATAATCACCATAATCCTATGCTGAACAGTTGGTTATAAAGCATTGTGATCATTTATGAGTGTTTACAACGGGGGGGGGGGGGGGGGGGGGGGGGGGGGGGGGGGGGGGGCCGGGGGGTGCGTGCGTGACTGTGATCGAATCCAGTCGCGGGCCGGATTGGACGGTTCGGCGGGCCAGATTTGGCCCGTGGGCCGCCAGTTGCCAACCCCTGGTATACAGTGTACTGACCTGAATTTGTTGAGTTTTGAACAGCTGTGTTGTAGGTTTAAACCACTGAGATGTTACATGAGAGGTGTGTGCAACAACTGAACACAGTGTGTAGAGTTTAGACCACAAGGTGATGTGCAACTGGTGTCAGAGTGTGAAGAAGGAAAGTCAGAGTCTAGCGGAGTCATAAGGGAGTGTGAAGTAGTGTCAGTTCGAGTCGAGCGAATGGTACGTGAAGTTAAGGTTGTGCAAAATGTCCTAAAGTTTAGATTTTTGTGTGTTAACAATCGTGAAAAACTGTAATCTGGAGAGGACTGAAGGTCAACAGGTCAGCATCCGGCTGAACCGCCAGGAACATGAGTCATCTGGTCTGAGACGGATCAGGTGTTTCTGTTGGTGGCCGAAGCAGGACGGAGCTCACGGGGTCAAGCAGGTCGCAGCCGCAGGTCATCCATCACCTGTCAAGGTCAAACTAACACGACCCTCTGCTGTTTAGTGGGAACGATTATTTCTGTTGCTCTCTCTAAAGTTAACATCCAATGTCTCTGAAGTCCTGGCATCACACACTGTGTGGCCCTGAGGAGGGAAAATCATCATTGTTTTGAGGGTTTATTTTGTATTTTTTAAAAGTCGACATTTTCACAGAACTGGCATAAGGTTCACGATTAATGACGTCTTAATGAGGTATTGGTATTACATTAAAAATATTACATTTTAATGCAATTGAATGAAAATATTTCACCTTTGTGACTTTTTGTATTTTTTTAAATTCAACTCTTTTCACAGCATTTGAGGGGTTAAAACTCTGAAACAGTCAAAAAAATTGTTATTATAGCTCAACTTACTGAAGGTGTCGACGTGCAAAACCTGTAACGATGCATTCAGACATAATTTATTTAGGGCAGTGTTACTTAGCTGACTTTCTTCATACTTTTCAAAGAGATGCTCAAAAGCAGAGCAGGCGAGCCTCGCTCAGGCGAACAGTCGGTTGCGATTGTCATGAATCACTGGGTCTCTGTGATCTCTGGCTGCTTTTCTCTGCTCTCTGAGGATGTGATGGTTTCTTCTGTTTCACTCGTCTTTTCCTGGAAAGTAATTCAACCGAGGAATCTGCAGAATCCGACCGGGCAGAGGACCCTCCACCGTCCCACTGCTCTGTCGGCAGATCCTCATCAGTCAGAGGGAAGTTCAGAGAAGAGTCAGACACTGGAAGAACACTGCACTGCTGCACCAATACCAGCCAAGGATTACAGATCTGGGTGGTTTCACGACACCAAAGCTTCTGTTTTATCATAACTTTTCGATCAACTTCTTAATATCTTTAATATCTTATTCTCTTAGATGTTGGCATTTTGAAAAATCAATTTAATCCTTTTTTTTAGTTACTTTTTACGTTTTTTTTTACATGTAGCACATAAGCTGAACAGCAAGTAAGCAGTCTTCATATACATATATATATATATATATATATATATATATATACAGTATATATATATATATATATATATATATATACATACATATATACTGTATATATATATATATATATATATATATATATATATATATATATAGAGAGAGAGAGAGAGAGAGAGAGAGAGAGAGACTTTCAGAATTAAAAACCACAAAGTACAGAGCAGAACAGACTTTATTGTCATTGCAACAAGTACGAGTACAATGAAACTAATGGGGTTTAAATAATCACACCCAAACACACTGAAAATAAACACAAATAAAAAGATGCCTGTTTAAACAGTCCCATTGTAGTAGCATGTCTGGATTGAATTTGAAAGATTAAACAGAGTGTATATTCACCGTTCTCCAGAGCCAGTAAGGGATCTAATTATCGAATTGTAGAATTAAGTAGTTACTGTGAATCCCTCCAGGCAGTTACCATGTCAAGTGATTAAGACTTTGTAAGCACATTAAAGCTGATTTAATCTGTGGTATTGTGTGGTTTAAGACCTTAAACTCAGAAAAACAAAGGAATAAAAATGAATATTTCCTGCTTCAATCCTGTCTCTGACCTGTGTCTGATGCTTCGGGCGTTTTGTTCATCAGCTCCTGGATAAACTCGTCTTTCTCTGAGTTCTTCCTGGAGAAAAGCCTCGTCAGGATTTCAGTCGTCTCCTGTTCCAACCAGCTTTTTGTTTTCCAGCTTCCAGAAGCTGTTTGAGCAGTCGGTGCAGCAGGATGTGAAGGAATGAACAAACAGAAGAAAACAAGCCATGACTGGTATTACTTAACATTAATTTACGTATACCTGAACAGTATTTTGGCCAATACTACGCTGGCACTTGCATCTGCGATTGGACAAGCAGGCGATCTTTTCCTTCGACTCATGGCTGTGAAGAAAAGAACAAATCAGCAAACAGGAAAGTGATGATTATAGGTCACAGGGTTTGTTCACATTTTTAAAGATAAAATCCAGACACTTTTCAAGCACTTTAAGGGCTCATTTTCATTTTTAAGCACATAAATGGGCCATTTTCATAGCTCCACTACTTCCTGAAATTAACTGTGCATATTCATTTCCTGTCTTGTATTATTGGCCAAAATGATTAGTCCAGGTGTGTCTTGTTGCAGCAGTCTAAACCAGACACACCTGGATTAATCAGTTTGGCCAATAATGTAAGACAGGAAATGAATGTGCACAGCTATTTTCAGGAAGTAGTGAAGCTGTGAAAATACCCCATTATATTTTTACAGCTTTTTTTTTTCAAAAAATTTACACACAGGTGTTCTGTCGCAGCTGTACAGTAAATGATTGGTGGGAATGCTTCCTTTTCTCTTTCTCTTGTGTCACTGGAACTGTAACTATTATCACTACTACTATTACTACTTGTGCTGCTACTTTTCAGGGGGGTGCTGCTGGGCTGCAGCCCCCCCCGGTGGCAGCTGCAAACTGTAGCACCTTACATTAGTTGACTGTTAACTTAATTAAAAAAAGAAAACTGTAAACATATAAAAAGTATGAGTGGAATGGATTTACACAGAAAAACCTACTTTAAAAGAAATTAAATTGTTAGTTGAGGAGACTCCTCCCTCACCCGGGCGATGGCGGACAGCAGGCATGACTGAAGTGGTGGTGACGATATTAGAAATTGCAAAATCTACTGCGTTTCTCGGAGCCACTTGTTAAGACAAGCAACAGCTGGAGTTGCTCACAGCCGTCTGTGTTTTTATTTTCAGTCTTTGGCCGTGGCGTTCGCCGTTTGCCGCTGGCTGTTCCATGTGTTCATCTGTCGATGTTTTATTAATCGATCCGTCCTGTCATGTCAGCGGTGGTGAGTTTTGGAGAACAGACCCACCTGACTGTTTTTCTGCATCTTCAGCACCAAGGACAGCGCTGAGAATGCTGGAAAGTGTTCTTGTTCCCGCCTGTTCTGGTCATGTGGTGAACTGCTGCCGACCTCCTTATGGAGACAAAATGTGATCAAATGTGAATTTGTTGGAGCTTCTTCGTGTCTATTTGTGTATCATGAGGCTTCCAGCCAGCAGCCTGAGAGGCGAAGCCGGTCCAGCAGTCACTCTGCAGCCCCTCTGCTGAAAACACCTGACTCCTACTGCTTCTTTCAGAACGATCACTGCTCCTCTTTACTTTGACCAGCTTCCATTTCTGCCATTGTTCAGCGTTACACTGAAGGCATGTCAGAGGCTCAGCTCAGGCTGCATTTTCAGCAGCGTTGATGAGCTTCGTCTCACTCCCCTTAAACATTGGACGTTGCATGGACGTCCAGATCATGTCCATATTGCGTCAGTCCGTCCAAGACCAATTATCGACCTATTTTGGACGTCCAAAATAGGTGCGGTATTTGGACGTCTTATTATTACCCAATTTTGACATCTCGATGATGTTGAAGATCTGGACGTCGAAATTAGGACCCAATATCGACGTCTACATGCGGTTGAACATTCGAAAGTCGGGGAAACTTTATGTTCCTTGATTAAAAGTGTTTACCATCTGAAAGAGATGAGATGACGTATTATGTATGAAACGGGTTTTGATGTATTTTATTTTTGTTTTATTTTGAAGGGCGACAGACAGCAAGTTCTGTGTCTGTGTTCACTTATTAGCTGCCATAGTGTATATTAGCTTGACTGAGTGAACCCGGAAGTGGAGGTGTGTCAGATGCTACACTTTACTGCGAAAGCCACGGAGCTGGAGACGCTGCTGTCGGGCTAATTAAGGGTTTTTCCCTTAATCGCTGGTCCAGCGGGTGTCGGGGAACCCTGATTCCTGTTTTGTGGACCGACGGTAGTCTGGAGCCACCGTGGACCGGCCGGTCTCAGTCCCTTTGGAGGGCAATCAGCACCATAGCATGCTGGGACAGCGGATGGAGGAAGAGTTAGCTGCAGATTCATCACTGGTCCTTATTTTGAGTACTGTGAAGTTTTTGCAATAAAATATGTTTAAAAAGAATTGGATTGTGATCGTAGTTTCCTGTAACTGTGAATTTTGCTGTACCTTGGCTTGTCAGGAGGTTGGTGCCGTCTTTACGCATTTGGAGTTAGCATCTGCTGGTGATTGATTCAAATGAAGTAACAGGAAAATAACCTTGGACTCAAAACAACGTTGATAATTGTTGAAGTTGTGTCGTAAACTCACTGTGGATTCAACATTGAAATATCAACATTCTTCAGATGTATATACTCCTCAGTATTTTTAAAATCATGACTGATAAAAATTTTCCTGAAATATGTCAGTTGAAAAACAACGTTATTTCAACATCCAGACAACGTTGATAATTTACCACTGGAAAAGTGTTCATGTGAATGTTAACCCCGCCTTGTATTTATTTTTCTTTGAGTCTGTTTGTTTTCATTGTCTCGTAAAGATAGAATTACAGTATGTCTAACAAAAGAGCGGCCCAAGGAGAAACACATAAGCATTTTTAAAACCACCACTTTATTTTAGGATAAGTAGTATTCCGCAAAATAGTGGTCACCCTCACGTTTACAGATGGTTAACTTATTAAACTAACAGCTCAACAGGTAAGGCTAAGGATCGCCGAACAGTAAGTCGTGAGTTTGAATCTCGAGTGTCACCCGTCTGTAATAAACTGCTGAATTAACTGAAAGAATATGCCGCGAAGTCGGGCCGCAAACCCAGAGATTAGGTTTTGGTCAATTTAAATTATATTTTCCCCTCTTTTTTTGGCCCTTGTCTGAAGGTCCTGGTGACGTCGAAATTACGTAAAAAAAAAGACGTCATCTGGCGTCCCAGCAACGTCCCTTGTGGGGACGTTGCTGGGACGTCCAACAATGGCCTTAAAAAGACGTTGATTCAACGTCTTTTTGCTCAGTGGGCTGTGTTCTCACCAGGAAACAACATTTTTACCATGAATTTTACCTTTTTTTCCTGAAGAGCAACGTGTCCAGCAGAGCAAAATGTGCCTCTAAAACTAGCTTAAGAGCTAATGAGAACCACGCGCTAACAGTCACGCAGGCCTCGAGTGAAAACCTGAGGAAGCTAGGAGGAGGCGGAGCTAGGAGGAGGCGGAGCTTGCTCATTGCTTTCTGTTTACACGAGGATGAGCGAGGACGACGCGTCTGAGGCGAGAACTCACCGGAGCAGACGCCGTGCTGTGGACGCAGAAGAGGATCTTCTTGACCAGCAGAAGTTCTGCAGTCGCTGCAGCTGTCCAGTGAAGACCAGCCGTCATGATGGCTGTCAGTGGCGAGCAGAAATCCTCACGGGAAACTCCCGTCTGTAATTTCACTTTCATGCATTTACTCAGATCGTGCACAGCCTCAGGCAGCCTGCTTGTTACTTTACATGTTCATGTGAGGCTAAGAAACAATATTTCAGAGGGAGACATTGTTTCTGCTCCACAACATTTATTTACCAAACATTACTAAACATTGTTAAAGATGAAAACTGAACTGTACAACCTTCTGGCTGTTTGACATCTCATAAAAACCCTTCAGACTTCTTAAATGGTATCATTTCTGTCATGTTCACGTGATTCAAGTCAGTTTTAGTAAAACACCCGTTTCGGTGAGAGCTCACATTAACATCACTGCAACTAACAGACGTTTCCTTTTTCTCTCCAGCAAATGCAGGAATCCCCGTTCCAAAGGCTCCACGGTGTCTGTTCACAAAGGGTCCATAATCCATAGGTCACATGTGTCCCTGATGAAATCTATGGAATTTATTTACAGGTTTGTAACATAATAATGCGATTTTTACTTTTTATTTTTCAATACGAGGGACCTTTTCTGTGGAATACGTTAAGCCCAACTCTACCCAGACTCTGCCTTTAGTGGCCCCCCGGTGATTTGAGTTTGAGCCCCCTGGTATGAATATACTGTGTGTGTTTGTAAGTGTAAATGAGCGTTTATGCTTTGTTTTTGTAGGTTTTCACAAGGCCAGCGAATGAGGCAAGTTGGTCTCCTGGAAGGTGGTACTGCAGCAAGCAGCAGGACACGAAGGAAAATGGCCGAATCCATGAGAGAAGTATGAACTGAATTTGCGAAAATTCACAAGACTTGAATGAAACTAGTAGAACAATGGAAATCAGGAGCTCTCAACACATTTAATACATCTGTATGCCATACTCTAAGAATAATCTGAACAGGTGACATGTAGATGTGGCCCACCGTCGTGAATTTAACTGAACACGCTTTGCTCTCCTAAAGTCTGCCGGCGTGCAAGAAACAAACTTCGGCATCAAGGTCGAATGAAAACTGGTGACGGCCTTCATGATGTTGGACGAGAGCGAGTTGTCCCATGAAGAAAAGGGAGTCCTTCATGCAGATCATCCACATTCAGTTTATTTTCCTGTTCCGTGACAATATGTCATTTAAATTAATTAATTCAGTTTGTTTAAAGACCCATGAAATGTAAAATATCCTGCAGGCTGTCCAACATGGCTTTGCTGCCTGGATTTCTAAATAACCTGAACAGGAGGACTGAGAGCGTCTCGGATGGCCTCCAGCTCCTTCAGAACCGGAACCGAGGACACAGGGGAGGTCTCTGGACGTGACGGGACCGACTGCCGTCAGGAGACGAGCCTCATTCCTCTCGTCCGGGACGCCGACCTGCAGAGACCTTCAGACCTCCGGGCAGGTCGGTGTGTTTCTCGCCTCGCAGGTTCTCCTCCATCATCTGGAAGGAACACACTCTGAAGGTCAGACCCAGCAGAACCCTGCTGCTCTTCTGTCCTCAACAGAGACACAGACCGTCCTCCTGGTCTTGGTGTCCAGGCCCGTCTTCCCCAGCAGGTAGGACAGTTTGGTCAGAGCGGCCTCCGGAGTCATGTCCCCTCCAGAGATCACGCCGGCGTCCATCAGCGCCTGGAAGAGACAGAACCGACCGGGTTCCTGTGGATCCTGACGGAGGCGGCGCCGCGGCAGCAGTACCTGTCCGGTGGCGTAGGTCATGGACACGGTTCCTCGCAGACACTGCGTACAGTTGACGACGATGACGCCGTTGTCCGTGGCCTTCTTCAGCGCCTGCAGCAGGTCCTGGTCTTTATCGGGGGCGTTCCCGCTGCCGTAGGTCTCCAGGACCACCCCCTGCAGGTCCTGGTGCAGGAACGCCTTCACCTGGACCACAAGACACGGGTCGGTTCTCCACAGCCCGGAACTCACCGCGAGGTTCTGCCAACGGTCCCTTCAGAGAACACACCCCTGAAGACACCAGAACACAGAAGACGCCAGACCGTCCTCTGGTGGAGTCGCTACGGAGAACACCACTCGCTAACCGGTTCTTCACCACTCCAGGTGGTTCTCTTCTCCAGGTGTCTCATTGGTCTCCAGCATTATGGATCCATGAGGATCTCATTCATCACTTCATTCTCTCAGATCCTCATCTCTCCTTCAGAACACGCCCCCTTCTGACCTTCCAGGATTCATCCTTTCATCTGATTCACATTCGCTCTGCGATACACCAGAGAGAACCTTTCCGGTTCCGTCTGAAGGTTCTCCTGCTCCAGGGAGACGTCCGGCTCTCTGTGGGTCTCAGAGTAACGTCTGACTGGAGGAACCTGCTGGTTCCATGAAGCTGGGACTCACCGTGGCGGCAGTGATTCCCGGGAACAGTCGGAGCAGGCCGATGTTCCGGCTCAGGTGTCTGCTGACCTGGAACTTGTCCGTGGATTTGTCCTTCCACAGGATGTCCGTGTTGACTGGAGGAGAGACGGAGAGGACAGGCTAGAAGACAGCTCAGAGTTTCTGGTCAGCAGACAGGAGCTCTGCGACCGACCTTTGATGTGAGCCTCAGTGGAGGCCAGAGGAACCAGGTTCGGGGAGCAGAAGGCATCGAAGCTCTCAGCATCCACCTTGGTGGAGCAGTTCCCTCGGTAGAGCTTGTTGTAGAAATACAGGGAGACCTGAGAACCAGGCAGAGAGAACATCTTCAGACTGGACCAGAAAGAAAGTCCACAAGGTTCTTCCTGTCCTGGAAAGGTTCCTCAGGATGGTGAAGTGACGGCTCAGAGGACATGTTCCTTAACGGTGCAATAAGTAATATTTCATCACCAAATACCCCCCGAGAGAGACGCCCCACAGTTTAGTGAGTTTAGACAGGCGAGGGGCATCGCACCAATGGAGCAGACATGGAACACACAGAATCTGGCAACTTTGGGAGTTCTTATGTGATTGGCTCTGGAACCAGGAAGTGGGGACCAACTCCAGGAACCAGGAAGTAGTGATGAGCTAGCCCCGCCCACCAGAGTAGTTCCGTGAAACACAAAGATAGTTAAAATGTCTGCTGGTCGGACGAGGAGTTTGGAGGAAGAGCAGCGGCTCATTGATTGATGCTCAGCATGTCTTAGCTAGCTGCTAGCCACTAGCTCCTAGCTGCTAGCCACTAGCTCCTAGCTCCTAGCTGCTAGCCACTAGCTCCTAGCTGCTAGCCACTAGCTCCTAGCCACTAGCTCCTAGCTGCTAGCCACTAGCTCCTAGCTGCTAGCCACTAGCTCCTAGCTGCTAGCCGGCCACTAGGGGGACTTCCACTTCCGGTCTAGACCGGTCAATGAGCCGGTTTCTTCCTCATCGGGCTTTACTTCCTCTCTGCTCAGTGCTGGTTTCGGCCACAGCGCCTCCAGGTGCTCAGCTGGTGTAACGACGTGACGTAGTCCAGGAGTTTGGTCTGATCTCAGAAAACCAAAACCTGAACCGAGTCCCGGACTGTCCTGGTGTGAGAGCGGCCTGGAGAATCAGCGAGGTGACGTCCTCGTCTCACCTCAGGAATGTCAAACTGTCCGGCGAGCAGCAGCGCCCCCAGCAGGTTGTCTCTGCCGTCGTTCCTCAACTCGTAGATCGGCACCTGAAGACAGAAAGACGTCTTCAGCTCCGTCAGGGCCGGACAAGGACGGAGCGGCGAGACGGCGGCTCACCTGGGCGCCGGTGACCACCACCGGTTTCCGCAGGTGTTCACACAGGAAGGACAGGGCGGACGCCGTGTAGGCCATGGTGTCGGTACCGTGAAGGACCACGAATCCTGCGTACGTCTCGTAGTTTTTCTGGAGGACAGAGAAAAGGACGAGGACATGCAGTGGATGGTTTCAGGTTCCGGGACCTTCCGGCCGTTCCAGTTCCCTTCTGATTGGGGAAATCCAGAAACCACAAACAAGACGACTCAGTTTTCTGGTTTGATGTCCGGAGACGAAAACCAGGAGTGGCTCGTCTCCCGTTTCTGGTTTGAAAGTTGGAATCAAAAAACCAAAATTCATGATTTGAAGCTTGTTTCACCAGAAAACCAAAGAACAGAAACAAACCATCGCTGGAGAACACGTCATTCAAAAGACGGACTTCCTGCTGAGTTCTGGTTCTGGCTCTACCAGACCTTCATGTCCGTCTTGTGATGGTACTCGTGTGTTCTGGGTTTGGTAGCTGGATGTGATGCGTGATGCAGGTGGCGCTGTTGAGCTGTTTTCTAGTTACTGTGAATTTCCCCCAAGTTATGAAACTTTTCTCCAGGAACCTTTAGAGCCTCAAACACTGGAACGTGTCAGAGAACGTCATATTTCCGGAGCGGTTCCTTCTCTCAACACATGGATCTCAGGGAAAGGATGAAGCACCTCGATGTCGGTCCCGATCTTGACCCAGTCCTCGGGGGTCATGTTGGAGGAGTCCAGCAGAGGGTTGTACTCATCGATGGTGTAGACCACCCTCTTCCTCTCAGCACTCTCACTGAATGAAGGAGAAGAAGAGACGTGAAGGGACATGTCTCTGTCTTTGCATGTGGGACGTTCACAGCAGGAGGACAGAAAGCGAGGACAGAGACAGGACGATGATCTGATGCTTCATGTTCCTGAAACTCCGCCGGATGAAGCTGATTGTCAGAAGAGCAGGAAGCTGAAAGCTGACTGTCTTGATGTGGAGTTTTATTTTCAAACAGCACCAACTAGTGGACCAACGGGAAAACTACACCCTGTTCCTGTGTCTGTGTCCCCCAGTAGAACCACGGAGTCTCCAGTAGAACCATGGAGTCCCCACTAGAACCACGGAGTCCCCAGTAGAACCATGGAGTCCCCACTAGAACCATGGAGTCCCCAGTAGAACCATGGAGTCCCCAGTAGAACCACGGAGTCTCCAGTAGAACCATGGAGTACCCAGCAGAACCATGGAGTCCCCAGTAGAACCATGGAGTCCCCAGTAGAACCACGGAGTCCCCAGTAGAACCACGGAGTCTCCAGTAGAACCATGGAGTACCCAGCAGAACCATGGAGTCCCCAGTAGAACCACGGAGTCCCCAGTAGAACCACGGAGTCCCCCAGTAGAACCACGGAGTCCCCAGTAGAACCATGGAGTCCCCCAGTAGAACCACGGAGTCCCCCAGTAGAACCACGGAGTCCCCAGTAGAACCATGGAGTACCCAGTAGAACCACGGAGTCCCCAGTAGAACCACGGAGTCCCCAGTCGGAGCACAGTCCACTGTCTGCTCTATCAATCAGCTCCACAGCTAAAAACACAACATGACCAACAACAACATGCTGGATCATGTGATCGCCCACCAAGCGTTCTTCACATCTGAGAGACGGTTCCAGGTCTAGAACAAAGACGAGGTTTCAGTGGAACATGAAGCAGAGCAGCGGCAGGAGCTTCGTCAGCGGAGCAGAGGCTCAGTGGACTCACGGCAGAACCAGGGTTTGATCCCCGTAGCGCTCACGCAGGCGGTGCTTCTCAGCATAGTCCTGGTCGTGCAGGATGGGAAGCGAACGCAGGAACTTCAGGAGCAGGCCGGGGACGGGGACGAGACCTGAGGGACAGGACACAGGGGGGACTGAGTCTGGAGGAGTTCTAGAAGAGAACCATGGAGGAACCATCAGCTTCAGTCCTCTGCTGAAGCCCAGCGGGACGTTTGACTGACGGTTCAGGTCCTGGAGCCGAGGCCCAGAGGAACCAAACACAGCTCATCGTCTTCAACACACCGAGACACACACTCCTCACAGAGAGACTGAGGTCTGGTGACTGAGAGCTTTTCTGGACCGGTTCCTGGTCTGGTGGCTCTGTGGAGCTGCTAGCAGTGTGCTAGCTGTTAGCACCATGGACCACTAGAGCAGGCTAACAGCTAGCAGTGTGGAACAGAGGAGGCGTAGCAGAGGACGAGCTGTCCTGAGGAGGACGTGATGGAGGAGGGAGGAGGTGGAGGTGGAGGCTACTGGAGCAGGTAACGGAGGAGCTGACGGGGGAGGAAGTGGAGGTGGGAGGACTGGAGGAGAAGGATGCTGGAGGAGGTGATGGAGGAGCTGTCAGAGATGGTGATGGTGGAGAGTGGAGTGGAGGAGGAGGCTGGTGACGCAGGAGGTGGAGGCTGGAGGAGGCGACGGAGGAGGGAGGAGGTGGAGGAGGGAGGAGGTGGAGGAGGATGCTGGAGGAGGGAGGAGGTGGAGGAGGTGGAGGAGGAGGCTGGTGAAGCAGGAGGATTCTCGGAGGAGAAGCAGACGTGCAGAGTGGATCTGTGGGTGGAGAACATGTTAAAGTTGATTGGCCAATTGGTGAGGAGCTGACACCCAAGACACGCCCCAAAGCACCGCCCCCTCATTTACATATCAACTCAGCAACACATAAATAAATAAATACAAGTGGAAATAAATACAGGCATCAGAATTAATGAGGAAATAAATTTCACAAACACCAAATAAGTAAATAAATAGACTGAAATGAAAATGACAAAATAAATACATTTTCAGTCACATTTTATAGATTTTCTTGTTGAAAAAAAAATTGTATGATTTATTAGCACATAAATGTATTTGTTGACACATTTTTATATTTCAGTATTTCTCTTTAATGATTTCAGTTTGGGTCCTCCGGTACTTGTAATGAATCTGTCAGGGCACATTGTACACATCATTAAAAATGTGGAACATATTTATGGTGCAAAATAAGTATTTTTAAGGTTGAAAAACTCCTTAATGCACCTTTAAGTATGTTGTGTATCTTCATCCAAACTTCCTTTGAATGTCACATGACAGGGTCAGAGGTCATGGGTTTCACCTGGAGTTTGAGAGAGGAGTTCTATGGGTGGAAAAGGGAAGGATAGAGATTCTTCTATAACGGCCCAGTCTAAGTTATATTGTCCAGTCCAATGTTTGGCAAGTTCTTCCATGTCAAAGGAGATGTAGTGCAGTCTTGGGTCGGGTCAGGCCAGCCCTCCCTGTTCCCTGGTGGGTCAGGTAAGATACAGTACTAGGTAAGGCCAGTCCTCCCTGGTCCCTGGTGGGTCAGGTAAGGTACCAGGTAAGACCAGTCCTCCCTGGTCCCTGGTGGGTCAGGTAAGGTACCGTACGAGGTGAGGCCAGTCCTCCCTGGTCCTGGGTAAACACAGCTTTACCTTTTCTCTTCCCAGAGAAACTCCTTGATCAGTGCGTAACATTGATTAAAAATGTCGGGGGACGCTGTAACTGGCAGCATCATCAGGGGACAGTTGAACTGAGGTGAGACCAGTATTCTGATTACAGTTACTCTTCCCCACAAGGTCAGCCTTATTTTATTCCATTTGTCCAAATTAATTTCCATCTGTTTTAAAACTGGATGAAAGGTTAAATGTGGCATTTCTTCCACCTCCTGCATATTTTAATTCCTAAATATTTCAGTCCATTTGGAGTCCACCTGATATCTTATCCCCCTATCTAATCCCAGGTACTGGCCTTGTTGGGGCTTTGTTCAGTTCATCCTGTATCCGGATACATTAGCGTAGCGTGGTATTGTGAGGCGTTGAGTGATTTGGATCTTTCAGCAGAATGAGTGTGTCGTCTGCATAAAGCAGTACTCTGTGCAGTGGCGTGGCGTATCTGAGGACTCTATCAACCATTGTGCGGACCGTCTTGGCTTCGAGGAGTGCGACAGCCTGCTTGTCCTGCTTCGATCTGGTCACCTCCTTTTCAGATCTGTGAGGTATCATCTCCACTTGCCAGAGTCTTTCGACATGCTTATACAACTCATCCAGCTGGGGTGGGGATGAGGTAAACGGGCACAGAGGTGTGTGGGTTAGCCGCCCCATGAACTGACTAGGGCCTTGCAGAGTCCACCCAAGCTTGGTGTGGATGGCGGCTGGGCTACTAGGTGCACCTAATCTCACTGGCTCTATGGGGGTGATCAGATGGGGTTGGTCAGAACCGATGAGAAGCAATGGCTGGGCTTCCTTTCAAGCCGGATGGGGATGCCACACAGGTGCTTGAACTTCCTCCGAAGTTGTTCAACAGGATAGGTGTGATGGGCTAAGTTGAGACGACCAGCTGTGAAGGCTCCATTGATCTTGTGGACCATCTGAGGTTTCGTCGTTGAGGAGATGCTGAAAGACACAGTGTGTCCATTAAGTACCTGGATATCTTGACGGACGGTACGAAGAGGCAGGTTTTCAGGAACGCCTTTCATGCTGAGGGACTTTGCTGCTGTGGAGAGGAGCATGGTTCTCTCGGATCCATCATCCAAAACCGCAAAGGTGTTCAGGGTCCGATTCTCATAGTGCACAAGAACTGGAACAACCTTTAACATAACACGGTTCCCTGTTCCAGGTTGATCCAAGTAGAGGGTGTCAGAGGCGGAGCTTGTTAAGCAACTCTCTTCTTGGGCTGCCACATTGATGGCACTGCTTCCAGGTCGTGCATTTATCTCATGAAGGGCTCTGAGGTGTTTTCCCTGACAGAGGTTGCAGGGTTTCTTTAATGTGCACTGAGCAGCCTGATGGGATCTGGTGCAATGCCAGCACCTTTTGTTGACTTTAAGCCATTCCTTTAGTTGCTCTTTGGAAAGTTTGGTCACCTCAGCGCACTGACTGAAGTGATGCTCGGTGCTCTCACAATAGGCACAGTAGGTTTTGCTTCCGCCTTTCTTCTTAGCAGGATCTCCTTTGTATGGTGGGTGTGCAGGTTCTGAGGTTTCCTTGGCACCATGCAGGACAGTCACTGTTTGTCGACCAGGATAACTTTCGGTCTTTGCATACTGCCTCTCCCTTCCACCCTTCTCAACCTGCTGACTGTCGAAGCCCTGACACCATGACTTGTAGCGAAGCCAATCAGAGAAATCGTTGAGCGTGTAGGTGGCCCCAGTTTGTTTGAACTTGTCACGGCGGAAGTTGGCTCTCTGCTCTGGGGGGAGTTTGCTCAGCAATCGAGCCACATGGGAGCCACAGTTCAGTTCGACATGGCCCTCGGGCCCCAGGGTTTGCAGCAGACCCACCAGCGATTGTATCTGAAGGGCGAATCTTTGGAATGCTGCTGCATTGCCGCGCTTTATTTCTGGGCCATCTAAGACACCTGCTATTTTCTTCAGGGCGAACTGGTGAGGTTGCCCGAACTTGTCGTGGAGAGGCATCATGGTGTCGGTGTAAGGGGTCGGTGAGTTCAGGTAAGCATCAGCAATAAGTCTGGCCTCATCCAGTCTCAGGTGATCAACAAGTATGTGGTACTTGAAGAGTTCGGTGGCAGTAGGTGGGAGTAGGTTCTCGAGTGCTATACGTAGCCTGGCAAATTCTGAGGGATCAGGGTGAATGAATTTAGGAATGGTGGGCTGAGGACCCCTATATACGGGTTCACTTGGAGGGGGAGGAGTCACCATGTGCCTAGGGGCCTGCATCTGAGGGACCGCGCTGGGGGAAGGCAGGGCAGAGTGGGTTTGCACAGGAGCCACATATGTTGGGCTGGTGTAGGTGGGAGGAGGGCGCGAAGGGGGCTGGGCCGGTTGATTAGGGTAGTAAGCCTGAGTTTGAGGTGGAGCTGTAAAGTGAGGTTTGGTGGTTGGGTATGCAGCATCAGGAACAGGGTGGTATTGCTGGCTTTGGATGAACTGCTGTCCACCTACTGTAAGGTTACTCAGGCTTTCATGTAGCTCTTCATCTGGTCCTGGCCATGGTGGAGGGTCAGGCCACTCTTCATCATCTCCTGGATTTGGTGTTGCAGCAGTGGCACCTGCACTAGTTCCCGCCATGCTGACTGGGGGAGGGTGATGGTTGTAGTGTTGGGAGGTAGCCGACTGGCTCATACCTGTTCTCAGGGAGTGGACCTCCTCCATTAGTGCTTTGACTTCTCGTCGTGCCCTGTTAAGCTCCTGTATGCCTTCATGAAGGTCTCGATGTGACTGGAGCAGCCGGGCATTCTCCTCTTGGAGGGCTCTGAATCCTACGTGGGAATGGGAGTCTGAAAACATACGAGTGAGTTCTGGAGGTGGGACCCATCCTGTATCTCTACTGAGGTGGTTGCTTGGGGATGGCTGAGGAGTTTCACTACGAGCAGCATTCCCATCCAAGGTTGTGGAGAGTGGTCTAGGTGCATGGAAGGAGGTCATCCGGACCGGGTTTCCATGAGGCAGGTTGATGCTTCTCTCTGAGACAGCAGGTGATAGGTTCCACTGTGGTGGGTCTCTCTCAGGATATCTGCCAAAACTCATCTCATAGTCTTCAAACCTGACAGGGCGGTGAATTTGTCGTCTAGGCCTCACATCACAGTGAGGGTCTGGCTCCATCTTGAATACTGCATCCGGCTCGAAGGACCAATGTTGAGGTGAGGACTAGGCAAACCAGTTCGTTCAGGATTATGCAATAAACAAGATGGTGTATCGGTCAGGATACAGGAATGAGGCCGATGTTCCTTTGTTGGACTGTGAGGGTCAGTCCATTTATTGCGGTTCACAGGCAGTGTTGTAACAGTCTGAAACAAACATAAATCCAAATGAATGTAACAGACTCAATTTGTAACAAAATAAACATATAAGAACATAAATCCTCATAAATCTGCTCCCATGAGCATGTATTCACATAATAATACACACAACAAGCACCAAATCAGAATAGTAAATGTTAACATAACCAGATGCTTTTAAACACCTGACAGACTCACTATTCAGGTAATCTCCCTAAACCAAATGGCTCAAATAACATAAATGTTGTAATGGTGCCACCCTGTGGCCAAAGAAGGAACATAACATGGGGTGGCGCGCACGCCGCTGATATCCGCCCACAGATGCTCGTTATGGCCGCGACTCCCAACGGAAAACATTAAACTACTTAGAATATACAAAATATGGAAAATATGGACCCACACAAACACTTAAAGGGAGATAATCAGCTGGGATAACTGAGGAAGAGACGCCATACTCAACCACTGGACAGCTTTGATGCTAATCAACTCGTAAGGAACATAATTACAATCAACAATGGAAAATATGAAACAGAAACAGGACAGCTTACTTCTCGTCAATGACTTAACACGCCGTGACTAAGATGAACATCGGATGGAGACTTCAGAAGGTAAGGACAGCGAACGCCGGTGTAGGTACCAGATGTGTCCGGGCTGCCAAATCTGTCCGGGGCTGCGCCTGCCGATGACGTGTCACATTCTGATTGGGTTTAATGACGTATCACATTATGATTGACAGTATGATTGGTTGTAAAAATACAGCGTTCGTTTTGATACCGGTGAAGAGCGATCCGTCATTCCCACCACTGTGGGAAAAAACGTTATGTTTTTGTTTTTTTTCCTGTGTGTAGCACAAATGTTTTGTGTATGAAATGTGCAATATAATTGTGAGGTTTGCAGCTCTTTTTGGTTTCATGTCTATGTTGACTTCAAATTACTTTTTGCCTCTGTCAATGTGAAATTGTGCTGGGAAAAAATAGATTAACAGAAAAATATGTCGTTGCAGCCCTGCTTTCATTGCAGTTGACACAAGTATGCCAAATAAGTGCTATAGTTATTCTACACTTCAGCCAATATCTGTTTTTTTAGATAGCTGGGAAAAATGAAAACTCAGCTGTTAAAGCACAGCCACTGCCCACTATGGTGAGCGTCAGGCTGTACTTAAAGGTGTAATACAACATTTTGATTTCCGGGTGGATCACCTAAATAATTGGTGGGTCTGTTTGTCAATCATTCTGACGAGCTGCTTTCGTAAGGCGGTTCTCCGTGCTTGCGCCCAATCAGCTTCTCCCTTTTGCGCATTCAGAGTGTTTCTGTAGCCGTGAGCTTCTGAGCTCGTACTTACCGATGGCGAGTCTGACATAATGAAACTGTAGCTGTTTCGGGGAAAAAAAGCTTTATTTATGAGCGAGGCGGATCGCAGAAACTGTACAGAGCCGTGCACGCCGGAGAAGAGGAGATCGCGCTCGTACACTTCCGCGTTTCCTGGGAGAAGCAGGAGAGCCGGGCGGATGGTCTGGAGCATGGCGTTGTTCAAAAAGTGAGTAACAGACGTGGGGCTTCGTCTTTTCGAGAAAATGTTGTATTCCACCTTTAAGGTAAGATTTATACTTTATTGTGCTGGTGTAGTGTATACAACAGTAATATTTAGGTCTCAGTAGCCTTAAAATTCAGTACAAGATAGATCCAGCAACTAATATATAAATGAAAACTTGTGAGAAATCCATAGAATTTTGTAAAGAGGATTGGAAATGATGTGACCCTTAAAGCCTGTGACAGAGCAGGGTCACTTTGTTGCAGTCCTGCTGTCTTAAACATAAATTTACAGTGGAGCAAAAATATGGAAATGACTGTGTTGTTAAACAGCTTGTGCAGGGAGGAGCTGCTGCTGTCTGGAGTCCTGGTGAACATGCAGACGCTTCCATGGTGTGATCTAAGGTGCCTTACTTAAACATGCACTTTAACTTGCATTATTTTCGGTCTAACACAGGTAATAGTCTGCTCCAGAACGGACTGAAAACAGAAGCTGACTCCCACTGTCTGCCTGACTGCTTCCAGTTACATCGAGGGGTTCACTTTTGAACAATACTGTTATTTCTTAATATCCAAAATTGTATTGATATTTTCACCAATCCAGGTTTGATGTGGTTGGACTGAAATGTTATCAGTCATTAAATTATGAAACTTACTGAGCTAACCCTGTTGTTCACACTGTTGTCAGTGTCTGATGGTTCGGCTGTGTCATTATCAGGCTGTTAGATTCTTTTATGAAGTTTGTTATTAAGGGTTTATCAACCGGGCGTCCATTAGTTTGTGTAAAAAATAACCGTTCCATCGGGCTTGTGGTCTTTTTTTCTCTGAGTCCTGTTATGAAGATTTTTTGTTATTAATTCTTGCTTTTTTTCTACAGATTTTTTGAATTGAAATGTCAATATGGTTTGTCCTTTGCACTGTGACATTGTTTTTGATGATATATTTTAACTAAAAAGGTGCATGTTTTAAATAAAAGAATGGCATTAAAACAAAGCCAGAAATATGCTGTATAAATAAACTTATCTTGCTTTGCCTTGCAAAAGAATTGACTTTAATTTGCAGCTACCATAAGTCTCTGAATGCTGTAAAGATCTGTGCTGGCCATATGAAAGACAGCAGGTCAAATAAATTCAGTGGTATGGCTAAGGAAACTGCCAGTAAAAGCATGCTGACACATAAGTAACACTGGACTATTGTAAATCCTGTTGATTTGTTTGTATCATTCTTAGTGACTTGACAAATACTGTGGACATATTTAAATTCAATTGATATTGAAGCTTCAGACGATGTACCATGTTTTTTACAGTGTCTCAAATACCTTAAGTGTCACAAATCTCTTTATTACTCAATAGGTTATGAATGAAATAATTTGATTAATTTAACAGATGTTATGTATTGATGTGTCACTGTTTGAATTATATTAACCATTACAATTTTCATCACAAATATCTGGTAATATTTGGTATTTTATAATTAAACCATTGGTTTTGCCTACAGAGGCAGTGTCTTCATTTAAAAAGTGCAAGAACTACTGCATTACGAAAAAAAAATAAGAATTAAAAAAATCTTGTGATGTGTCACTCCCTAAATATATATTAAACTTTAAAAATCTCCATTTCAAATATCTAGCGATCTGTCTAGCAATCAATATGTTGTTTGTCCCCGGGGACTTGCCGTAGGAAGCGGTGACGTCATCGGCAGGCCCGGACACATCTGGTACCGACACCGGACAAACTCACTCAGGAAAACAGGAAACATTCACTTCCTACTACTCGTGACTACGTCACACCCTCTTTTCAGAACATAGCAAAGTCTTTAATACATCTGGTGAAGACGGCCGGTGGTTCCAGTGAGACGCTGAGCAGCAGCGGTGGAAGAGGACAGCCCTGTCTCCTGGCTCTTTTAGGCTACAGAAGGGCGAATAAAGGCCTCAGTACGCTTCCCCGTCGCAGCGACGTCGTTCCTACAACGCCACTGAACACATCCTGCTTCTGCGTCAAGGGAACGCCCTCCTCTGCAATTTCACCGCCAAGCCGCTAGGGGGCGTGGTGGTGTCTTTGTTTTGCAATCGGCAGTCACAACAACAATGCGGCTTCCCTAGCTCCGGCTTCACCTAGACATAAAGCTACAGGCACAGATCTATAGACATATATATCTAGAAACGCGTGCACTTACCAAACATATATCTGCATATCGACGCCTTCTTAAAATAATCGCCTCAGTCATTTTTTAAGATTTTTCAGGAAACACAAAAAAGTATTCCATTGGTTGAATATATATTTACTAACAATGTTAATCAAAACAGCTGTTCCAACAGATGCATATTGACATACAAACAACAAGGTCAGTCAAACAAGCAACATGAGAGAATTAAATGACTTAGGCACATTTTGTTCATGCCTTTGTGACTTCGGCAATTTTAAACCTTCTTCCCTGTCAGGTATAAACTCTAACAAACTAACTAACTAGAGCTATGAATATGTCAATCCTTTCACTTTACCAGATAAAACCATGAGTCTGAGATTCCCGAGGGACGCTTCGGATGGAACCATACCAGATGGTTCGATGAGTCTTTTGCCCCTATGCCCCGGTCAGATGACCGATTTGCAAGTGAGGACCTGCGAGCCTCCATCAGAGTTTCCTCTGGCCTCGGCATAGCTCACCGTGCCTGGCAGGATCGCATGATCTGTTTAACTGAGGATGTAGGCAATATTACCAGAGGTGGCCAGCATCGTGAAGAGATGATTTAGGCCAAAAAATCATTTTTGGAAAAAAATGACTTACGTACGGCCCGAACGCACTGGACGCGGAAGCGCCTCCCATGTTAACCTATCTGACTGGCCGCACACAGCGCGCAGGGGGGCGCCGCTCGCGCTCTGCAGCGCCCGCTCCGCTTCGTTCTATTTTTCACGCGAGCTGCGAGCGGCGAGAACGCCAGTTGTCAAGCTGGATCAAGCAGATCGGACCAGACAGGAAGTCGGAAACAGAAAAGGCAAGAGAATCCGGTCAATTTTCAAAATAAAATAAATGAAATGACGATTAGTTACGGTGTTGCTGGTCCATCGGTCACTTGGGTCTAATCACAAGAGAGATGGACACACACACAAACAGACATATGCACGTACGCACCCAATCAAACACACACACACACACACACACACACGGTGTCCACGGCGCGAGTCGCTACGGACGCCGCGGTCCCCCGCGCCTCCTGTATGAACCGTCAGATCGGTTAACAGTTGCGCCGATCTGACAGTCGGTGCGCGGCGCTTCCCACTTCCGCATCAGAAGCGACGCGTCCCGTGAACCAGGCGTTTGTCCCCCCCGCCGGCGGCCTGCCCCACCATGTGAACGACTCCCTATCTCTCAATGATAAAGAATCTTTAAAAAATTCCTGGATCCAGACGGTGATCCGGATCATCACCAAAATTTAATCAATTGTCAGTTCGCCCAAGACCCCCCTTTCCACTAAGTTTCATTGCAATCCGTCCATTACTTTTTCCGGGATCTTGCTAACAAACCAACCAACAAACCAACAAACCAACAAACCAACATGATTCCATAACCTCCTGGTGGAGGTCATTATGTTGCTTTTCGGTTTTCCTTTTCAGATCAACACACACACACACACACACAGGGAGAGAGGGCGACAGAGAGAGGCACCGCACGCTGATGAGAGCACTCCGCTCCGATCACCCCCCGATCACACTGTGTGATTATATCTGGTGTTCTTACGGCTGTTGGTGACTGATCTGAGCTGTGGGAGCTCTGCCTCTCTGAGGGCCACATTCTAGTTCTGTTTGAGTTAAGTCTTTACTGTCCCTCTCTTTGCAGGACTCCCAGAACCTTTTATATTCCAACTAATAATTCTAACAACATTTCAGCCATTTAATAATGAAGAAGAAAATCTGTCTTCTGGCCTTGTTCATAATGTCAGTGTTTCATCTGATGCTCTGTAGTCTTTCTCTTTCACATAGTTTTTGTCCTGTCCAGGTTTTTCAAAGTAAAAAAAAAAAAAAAAAGAACATACAGTACAACAAGCACAGAGCTGAATCTGCCCCCCCCCCCCGAACAACAGAAAGGAGCTTTGCCCCCCCCCCCCCCCCAAACAGTACTAGAACAGTGAGGTTCTCTACCTCCTTTATCGTCCTTCTTCATGCCGATGGTTCCCCCGGTGTGGAGGACCAGGACTGGAGCCTGGGCGCCGGGGTCCAGGCTGGAGGAGGAGGAGGAGGAGGAGGAGGAGGAGGAGGAGGACATGATGCTGCAGTGCTGGAAGCAGAGATCTCTCCCCGGCTTTATAAACACTGCAGCTCTGCCATTTCACTTTCAGTTTGACTTGATTCAAGTCAAAGTGAAACTGAAAGACTGGACCAAAGGACAATACAAAGTTAAAGCGTCTGTCTCCGGTTCCTGCTTGATGGGGTGGGGTCACAGTCTTTATCACAATGGTGTCTGCTCCATTTGATATCTATCCCAAACTTTCTGAATCCATGTATTGTAAGATGGAGGTTCAGGTTTGAGCCATCTGATGGTTATGCATTTTCATGCAGCGGTTAATAATGTATTCAATAAATATTTTCATCTTGTTTCGTTACACTTGCAGGCATAACAGTAGTGCAACTGCAGGGGTCGGTGGAATTTCTTGTTTAAAAATAATTTTGAGAGCATCAACAGCCTCCCTCCAGAACAGATCCAGCTAGAATGTGGCCCTCAGAGAGGCAGAGCTCCCCCAGCTCAGATCAGTCACCAACAGCCGTAAGAACACCAGATATAATCACACACTGTGGTCGGGGGGTGATCGGAGCGGAGCGCTGCAGCGTGCGGTGCCTCTCTCTGTCGCCCTCTCTCCCTGTGTGTGTGTGTGTGTGTGTGTGTGTGTTTATCTGAAAAGGAAAACCAAAAAGCAACATAATTTATGTTATTTTACTTCATTTTAATTTGAAAATTGACGTTCCAGACTTCCTGTGTGGTGCGATCTGCTCTGTCCAGCTTTACAGCTGGCGGTGCACGGCGAGTGGCGCGCGGAGAAAATAGAGCGGAGCGGAGCGCCGCGGTCCACGGCGCGAGCCGCTACGGACGCCGCGGTCCCCCGCGGTCCCCCGCGGTCCCCCGCGCCTCCTGTATGAACCGTCAGATCGGTTAACAGTTGCGCCGATCTGACAGTCGGTGCGCAGCGCTTCCCACTTCCGCGTCGGAGGCGGCGCGTCCCGTGAACCAGGCGTTTGTCCCCCCTGTCGGCGGGCCTGCCCCACCATGTGAACGACTCCCTATCTCTCAATGATCAAGAATCTTTCAAAAATTCCTGGATCCAGACGGTGATCCGGATCATCACCAAAATTTAATCAATTCTAAGTTAGCCCAAGACCCTCCTTTCCACTAAGTTTCATTGCAATCCGTCCATTACTTTTTCCGGGATCTTGCTAACAAACCAACCAACCGACATGATTCCATAACCTCCTGGTGGAGGTAAGAATTATGGACATGACCAAAATATATGTGTATGATTCGCATGAGCAGCTCCACATTTTCTCCAACATAATCCAGAGCTCAGCAGCCCCATTTTAGCGGTTACAGCAGGTGTTCTAAAGAATCTGGTGATAACTTTACACTTAAATTCTCAGCAGGAATTTGAATTTGTAACAAGATGTGACTCTGTACATATCTCTTCACAAGTCTCCTCTGGTATATTTATTGACATCTCTGCTTCCCATCTGTGTTGAATATTTTGAGAATTATTATTGCTCAAAGTTAATAATATATTATAAAGTTATTCAGTGTAGTTCTTGTCCAAAATGACATTTCTTTCACCTGAACATCTGTGAAGGGCAAATCCTTTAAGGGGCCTTCACATTTGGAATTTTCTATATTCAGCCAGCGAGTTGTTGTATCATTTTTGATCCAAGATATTAATGGCTTCATCTGTGTTGCCCAATAGTACAGTCTTAAATTTGGAAGCTCAAGGCCACCGTCTGTTTTAGCCAGCTGTAAAGTTTTGAGTCTAATTCCAGGGCGCTTCTTTTGCCATATAAATGCTGATATCAATTTGTCCAGGTGATCAAATGTTTGTTTTGAAATATTCACAGGTAGCATCTGGAATAAATAAAGAATCCGGGGCAGGACATGCATTTGAATACTGTCAACTCAGCCCAGCAGAGAGAGAGGGAGAGAGGACCAGCGCTCTAGATCACTGTATATATTTTTGATTATTTTGGTGTCATTTAAGTCGTGCAGATCGCTTAAGGAGGAAGGAATGAAAATATCAAGATATTTGATGCCATCTTTGGGCCATCTAAACCCACTTTGTAATTTAACGTTGTCAGAAACCAGATTGTTTACATCAATAACTTCAGTTTTCTCAAAATTCACTTTGTTTCCAGAGTAATATCCATACTGGTGAATAAGATGTTTAATATAAGGAATTGTTAATGTAGGTTCTGGGAGATACAACAGGACATTGTCCACATACAATGAAATTTTATGCTGTTCTGCGTCTATTATTACTCCTTTCAAATTGTGATCATCTCTAATCATTGGTGATAGCGGCTCAATGCTAATGGCAAACAGTAGGGGAGACGAACACCCCTGCCTGAAATTATATTTAAAAGCCGGCGTACATTATCTCCATAGTGCCTTCTGGTAATAAACCCGGTCTGGTCAGGGTGTATAATTTGGGATATTATCTTATTTACACGCCTGGCCAGAACCACTGTTAATATACGTAGATCTCCATTCAATAAGGATATAGGTCTGGAGGATCTGTGGGGTCTTTACCCTCTTTGCGAATAACGATTATAGAGGCTTCTGTCCATGATGGTGCATGGAGAACATTTCCATGAACATCAAAACACAAATGCAGAAGGCCGCCGTTTCATTCGCCTCCAGGCGAGACACAGACGTCAGGCGTTCAACGGCAAGCTGACGGTGAATATGTCCAGGTGTCTCGGTCCAGCCTTGTCCAGATCAACCCTGTGGTAGTCTGGGACTCGTCCTCGTCAGCAGGGTCCAGAAAAGGATTCCACATCCTGAAGAACTGAAATGGGTTGTCTTTCATCTAAAAGCTTGTTGCTCCAAGAGGCTCAGGTTCCATCGAGCTCCGGATCCAGAGCCGGGTACCCGGGACAGTGTCCGGTACCCGGCCGAGGAGAACAGGCCTCCTGGCTCTGAAGCAACACCTGGAGTGGTTTCCATGAGGGCGGGTTGAGGTTCAACGCCTAAAGCACAAAACATGGCTTCAAGAGGTAACCTCTGAAAAATGACACCATTTCCTGACAGACGTCCTGCCAGAACTCAGCCACAAGGGGGCAGTCCAAAACGCCTCCATTCATTTTACGCTTATTACAATATCTTGATAGCACAGGGCTAAATTCATTCCGTCTCACTGGTGTAATTTGAAGCCGATGTATGACTTTGAATCGTAATTCTTGGCTTTGTTGGACAGACGACCTGAGGACCTGTGCCAGACCCCGTCCCACCCATCACCTGAGACATTAGCCCCAAACTCAGCTTCCCAGAGGGGCTTCAGTGTGCAGGCTGCTCCGGGTTCACGGGAACCAGAACACCTGGAAATGGGTTTCTCTGGGTTTGAGTTTTGAAGTAAAACCTCCACTGTTGAGAGGGAGAATCCATCACGGTGTCGTTTCACCGCAGAGGAGACGAAGCTGCGGACCTGCAAATATCCAAAAGACTGATTTAATCAGGAAATAGAATTTTTCCTAATGTTCTTAAAGACGAACCCATTTCTTACAAATATGGAATGTTAGGAAGAGGAACGGGGGCCACTGAAGGGCCTCCAGGGTTACCCAGGTGGAGTCCGGGGCATCTTTGAACCATCTTTGGTAACGTTTAATATCTGGTACCCCAAGACCTCCCTCCTCCAGGGGGCGCTGCAAGACTGCGAGCTTTAATCTCGCCCTCCTTTCCTTCCAGAGAAAAGATGAAAGAGAGCTGTTGAGAACAAAGAGGGACTTCCTGTTGTTAGGGATATACTTTAATTAGCACTACTACTATGGAATAATTGTATTAACTGTATATTAGGCCTTTCGGCCTAATTTAGGCCCTCTGATTCATCAACAATCAGGATCCTTTCGGGGCGAAATACTTTGTATCTTTCCCTGTAAGGTCCAGCTGAGCATTACATCTGGCTGTACTTAAATAAATGGTAATAATCTGAAGTCAGTCGTTCTGGCATTCTTTATACCAAGCATAGAATAAGAGAACCGGGTGGAGTCAGCGGGACGGAAGTCCTGGGCTCCAACAATTGGTGTCGTGACCCGGATTCTTCTTGGTATTAGGTCATTCGGAACCACGATCTTTCCAGACGGGCCTGTCTTCACCACCCAACGACAAAGGAGCTCCAACAAAAGAGGTAAGCAGAAAGCCTTTTCTAAAGTTTCTGCCGGACTTCGGTCTGTTTGTCGTTTGGGCGGAGATCAGAGGTCCGGAAGAAAAATCCTAATATTCGTAAGTGATGACTCTTTAGTCCTTTTTCTCTATATAGCCACATGTAATGTATAGATCACATAAAACACACATAGGGAAAGTTAATAAGTGTCCGACCTAAATTCTAATTGGAAAACATAAGGACTCAAATGATTCTGAGAATCGGCCCTCTGTAAAACCGATGGGTGTCCGAAAATTTTTGAAAAATCCTAGTCTGGGACTAGGTAGACCTGGGACTTTACACGCCTGTAAATTTTAGAAAAGCCCTAGTCAGGGACTAGGTCGGTCTGAGACTGCCGGTGCGTATCACCGAAGACGTCTGGCCTGGGACGTGGGGTCTGGGACCCAAGGGAGTCAGGGACTCGCCTATAGAGAAGAAGAATAAAGAAGAATAAAGAGGAAGAATAAAGAAGAAGTTAAGAGAATAAGTGAAGAGGAAAAAAGGACACAGGGACATATTTTCATCTTTATTGTTTTTCCCATCAGCTGTGGGGGGTTCCTGTGCTCTGAAGTGAGTTAAACCCTCGGGGCTCAGGCCCATTGCACAGGGGTCTCCAGGCACAGTTCTGTGGGGACATTGTGGTTGGTGATAGTGCAAAACAATAAAAACGGGCATAATTTGACTCGGCTACCAGAGGACACTGACTCTGAGTCTGTTGTAAAAGGGAGACCAGAGGGGTTGAGAGAAGGTTAGCAAGATTTCCCAGTTCTACGGGACTAAAAGTGGAAATACTCTCAAACCGGCGACTCGGGCCTGGGCCACCCCCAGGTAGAACCAGAGCCCTCTGCCTCCCCGGCGCGGTGGACAGCGGGACCCCATGTCCCCCGCTGTAGACCACATCAGACAACACGAGCAGTGTGTGTGGAACCCTTTATCGGCGTGGTGTGTGTTTTCACTGAATCTGTGGCAGTAGGCCCAGGGGACACTGGTAGAGCAGAACCTCCTATTTTGACACTCACTCGGTTGCTGTATGGCGCTTGACCTCTTGGCGTGAGTCTATCGCCTCCCCAGACGTGGGGACATCGGTAGAGCAGAACCTCACTCCTTGACACTCACTTGATCGCAGTACCGTTTGTCCTCTTAGTAGCGAGTCTATCACCTCCCTAGACGAAGAGGACACTGGGAGAACCGATCCTCATACCTTGACATTCACTCGGCCGCAGAAAGGCGTGTGACCTCTTGGCTTTTGAGTCTCTCACCTCCTCTGAATCAAAAACCACTGCTGGAAGCAGTTCAGTGTGTGTGTGGCAGTCCTTGCCTAAATATATTTTTGTGTAGAACTTAGGTTTAAAGGTTATTGACGGAGTGCAAACTAACTGAAAAACCTGGAGATATATGCGGCTCTAACACAGGGTGCTCAGATAAAAGAGAAGTTAATGATAAAGTGTAAAATTCTGGTTAAAATAATCATAATCAAACAAATTAAAATAGTGTTTTGAGCCAAGCGACTATTAAAATTAGGTCAAAAGAATTTGTAAATTGTGTAACTTGGTAGTTTACTTCACCTCGACAAGTGTAGAAGAGCGACAGAATGAAAAACAAAATTCTTAAATGTTGGCAGGAACAGCAGCCAGACAGCCTGGGAGGTCTGAGGTTCAAAATTAATCTTAAACGAAACACCAGACTGACCAAGAAAGATCGAGGACCGGCGTTAGAACGTTTGACTGAAAGGGCAGAACAGCCTCAGACAGAGGGAGAGCTGGGAACACGAGAGGGCCGCGTCCAGAACCGCGAAGGATACAAAACCTGATGAAAATCAAAAAAGGAAAAAAGAGAGAAGGGACTTTTCTTTTCAGAGGACAGAAAGAAAGAGGAAAGTTAAAGAGAGAGAGACAGACAGAGAGAGAGAGAGAGAGAGCAGACAGGCGGCTGGCAGTAAACACGCTCGAGCCGACCTTGAGAGAGCGAACACACAGATAGCATTTCTCACTCCTCTCCATTCAGAGAGGAACACACACACACACACACACACACACACACACACACACACACACACACACACACACACACACACTGGTGGTGACCATCCAAGTGAGAACATTTAAACATTCACACTGACCCATACAGGAAGCTTGGACTGAATCTCACCTCGAGAAGATCCAGTAATTTTAATTTTCACGTTGGCAGTGAACTTCTATAACTTTAAAGTTTTCAGATTTGAGACCATTGATCCAATATTTAAAATGACTCGCTTAAACCTCTCAATAGGTTAACTGTTTAGTAAAGAGACTCTAAATCCAGACATCAGGCCTTGAGTGACAATAATTAAGAGTGAATGAATAAGAACACAAAACTGTCCTGGGAGCAGACCGGGCCATGACTGTTTAAAAGCCAAAGATTAAATATTTGTATCATTAACAACAGGTAACATAAAAAAAAAATTTCTAACCAGACCTCACAGAGTTGGTGGTCACATAGAAGTCATTTTAGAGAATTTGAAAATAGAAACAATCTAACTAAGTATAATGGAAAATAAATAAATAAAATAAATAAATAAAGGGAAATGAAATACTGCAAAAGTTATCACAATATGCAAATCTAGAAACAGACACAAGGTCAATAATTAAGGTCTTTCTCTTTCCAAAACCGTAGAAAAAGTTTTTATTCACCGATCAGATAAATCTGCTGCCAAACTCAAACTGCAGTGACGATCAAAACAGACCCAAGAGAGAGACAGATAGGATATTATATGTCAAACGAAAGATTTATGGCCCCCCAATAAACCCCTCCCCTTGCCATTTGTCCACCATTTGTCCAGCGTATGTCCACTGCGCATTTGCCCCCCCCCCCCAAACTTCCTTCCGTCTGAGGTCTTTTGAAGTTTTTACGACGGGTTAGGTGTTGACACATCTGAAGGGATGAGAAGGAGCCAGACAGACGGTTAGAGGGGGTGAATTTATATTGTACCTGGAGATGGCGGAGAAACGTGTTATGAAGAGGTTATATTACAAGCAGAGTCATCCTGGTAGTTTCGGCGGGGTAGAAAGAAAGAAAGTCAGGGTGGAAGATGTGAAAGACTTTTTATCATCTCAAGACTCCTATACTCTGCATAAACCGGCTAGGATACATTTTCCAAGGAACAGAGTTTTTGTTACAAGACCTCTCAAACAGTTTCAGGCAGACCTTTGCGATAGGAAGACGGGCTCACCTTTGAGCGTGGTTGAAAGATTTAACCGAACGCTAAAGACTAGAATTTCACTGCTAAGAACACTAGACGGTACGTGGAGGTCCTACCAGACTTAGTAAAAAGCTATAACAACACTCACCACAGCAGTATAAAAATGCGCCCGGCTGATGTGACTAAGGGCCTTCAAGTGTTTCACAATCTGTACGGTACGCCTACACCACCAGACAAGAGAAAAAAATAAATAAAGACAGGATTTAAGGTCGGTGATGTTGTCAGAATATCCAAGTTGCGAGGGGTCTTCGATAAAAAAAAATACGAACAGAGTTTCACGGATGAAGTATTTACGGTGTCAGAATGCATTCTGCGTACTCCGCGTGTATAAGATTATGACGGCGAAGTGATCGAAGGTTCATTCTGTGAGCCGGAGCTGCAGAAAGGGAAAAAAAATAATAGACTCATTAACATTTAACTCATTAACATTTCTCAATCATACAATTTTCAAACAGGCTGTTAGATATTACATTTTACTACAAACAGATATGTCCGGGTGTCTGTAGCACTTTAGATGGTTATATGACCTTTTTAAAGCTCTCCAGAGGTGAACCTAAAAATTATGATCCAAACAAGAAACTCAGGTTTCATCTTAACATGTAAAGCAAATAATCAAAAGTGTTACTGTTTGTGACCTGAAGATAACCAAATCTGCTCCTAACTTGAAATTTTAAGTTACTGCTCTCAAAACTTTGAAACATGTCGCGTCCTTTGTGATAAGCATCGTGAAATTCTCTGATATTTCCCAGTTAACGTGATCACTGGAAAACCTTCACATCCACCCAAGTTCTAATATATAGATCTGAAAATACAACTCAAAAGGAGGTAAGGTTTTTAAAAAAGTGTATAAAATACAAGAAAAGGTATAAATGAATAGTAAAATCATTCAAAGACAGAGTCTCATTCTAAATATTCAAAATAAAGCCACACAAACTTAATCAGGAAGCGTAGACACGCGCTTGAATAAAAACAGAATAACTGGTTGATAATTTTCACAAACTCAAATTCAATTTTCTGTATTAGAGACAATAATGATGTTGTCGATGTACGCCAAACAAAACCGAGTCAGCAGGTCATGTCAGCTTTGAAAGCTGCTGTCTCACAGCTGCAGCGTAGACGGTTGGACTGTCCGAAAAAACAAACAACGTTAAACTTGTAAAGCGATATTGTTGTTCACAGAAGGTGAAACTAAACAAATCCTATGTATTCCTGTGTACAGCAGAATACAAATACACAACTGTGTACCATTTCGCTCTGGCTGCTACTGATACTAAGATAGCATTAACATCTGGTACAACCGGAGTTGAAGGAATGACGCTGACATTTATTTATTTTTCCTGTGCAAATCTGTACTTCTTTGTTCCTGGTTTCAAAAATGGGGTTTATCGGTGTGGTGTTTGGAGACAGACATGACACTCCTCGTTTCAGCAGTGTTTGAACCACTGGTCTGATCCTCAGTTCTTTTTCCTTTGATAAGAGATACTGTTTAACTCAAACAGGATATTTCACATCGTTAATTGTTGCTTGATAAGGTTCCACAGCCAGCAATCCTACATGATTTGCAAATACAGATTTTCTTCTCCTTTCTGACAAATCCACAGAAACATTACCAAAGAACAAAATATGACAACCCCTTGTAAGAGCAGCATTTATATCAGAACAAAGAAAGAACAAAATAAAGTGCTTAGTTTAAGAAACAAATACAATCATCAGCTTTACATACCTTCTCCTGTAGCAATTTCTTTTCTGAACAGTCTCAACCAGCTGCACAAGAAACAGAATATCAGCTCAATATACATTTTCTCACTCTTTTTCTACTCTGACAGACAGTAATCACTCCGTACTGCAGTTTGCTCCACTGTTTTAGGTGGCGTAAAGATTAGTTGTGCGTCAGCTCTTGCCTGTATCTTCTTGATAGCACTCCCTACATATAACGTGACTCTGTTGCTTGTCTGATACTTTAAAACTGAACCATCTCCGAATTACTGAGCCACTGTTTTTTTTTTTCTTTTACTGAATGGGGTTTTTATTGGGGTGTTGTTTGGAGACACACAATGACTCCTCGTTTCAGCATTGATTGAACCACTGGTCTGACCCCATTTCTTTTCCTCTGATCAGGGATACTGTTTTAACAAACAGGATATTCTGCATAGTTAATTGTTGCTTGATAAGGTTCCATATCCAGCAGTCCTACATGATCTGCGTGCTGCGTCCACAATTTAGATGGAACAGACGCTCAAACTGACGGAGGTTGTAACAACACATCCAGCTGAATGAACTTCTGCTTTCATTGTATTTTGCAGGATTTTAATGAACAAAAATACAAAGTGTCCTCATCATACGACCAAACAATAACATTTTAGTTGCTATCTTCATCATCTGGTTGTCTATGAAGAAACTGGTAACAAATGTCAAGCATTTTAGTCCCAGTGATCATTTGCAACTGCACTTTGAAGTTTTTACGATGGGTTAGGTGTTGAGGAGATGAGCAGGAGCAAGACAGACGGATAGAGGGGGGTGAATTTATATTGTACTGAGAAAAGCGTGCCATGAAGAAAGTCAGGGTGGAAGATGTGAAAGATTTTTATCATCTCAAGACACCTGTACTCTGCATAAACCGGCCAGGGTACATTTTCCAAGGAACAGAGTTTTTGTTACAAGACCTCTCAAACAGTTTCAGGCAGACCTTTGCGATAGGAAGACGGGCTCACCTTTCCTCCTCTCCTCTCTTTCATCCTCTGGTTGTCTATGAAGAAACTGGTAACAAATGTCAAGCATTTTTAGTCACTGTCCCAATGATCATTTGTAACTGCACAGATGAATGGTTCAATGTTTCCGTGCACATCTTTTAATAATAACATCAGTCCCTCTGGAGAGAGACAAACAGTATTTGTGGACTTTCTACTCTGTCTGAGAATGGTTTATCTACTGGTCTGCTTGACAGGATGCTAATGTTCTGATTCCCTCTATTGTGAACAGTCAAGTCACCACATCAACATTTAGAAGAACAGAGGCTGCTTTTTGCCAAACAGTGAAATACTGTCCTACCGTCTGATGTATGTTTGGAATGTTTTACTGTTACTCACTCTGGAGCACAAATTCTATATAATCTTAATTGTGATAGCATATCTTTTTCCTAAATCACAAACACATGTTGAAATTTCCAGCCATCTCTCTCGACCGGTAACAGTTTTGACAGCGGTTCTCTTGGTGGGACACCAGAAACGCTGACAGTTTGAACAGTGTCATTACTTCATGGACAGTATATCTCCTGCTGACGAATACAAGAGAGAAATGCACCTACATTTATGAGAAACTTTTTTGGTTTCCCTTTAATGTTTAAACAAATCTTTGGTATTTTCTACCGGTGTATTTGAAACTTGTGCCTGAATAACCATCATTATTATTATTATTTGATCACCGTCAGCGTCCCAGTTCTGTCGGCCGCTTCATTGTGTAGAAGTTTTTCTCCACAGAAAGGAAACTGCTCTCTGTTCTGGTGTAATGTTTGTCTTTGGTACTTGTTGAGTTTTGGCCTTGATTCAACACTTGTGGCACTCTGGTGGGTCTAGCTACTTTAGCTTCATGTCTTTTTCTTTTCCTTTGCTCACAGTCTCTGGTAATGGCATGCATCATTGAGGTTTCTTCCCCCTTGCCAGTGTTTGATCATTAGTATTATTATAATAACGTCGGCCCCTAAATCGTCGTTGATTTGGTCTCATCCTGTCTCGTCCTCATCCTCTGAAGCCTGGTTGTGTTGATACAAACGGTCTATACTCTCCCAGAGTTGTGTATTGTACAGCATGAATGTTAGATTTTTTTTTTTGCAAACAATCCAGTTGCATCTAATTCTCTAGTCCTTTTTTTTAGTAATTCCACATGACTCAATGAAAACACGTCAGGGGCTGCTAATTCTTTAAAGTATCAGCATCCTGTGTTCCCAGTCCATTAATGATCATTGACACAAAGAAAGGTTCGGCTTTACGCGACACTTTTAATTTTGCCTTTTTTTTCCAACATTTAAGAAATCTTTCTGCATATTCAGACACCTGTTCATCAGTCCGTTCTTACAGTGAAGTACCCGTGTTATCACATCTGCTAAAGTAAGAAGCTTTTCCATAACTTTGTCATGTATCGTTCACCATAAAGTCCACTCATTTGAGAACAAGAATTCCAGAGCAGTTTCTCAGCATGATCTATTTGCACAGGGGGGTTACTGACTCCATCGTAAGAATAAAGATGGGTTCACTAAGGAGCAGGAAATGGTTGTAGTACAGGCCTGCAAGAATGCCCCGGAATACAACTGGCCCCCAAAAAACAGCAACACGGGTCGATACTCAGATGCTTTAAAGAACATTCTGTGAGAAGACACGGAACGAGGGAATCTAATCTAACTTATCTCTTTCATCCGTTTGTCAACTTCTCTGATTGACCTGACCAGACTAAATACACATTGGGAAAAAACTCTGTGGAAAACCACAAAAGCGTCAACTGACGCAAACAAATGGCTTTAGCACCTCTGCATGGTGAGGCTGTAAGGCCTTATTTGTACTCACTTCCAGAATCAGCAGCTGTAGCGAGCTTCAAACACTCACAGCCAGACCGAGCGTCTCTACAGGCCTGATGTGCTTCTCACCTCCAGAGAATCATCGTCAGCATCCAAGTTCCTTCAACTTCCTTAAATCAGACACAAAATACGCGTCTCTGCTTTTCTTCACCTAGACAGGACGCCACACTGTCAAATGACTTCCTCAGATCAGAACACACACACACACACACACACACACACACACAAACTCACCAAGTACCAAAGACAAACATTACACCAGAACAGAGAGCAGTTTCCTTTCTGTGGAGAAAAACTTCTACACAATGAAGCGGCCGACAGAACTGGGACGCTGACGGTGATCAAATAATAATAATGATGGTTATTCAGGCACAAGTTTCAAATACAGCGGTAGAAAATACCAAAGATTTGTTTAAACATTAAAGGGAAACCAAAAAAGTTTCTCGGAAATGTAGGTGCATTTCTCTCTTTATTCGTCAGCAGGAGATATACTGTCCATGAAGTAATGACACTGTTCAAACTGTCAGCGTTTCTGGTGTCCCACCAAGAGAACCGCTGTCAAAACTGTTACCGGTTGAGAGAGATGGCTGGAAATTTCAACATGTGTTTGTGATTTAGAAATGTTTTCATTTTTAGGAAAAAGATATGCTATCAAAATTAAGATTATATAGAATTTGTGCTCCAGAGTGAGTAACAGTAAAACATTCCAAACATACATCAGACGGTAGGACAGTATTTCCCTGTTTGGCAAAAAGCAGCCTCTGTTTTTCTAAATGTTGATGTGGTGACTTGACTGTTCACAATAGAGGGAATCAGAACATTAGCATCCTGTCAAGCAGACCAGTAGATAAACCATTCTCAGACAGAGTAGAAAGTCCACAAATACTGTTTGTCTCTCTCCAGAGGGACTGATGTTATTATTAAAAGATGTGCACGGAGACATTGAACCATTCATCGGTGCAGTTACAAATGATCATTGGGACAGTGACTAAAAATGCTTGACATTTGTTAGCAGTTTCTCCATAGACAACCAGAGGATGAAGATAGCAACTAAAATGTTATTGTTTGGTCGTATGACGAGGACACTTTGCATTTTTGTTCATTAAAATCCTGCAAAATACAATGAAAGCAGAAGTTCATTCAGCTGGATGTGTTGTTACAACCTCCGTCAGTTTGAGCGTCTGTTCCATCTAAATTATGGACGCAGCACGCAGATCATGTAGGACTGCTGGATATGGAACCTTATCAAGCAACAATTAACTATGCAGAATATCCTGTTTGTTAAAACAGTATCCCTGATCAGAGGAAAAGAAATGGGGTCAGACCAGTGGTTCAATCACTGCTGAAACAGGGAGTCATTGTGTGTCTCCAAACAACACCCCAATAAAAACCCCATTCAGTAAAACAGAAAAAAAAAACAGTGGCTCAGTAATTCGGAGATGGTTCAGTTTTAAAGTATCAGACGAGCAACAGAGTCACGTTATATGTAGGGAGTGCTATCAAGAAGATACAGGCAAGAGCTGACGCACAACTAATCTTTACGCCACCTAAAACAGCGGCGCAAACTGCAGTACGGAGTGATTACTGTCTGTCAGAGGAGAAAAAGGATGAGAAAATGTATATTGAGTTGAAATTCTGTTTCTTGTGCAGCTGGTTGAGACTGTTCAGAAAAGAAATTGCTACAGGAGAAGGTATGTAAAGCTGATGATTGTATTTGTTTCTTAAACTAAGCACTTTATTTTGTTCTTTCTTTGTTCTGATATAAATGCTGCTCTTACAGGGGGTTGTCATATTTTGTTCTTTGGTAATGTTTCTGTGGATTTGTTAGAAAGGGGAAGAAAATCTGTCATCGCAAATCATGTAAAACAGCGGCGCAAACTGCAGCACGGAGTGTGTAAAGCTGTGCACATTACTGTCTGTCAGAGTAGAAAAAGAGGGACAAAATGTAAATTGAGCTGATATTCTGTTTTCTTGTGCAGCTGGTTGAGACTGATCAGAAAAGAAATTGCTACAGGAAAAGGTATGTAAAGCTGATGATTGTATTTGTTTCTTAAACTAAGCACTTTATTTTGTTCTTTCTTTGTTCTGATATAAATGCTGCTCTTACAAGGGGTTGTCATATTTTGTTCTTTGGTAATGTTTCTGTGGATTTGTTAGAAAGGAGAAGAAAATCTGTATTTGCAAATCATGTAGGATTGCTGGCTGTGGAACCTTATCAAGCAACAATTAACGATGTGAAATATCCTGTTTGAGTTAAACAGTATCTCTTATCAAAGGAAAAAGAACTGGGGATCAGACCAGTGGTTCAAACCTTTTCTGAAACGAGGAGTGTCATGTCTGTCTCCAAACACCACACCGATAAACCCCATTTTTGAAACCAGGAACAAAGAAGTACAGATTTGCACAGGAAAAATAAATAAATTTCAGCGTCATTCCTTTAACTCCGGTTGTACCAGATGTTAATGCTATCTTAGTATCAGTAGCAGCCAGAGTGAAATGGTACACAGTTGTGTATTTGTATTCTGCTGTACACAGGAATACATAGGATTTGTTTAGTTTCACCTTCTGTGACCAACAATATCGCTTTACAAGTTTAACGTTGTTTGTTTTTTCGGACAGTCCAACCGTCTACGCTGCAGCTGTGAGACAGCAGCTTTCAAAGCTGACATGACCTGCTGACTCGGTTTTGTTTGGCGTACATCGACATCATCATTATTGTCTCTTATACAGAAAATTGAATTTGAGTTTGTGAAAATTATCAACCAGTTATTCTGTTTTTATTCAAGCGCGTGTCTACGCTTCCTGATTAAGTTTGTGTGGCTTTATTTTGAATATTTAGAATGAGACTCTGTCTTTGAATGATTTTACTATTCATTTATACCTTTTCTTGTATTTTATACACTTTTTTAAAAACCTTACCTCCTTTTGAGTTGTATTTTCAGATTTATATATTAGAACTTGGGTGGATGTGAAGGTTTTCCAGTGATCACGTTAACTGGGAAATATCAGAGAATTTCACGATGCTTATCACAAAGGACACGACATGTTTCAGAGTTTTGAGAGCAGTAACTTAAAATTTCAAGTTAGGAGCAGATTTGGTTATCTTCAGGTCACAAACAGTAACACTTTTGATTATTTGCTTTACATGTTAAGATGAAACCTGAGTTTCTTGTTTGGATCATAATTTTTAGGTTCACCTCTGGAGAGCTTTAAAAAGGTCATATAACCACCTAAAGTGCTACAGACACCCGGACATATCTGTTTGTAGTAAAATGTAATATCTAACAGACTGTTTGAAAATTGTATGATTGAGAAATGTTAATGGGTTAAATGTTAATGAGTCTATTTTTTTTTTCCCTTTCTGCAGCTCCGGCTCACAGAATGAACCTTCGATCACTTCGCCGTCATAATCTTATACACGCGGAGTACGCAGAATGCATTCTGACACCGTAAATACTTCATCCGTGAAACTCTGTTCGTATTTTTTTTTATCGAAGACCCCTCGCAACTTGGATATTCTGACAACATCGCCGACCTTAAATCCTGTCTTTATTTATTTTTTTCTCTTGTCTGGTGGTGTAGGTGTACCGTACAAATTGTGAAACACTTGAAGGCCCTTCAGCACATCAGCCGGGCGCATTTTTATACTGCTGTGGTGAGTGTTGTTATAGCTTTTTACTAAGTCTGGTAGGACTTCCACGCACCGTCTAGTGTTCTTAGCAGTAAAATTCTAGTCTTTAGCGTTCGGTTAAATCTTTCAACCACGCTCAAAGGTGAGCCCGTCTTCCTATCGCAAAGGTCTGCCTGAAACTGTTTGAGAGGTCTTGTAACAAAAACTCTGTTCCTTGGAAAATGTATCCTAGCCGGTTTATGCAGAGTATAGGAGTCTTGAGATGATAAAAAGTCTTTCACATCTTCCACCCTGACTTTCTTTCTTTCTACCCCGCCGAAACTACCAGGATGACTCGGCTTGTAATGTAACCTCTTCATAACACGTTTCTCCGCCATCTCCAGGTACAATATAAATTCACCCCCTCTAACCGTCTGTCTGGCTCCTACTCATCCCTTCAGATGTGTCAACACCTAACCCGTCGTAAAAACTTCAAAAGACCTCAGACGGAAGGAAGTTTGGGGGGGGGGGGACAAATGCGCAGTGGACATACGCTGGACAAATGGTGGACAAATGGCAAGGGGAGGGGTTTATTGGGGGGCCATAAATCTTTCGTTTGACATATAATATCCTATCTGTCTCTCTGACCCAGACCACAGAGATCCACTGGATCACTGGAGAGAAAAGATCAAACCAAACTTTACTTATGGACAACTTTTCCTATAATACAGGCCGTGACAAAACTGACCCCTGACCCCCCCACCGACACAAGGAGGGTATCAACCTCAGGAACCTTCACAACAACCAGCCCATACCAGCCCCAAACCGTCCCATGATGCCCTGGGGGGCCGAGGTCCTACAAGGGGGGAGAAGTAGCTGACTGTGTCCAACCCAAAATAATTCCCTGCTGTAGAATTGAACATGACCTGGAAAAATACTGGACTCCTCACTAATCCTGACCCTCACTCTGGAACACCATACAGCACAACAAACCAGTCACACACACCCTCAACACACACACCAGCTGGAATATTTTCCAGCAAAAAACTGAGCTATGGCCACTTTCTGAAGAAATTAAAACACAAATGGGGAAGGTTATGAACTGGAGCAGACGTTTCTACTCTGATCCGACTGTCCTGTAAATCTGCTGGTGAAGGTCGTGACAGCGACCATGACAGCACAAATAATCTGTTGAAGAAAAACACACTGACATTATTTTCCCTGATGGTAGAATCAGGCGGCGTCTCTGAGACAAAACATCCCATCAGCTGATACAAACATCAGCTCAGCTCACACAGGCAGAGGTCAGAGGTCAGAGAGATGGTGGGACAGGCTGAGACATCCTGGTGAGACTCCTCTCCACGAGGCTTAGAAGAAATGGGAGCCATGGATTAGAAGCCTCAGGACGTACATGCCCCCCCGTCCACACCCCACATTGTACCTACAGCTACTCACTGAACCCTGACCCAGGACCCGCCGCCGTCTGGGAAGCAAAAGAAGATCTGTTCACCCAGGAAGGCACAGCGGGGTCAACAGTGGAGAACATCTGCGTTGGACCAGGAGGTGTGGCCGCTGCACTGAATCTACTACATTAAAAGAAGTTATCAGAGGTAAACGGATCTCTCTTGGGACAGTAATTAAAAAGAAAAAAAAAAAACTTAAAGAACTTAAAGGTATAATACAACATTTTCTCGAAAAGACGAAGCCCCACGTCTGTTACTCACTTTCTGAACAACGCCATGCTCCAGACCATCCGCCCGGCTCTCCTGCTTCTCCCAGAAAACGCGGAAGTGTACGAGCGCGATCTCCTCTTCTCCGGCGTGCACGGCTCTGTACAGTTTCTGCGATCCGCCTCGCTCATAAATAAAGCTTTTTTTTCCCGAAACAGCTACAGTTTCATTATGTCAGACTCGCCATCGGTCAGTACTAGCTCAGAAGCTCACGGCTACAGAAACACTCTGAATGCGCAAAAGGGAGAAGCTGATTGGGCGCAAGCACGGAGAACCGCCTTACGAAAGCAGCTCGTCAGAATGATTGACAAACAGACCCACCGATTATTTAGGTGATCCACCCGGAAATCAAAATGTTGTATTACACCTTTAAGAATTATCCAAAAGGGCTGGGGAAAAAATAACAGCGAGAAATAAGATCCTCAAGTAATGATTAGAATGAAAGAAGCTACAAATCAAAATGTGGACATGTATAAAGAAAAGAAAAGAGGATAAAATAAAGGTTGAGGTTTTAAAACATTTGTCAGGTAAGACCTAAAGCTGCAAAATGATTGTTGAAGAAATATATAGAAAAGACAAACTATACGATCAAAATATAGAATAACAGTACCAAAAACAAGATAAACTTACATTATATGGAAAGAGATTAATGCAGCATTTCAGAATTATTATAAACCTCTATTAAACTTAGCCACAACAACAAAATGAAGAGAATATTAAAAGATTTTTCAACTGATGAATCTTAGCATCAATCGGAAAACAAGAGGAAAAATATGACAGACCACAAGAAAAGATTTTGTCGCTACTCTACTACTACTCTACTATAAATTTAAAATGAAAAGTAACCAGGAAGTGCCAGTTCACCAGTATTAGAATATTTTAAAGAAGACTTTCCTCAAACACTTCCAAATTCATTTAACTGGACACAAAAAAGCGGCAACATGACCCCTTGACCCCGGGGTCAGTCCCTCCTGAGTGCATTAAGGAGGAACTTGTAGTAATTATTGCTTAATTTGATATTATTTTGAATATTTTTTGGGTCATTTTAGAACATTTCAATTTATTTGGGTTTTCTCGTAGAGATTTAGACAAACTTAAAGAGATGGCTTATTTGCTCACTGAACTGATAAATGAAAAACGACAGAGTGAATATACTGCAAGAGCTCAGTTTAAAATCACTTGAGAAGATCAGGCTAAAGAAATGACTGACTACATGCAAACTCTAACCTGAACTATGAAAAGTCTATCTTCACAGGATCAGGAGGTCCGGTTCCAAGACCGGGACCAAGACCAGCCCCACCAGGGACGGTGGGGGATGAGTCCCAAGAAACAACAGGGGCTGCAACAAACCATGTGACCCAGGAGACCGACCACAGTCTGACTAGACGATAACAGAGTGACTGATGGCACAGGACTCGACGTGTCTTCACTGACCCACCGACTGACACCTGACGACATCGGAAAGACCTGGACAGAGACCCTGAGGACGAGGATGGACAAGCCTCACAGGAGGTTTGATAAGCCGTTTGTTGTGGAATTTTTGGTGAATCAGAGCCAAAGATGACGAGTCAAGGTGTTGACGCTGCACAAGGAGGATTTATTGAGGACTGCAGAGGAAGCACACACAAATCAGCTGATTGAGAGCAAGGCTGTTGCTCCAGGGAGAATCCAACCTGACTCTGGCCTGACTTCCGGCCACGCCATCTCATATAGCCAGATCTCACCAGACCAGCAGACGCTGTTTCAAGTGACTTCAGTCAAAACAGAGCGGCCTTCACACTGTGTTCCTGAGAACTTTGAAAACAAAGCATTATTCCACATCAATCCCTCCTGTTGTTAAATTTCAATTTAAACAAAACCAGACACAAAATAAATTCGAATTTTAACAATAATCTAACTCACTATCGGAAACAGCAAAGCCAGACAAAGTAAAACCACTTTTCATTTGTGTCACACGTCAATATTAATGTTCTCCATAAACATCAATAAGATCAGTTCCTCCAAGTGCATCGTCATTTTTATTTTATATGTCCTAAGTTACCGATGTTTCAACGACCATTTCCAACTGATCCACTGTCACAAAAAAACATCAAGCGACACTCAGTCATGGATGCACAATTTAAACAAACCAGCATACCATGGGACAGTGACAGCTGCAAATACCTTCATGCCAAACAATCAATCCTGGTCCAGGCCGATCAACCAGGAAGGCAAAAGACAATCAGTGGCCGCGATGTGTCCAATCAAGCTACACTAAGAAAAGAAACATTGAACAACACTGAACATCTGGTCGTTCTCAAAGTCAGTCATCAATGTCAATGTTAGTTTGTTAGTAAGTTAGTTTGTCAGCCGTAACACAGTCACAGTCACATTCACCCATATTCAATTGAGCAGATATTTCAAAGGTAAAATTAAAACTACAGAACATGGCTTCATAACCCGACCCCCCTGCTGACAGGCACTCTGTGCTTTATTCACCAGCAGCAGAATGTAACGCATGTACCACGCATCCGTCGCCCCGAACCAAAACCTGCTGCAGTGATAATCTCTGCTGGAGCATCAGCTGCTCTCAGACTGTTTAGGAGCCCAGGAACCCAGTCAGGAGTCTGCAAGAGAAACAAGCATCAGGGTGAAACCGTGATCCATGATCCGAACCAGAATACCTGTAGAGAACCGTCCCTTCTCCTGGAATAGAGATGACAGGGCGGTCTGTAGCCAGGTAATCCCAGACCAGAGGCTGATGTTTAGTCTTCCTCCAGATGTTGACCCTCCTGTGACCTGGTCTCTGTTCACTCCAGTCCTGCAGAAACATCCTTGTGTGGTTGTTTCGAACACAGAGTCTACAGCTGCAAACCAAAAATCCAGTGACGACAGCATTCTGCCAGACCGAGAAAAGACAACGTCTCTTCTTTTAGTCTGTAGCGGCAGATTAGACCACAGTTCAGGTCTTCCCGAAGACCAGGACCGGTTCTTCTCCTCCAGATCCTCTCCTCCAGAACGTGTCCAAGGAACGTCACTTTCAGCTGCAGCTGGGCTCAGGATGCTCGGCGGCCTCCCTCAGGAAGACGGCTCAGGAGTAGAACAGTGTCAGGCTCTTCAAGCTTCCTTCAACCTTTTGGTGTGAAAACATCAACCTCATACTGTATCAGAGTTCCACCTGACAAGTCCAGATCCAGATCCCCTCACTGCCGATGCACAAACTCCCAGACTAGAGACAAAGTCCTGGGCCAAATGTGAAGCATTATTTACCTTTTTAGGTGAATGCAGGTAAATTTTGCCTTTCAGGATCCAATCTGAGTGAAAATAATGCAGCAGACAGGTCAGACAGGTCAGCGACTGGACAGCAGCATGAGTCAGAGGTCCAACAGACAAAATTATTTCAAAATCAGTAGATTTTGAGGTAGCAGATAGTACAGTTCAGTTGATTTCTATAAAATCTTGGAAAAAATGTCCACCCATCAGGTCCTCCTCATCTTGGTGTAAAAAGACTCGGTACTAAACATCACTGAATCATTCAATGACTTCATAAGACATTCAATACTTCCCATGACTTCTGGACAAACATTCTATTGTCTCCCTGTAGCAGTTAGACATTTAGCTCCAGTGTGATTCTGTGAGGTTTAGTCGATGCTAAATCTGAATAATCTCTTAGTTAGCTCACAAATCCTCCAACTGAATCAAATAAAGGTGCAAATGTAATTCATTTCAGTAGATTTCTGAGTTAAGAATGTAGATTCATAGACAGTAACAAATTCTTGTAGCACAGTCATGTAAAAACATTGTGGTGCTAGTTTTGTTATGTCGAAGGGGAAGGTCGAGATAAACCTGCTCCTGCCCCCCCCCCCCCCCCCCCCCCCCCCCCCCCACTCAGTTTGAAAACCCGGAATGTGACCTCCAAGTTATTTCATTGAAACTGTATTGAAACAAATTCATTTAATTAATTCACTTCAGTTCTTCACCCAACTGAGCAATCGGTTGATAATTAAACCCATTTCACTAAAACTGGAAGCCCCGCCCCCTGTGTTCAGGTTACAGTGATGTGGGGGAGAAGTGACCATCATGGAGGCTTCCTGCTGCCTCTGGTTCAGTCTGATCAGGACGGTTCAGCCCGACGACCCACTGATATCTTCCTAGCGACTTATAAAACGAACAAAACACATAATTCATTCAAAAGCTAAAAAAGTAAGGAATTTAAAACTCTTTAAAGTCTAATCTCTCCTCCCCCCAGTGTGTGTGTTCATGGCCTGACCTTGTTGCGGTCATGCTGCCTCATATTTTCCATCACGTTGCGGTACGCCGTTATCACGTCCGATGTTTTCACATCGTAATCAAACCCACCGCCTCCACAGCCTCCTCCCAGCAGCCACCAGGAGCGGCCGTCTCCAAGAATGCGTCCACTGCTTCTGCAGTCACAACATCTCCCCTCCTGTATGGAAAGTCTCAGCAGAACAGAAGAACAGAGAATCACCACACATGTCATCATCATAGAAAAACCAATTTTCTCGCTAAAATCTGAGTTTCATCACTCCTGTGTGTGTGTGTGTGTGTGTACTTCCCGCTGCTGACAGAGCTCCCCCTCCTGGCTGGCTGGTGCAGTGCAGCTGGCCGTGAGGATCGGGGCTGTGGATCGGAGCGGCGAGTGCAACAACAAACAAAACAAACACTCAAAAGAGAAAAACATATTAGTATATTATCATATTTGTCTGTCAAACAGTGTGACTGGTGGACCTTCGTCTCCATTCTCTCACTAGTGCTGATATTTTCTCTGGATTGTTTTCTGTTCAGGGTCCTCGGCTCCTCAGCAGTCTGATAAGAACCACTGAAAGAAACTGCTTTCTTCAGCTCACTTTGGAGGGATTAAAATAGTGTGGAAATTTTGTCAAAGAAAATAGACTGCCTCTCAAATTCAGCAAATTCAGGTTGTCTTTTCTCTTTAACACAATCATGAATAATCATCCTGAGAGTTTGTCCTCAGGGAACCATCCTCAAACCTGTCAATGGTTCAAGCAGTGACCTCTGACCCTGACCTCTGACCCTGCACACAGCTGGCAGTCTTGGAGAAATCAGTTTTCTCTCAAACAGGCCTGAATCACATGCTCTACAGCATTATCCAGGAAACGGTTCACAGGTGGCTCTCCTGGCCTCTGCCCACCTACTGAAGATGGAAAAGAAAAGAAACTTATTTTGACAAACTTCCAGAGGTGGAGGTTTCTGAAAATGTAGCACTGAAGTACAAATACTGCTTCATTTTTTCATTTATTTATTTATTTGTTTGGGACAGTGCATGTTAATGAACATAAAAGTAAACATGCCAGATTGTAGCCAAGAGGCTAATTTCCATCTGTAGTCCCAACGGGCCGGGGTCACTGATTAATGCTCAATGACCCGTAAAAGTACCAGTATCAGAAAATACTTATGAGTGCAAAGCATGCCTCTAGACAAACTGCTCAGAGTATTGTTACTTTTAACCAGTGGATGTTTAGTGTTGTCAGTAGCAGACATCTTATTTGATTCTTCTGATAAAATACTGCATTCAAAGTTTGTTCCTCAGAGGAATAATGAAAAACTATGCCAAGACAGCTTGTCTTGTGTGTAGATATAAGCAGGAATTTATTTCTATTGTATTCCCTCTCTTTAGGAAAAGGTTACTGTTTTTCCTTTATTTTGGTTTAATCTGCAGATGAATTCGATTTTTAGATAAATCAAATTTTTAAGATTGCATAGATTAATCAACCCCGTCATGATCAGGCAGGCTATTAAATTCAAAGATTTGAATATAAATTCAAATCTTGGGTGTCCTCAGTAGACTGCAGGTTAAAAATAGTGGAGTAGATCACATGTTCAACAAGCAAATTTGTTGACTCAATGATGGATTCCTTATTTTAAACATGTAAAAAGCAGGAAACAAAACAAACAGGTTGAAAACCTTCCCTGTGGTTAAATCCCTGCTTATTTTTCTTAACTTCCTGTTCTTCCTCCCTGTTCATCAAACTCTTCTCTTCACTTCACTCCACCTCTCTGTTCTTTCTCTCTCTTTCTGTGTCTCTCTCTCTGTCTCTGTCTCTCTCTCTCTCTCTGTGTCTCTCTCTCTGTCTCTGTCTCTCTCTCTCTCTCTGTGTCTCTCTCTCTGCTCTGCCTCTGTCTCTCTCCCTCTCTGTCTCTCTCTTTCTCTCTCACTCTGCCCTGTCTCTGCCTCTCTCTCTCTCTTCAACAAACCGTTTTGTGGCACGAGTGAGGAGTCGTAATCAGTGTTTTACACAGAACCAGCAAATCAAACCCACCATGCATTAAAGTAAACTTTAATTCTCTCGGTGTTCTCAGATCACTCGGTTGTCTGCGTAACCAGCCAGAAATCATCGCTCGGGCCGTAGATTGTGACTCTTCTAAACATTCCAATATCTTGGTCCTGCCGACCACCCCGACCGGTGTGAACTTATCGAATAGTTTCTGACAACTTTCAACGGGATCAGACCACGCCGTGCTGTTCTACTTCCTGTCTCTTCTTTTCCTATGTTCAACACTTTGGTGTTTACCAAACGGTTAGCACAAACAACAACTGCACACAAAACAGCAACACAAACAGCAACACACGTCCTCTACAAACCTGAACAACCTCCCAGCATCATGACCTTCTTCTTCATTTACCCCCTTTTTTATAGTGAAACAGAGAGTCAGAGTCGTGAGGTGAGCTGCAGAATCACACTCACCAGGTTTTCAACAAGCTTCACCAGCAGAAATCTCCTCAGGCGACGCCGCTTCAGGGGCTCAGCCCTTCCACGCCAGTGGCCCCCAGGGCCGTCCAGACTCCAAGTCTAGAAACTCTTCCTCAGCTCTCTCAGCCACAGCTCCAAGTTAGAATTAAATTATTATTACAACCCAATTGTTACTAATCAATGATTAGCAGTTGATTGATAAAAATCAATCAAAAAATTTAGGGACATCTTTGGCTCTTTATGTTTAGAAATTTGCTTTAACAATTCCAATCAACCATGAAATAGTTCTTTTATCTAGTCAAACATCCCCACAGGTAAGGCATTACTTCCTGAGTTAAATATTTAACAGAGGAAACATTTGCACTCACCTGGTTTATGTTGTATTTAGATCCCGGACGAGCCCCAAACTGTTGTGGAATTTTTGGTGAATCAGAGCCAAAGATGACGAGTCCAGGTGTTGACGCTGCACAGGGAGGATTTATTGAGGATTGCAGAGGAAGCACACACAAATCAGCTGATTGAGAGCAAGGCTGCTGCTCCAGGGAGAATCCAACCCGACTCTGGCCTGACTTCCGACCATGCCAACTCATATAGCGAGATCTCACCAGACTAGCAGACGCTGTTTCAAGTGACTTCAGAGAAAACAGAGCGGCCTTCACACTGAGTTCCTGAGAACTTTGAGAACAAAGCATTATTCCACATCACCGTTGTGTAGACTGGGTTGTGATCTCCGGTCAGGCCTGATCACCCTGCTGGTTATCACAATCCTGGCCGTCACTCACTTTGTGGTGGGAGGCCCAGAAACATGAGAAGAGAAGATACTAATCAAATAAAATGTGACATTATGGTGTTTGGAGACTGAATAATCTGAGGGGAGACGAGTTTGAACATTGGACTCTGTATTGGCTGAAAAAGGTGGAGGAGCAGCATGTTGGAACAGTCTGCTGCTCATGTTCTCCAAACAACTCGGCTCCTGATAAGTTTCTCACAAAGGCCTTCGAAGGTCTGAGCTCAGAGTCAGAGTGACTGGCTGAACGCTCTGGTGTTAATAATTCTCTAAGGGGGGAGAAAACCTTTAGGAAGAAGAAATCATATATTCTCCCTCTGTTGGAGCTGCTCACTGCAGTCACAGTGGTGGAGACTCTCAGCAGGGGGCGCTGTGTCCCTCATGTCAGACTCTCAGCAGGGGGCGCTGTGTCCCTCATATCAGAGCACTCTGCATTAGATGCATCAATTCGGCCTTGACTAAAAGTTAAACTCGAGATCCACCACCACCTTTTCAAATGACTAAAAACTGCCCCACTGATGTCTCCCTCTGAGCCCGGAGGTCCTGACACTGAAGAAGACGACTACCAGGACCTGGACCAGGACCTGGACCAGGACCTGGACCTGGACCTGGACCAGGACCTGGACCTGGACCTGGACCTGGACCTGGACCTGGACCAGGACCTGGACCTGGACCTGGACCAGGACCTGGACCAGGACCAAGTGGGCCGCTGGAGGATCCATGGCGATATCGGGATGAAGAGGATGAAGAGGACGACACCGTCTGATGAAGATCACCTCCCCGCCCCTCCCCAATTGAGTATAACATTTGTTGCGTTGCTACTGCTGATACATATCTACATATATCCTCGCTGCACACGGAGAAACTCCGGGACCTTGATTTTTTGGGCTTGATTATTTAGGATGATTTTTAGGTTAAAGTTGTATTTTTCTTTTAGGATGATTTTTAAATTAACTTTTAGAATGATTAATTTTTTGGGATGATTTTTATGATGATTTATAGGTTGATTAATAAATGGGTTGATTCAGTTACACACTTTCTCTTTTTCTTTTTTCTGTCTTCTTTCCTTCAAACTAGATTAAGTTTGATTCAGTGATTCATATATGGATTTACAAAAGGGATATAAACAGTAGAAAGGAAAATCAGAAAAATGTACAATTAAAATAAAACTAGAGTTACGGTTTAAAACATAAATTAATTACAATATTAGATATATTATGTTTTCTTGGAAAAACAACACAAAAAAATAATTAAAAATAATCATAAAAATAAAAACCAATCAATCAATCAATAAAATCAGTAAATAAATAATGGTAATAATAGTATTAATAATACAAATCACATAGTTATGAGAGAACAGATTTTGCTTGTAATGATTGGAAAAATCTGAAGGTAATAATACACATGATAATAACACTAAAATGATTTTTGGACACTCGGAATGATTAATAATGATTAGCATTAAAAAAAAAACCTTAATATAAGTTTGTAATTTCGTATACTGGCATTAGTAAATAGCTTGCATGCTTATTGTTTCATATAAACAAAATTGTGCAAATTGCTGGAGTTGTGATCTGTGGTAATTCAGGGTTTAGAGCTCCTGAAGGAAAGGTTTTCCGTCAGTACGGAGGTAGACAGGCCCAGATCAGTGAAGGGACGCTTGCTGTTTTCTTTTATCTCAAACTTCTTATTTTTTTGTTATTCCTTTATATTTTTCTCTTTTCATCTTCTTTCTTTCTCTTCTTTCCCTACACATGCAGATTTACATACGCGTCCGGCAATGAAGAACGCTTGCTGCTCTTAACTGCCTTTTCAACACGCTGACACATAGTCGCAGATGTCTTGGGATGGTAAAGGATCCTGTCTGAGATCGGAATGTACCGAGAGGGGGCGGGGCTACGTCATAGAGGATTGATGACAGGCTATTTTACCTATCCAGGGGGCTGTTTCATGGAAGTGAGTTCAGATTTTGGTATTTCCATAATTCGATGTTGCTTTTCATTGTGATCAAAGACGTCATTTTAACAGTGAACTAGAATGTGGCACTCCGAGAGCGCAGACCTCCGCCACAGGTGAAATCAGTCACCAACAACAACAAGAACACCAGATATAAATATCAGTAAACAGATGTAAACAAGCCCTGTCCAGTGCTTCCTGCAGGATAACAGTTTGACCACGGAGGAATGGGTGGCGGCCCGTGGGGGGGGGGGACGATGACGACGACGACGACGATGCCGAGCGTTGCCGAGAGTTGCTGAAGCGATGCCGAGCAGTGCACTGCTCACACAGCATCAAAGTGGCGCAAAGCGCGCCGCTGCTGCTCCGCGGTGCACAACTGCTAATTAGCCGCAAACGCGGCGCTACTTTCTTTTTTCCCCTGTCCGTTGTCCGGGCGCTGCAGAATTTAGCGTGGGTGGGGCGCCTGGACTGAAAAGGTCTGGCAGAAACCCTGCCTGTCATCAATTTAAGATGTAGTACTGAGGCCCTCTGCTGGACAGATCCAGTACTACACTGGTCAAATGAAAGTCGTCACCCTAAAGTAACTCAGCAATAAAAAAACAACACAATGACGGACATGCAGAGATGCAGAACAAAGGAAACAAACAGTCCAACATCGGGTGAAATCACTTACAGACCAAGCTCTGATCAAGTTTTGAAGAGAAGCCAAATGGTGGCGATTTTGTCGTGCTGCTGCGCGACTGTTCCGTCCGTGAAACAGGTCCGACTAGGAACTAAAACTAAAGTTCCGCTGGGCGGTACACCCTATCGGTCAATGATTTTTTTTTTTTTTTTTTTTTTTTTCCCTTGTCCTGTTCGGCAGCTGGGGCGTGCAATATTGTATGATTGTAGCCTTTTACTATCTGAACAGATTTTGATATTAGCAGCAGGACGAGACTGAGTCTCCTCCTGCTGCTGCCTTTATTTAAAGCTGGCATCCGGCATGGCTGCCGGACAGGACCGGGACGGAAATGCTCAGAGAGCAGGGACAGAAAGAGAGAAAGATAAAGAGAGGGAGAACGGAAGGGGGGGGGGGGGGGGGCACAACCTATGTACAAAGTCACAATACAAAACAGTGTTGTCGACGCACCACACGCAACCAAGAACAATCCCAAACCCCCAATCTAGACAACACCAAAACAGAGCCGACAACCAACACAGAAAATTACAGAACCATACATACATTTTTTTTTTCCTTCTTTTTTTCCGAACCATATTAGTGAACAGACCAGGCCACAAAAATAAAAGGAGGTGTAGGGGAGGAAGGAAATGCAAGGACACCACAAACCGTATTTTTTTTTTTTTTTGAATATAGCTAGTCGTAACTAGTAGTAAACTCGGGGCGTGCATCAAGAGAGGTCTGCTACAGATCACCATTATTCTAACCACCACAAGAAGACAAGGTAACCCAGTGTGTAAAGAGTGATTAAAGATCAGCGTGATCATGTGAATATGATGGTGACAGTGATGGTGATAGTGATCATGCATATATGACCTCTGACCTCTGAGAAGGCCAGAAGCAGGCCAGAGAGGCCCTCAGAGCCCAGACAGCGGACATCACAGAGCCCGGATCCAAGCCGCCCCCCCAGGCAGACGCCCCCGCTCCGGTCCAGAAACGGGGCAGAGGAAAGCCCCGGCCGGGGACCCCGGCAGGCCCGGGGTCCCCGAGATCCAGGGCATCACCCCCCCCCCCCCCCCCCCCCCCACGACCCCCACCCGGAACCCCCCCCCCCGTCCACCGCCCGGCCCACCCCTCCCACCCCCTGTCCTCTCCCGCCTCACTCCCCCCCGCCCCAACCCAACACTCATACCCACTCACTCATACTGACACACACACATGCACACACGCACACACACAACCACTCATCCCCAAACCAAACGCACACACACACACACTCACATTCCAACACACTCACACCCTCTCACGCACACGCTAACAAGCTCGCGCACGCACGCACGCACGCACGCACGCACGCACGCACGCACACACACACACACACACACACACACACACACACACACACAGTCCATCCTACCTCAAACACACTCACATTCCCGCGTCATCCAACTGTCACATCCTGTGGGAGACCCCCCCGGAAGGCAAGGGAACACCGAACCCCACATCCAGGACCCCCCGCCACCCACAACTGCCGCCCCCACCCCCCCCACCCCACCGCCGCAGACAGGTATGCACCCCCCTGAGCCAGCAGCCCCCCAAACCACAGCCGCTCCAAACCCCCGGCCTGTGGGGAAAACAACAGCCCCCCCCGCCCCACCCCCCACCAGAAGGAATCTGGAAACGGGGGCGCAGAAGACCCCATTGCCCTCCCTCCCCCCCCCTCCGTCTCGTGAGTGTTGATGGAGTATATGTTGTTTGCGATTAAAATTTGAGGGTCAGTAACCACACCGTGCCGCGAGTGAGGCCAAACGAGCAGTCTCATCCACCTGAACAGCCCCCCCCCCGACACGGCGCGCCAAGACCCCCCGATGTGTGTGTTTGTATGTATTTGGTCGTGTTAGATGACTAAGTGCAATTAAGACTGAGAGGCGAGTCACTGAAGCGTGCAGTGATTGGGGCCACTTAGATGGCCCCCTCCACCCCCCCTCCACCCCCCCCTCCACCCTCCACCCTCCACCACACCCTACTTGATAAGCCCGCCTCCCAAAGCCCTACGTGTGTGTGCATGAGAGCGGGGGGAGAGGGGGGTCCGGGGATGCCGCAGCACCCCCGTCACCCAGGAGCCCCCCGATGAAGGACAGGGCCAGGAGCGCCACCCCCCCCCCCCCCCCCCAGGACCAGGGCGGACAGCGACCACAGCCAGAGAGCCACCGACCCAAGAAGCACACACCCATCATGCATCAGGAGGAGTGAAGGTGAGGACAGACAGGGGGCAGCAGAAGGACCCAGACCCAGGGCCCACCGCCCCCAGGCCCACCGGGGCCCCCCCCCACAGGACACCGCACTCTCTCATACATAGCTCCAGTCGCCCACACATATACACACACATACAGACATACATACATACTTACAGATACACACCCTCACACACATACATACCCCGCTCACAGATACATACCCACACACACATACACACTTACACATACATAGTCACACACATGCACATACATATCCAGATACACACCCACACACTCACATACACCTACATAAATACCCACACATACAAAAACATATATACATACTCACACATACACACCCACACACATATACACATACACGTAAACGCACCTTCCCTAACCCCCTAACCCCCACAGCCCACCACCCCCCTATCTACCCCCCCATCCACCCCGCCCCGTCCCCCACCACCCACCCACCTCCCCCGCCACCCCCCACCCATCCACCCCACCCCCCTGTCCCCCACCACCACAACCCCCCCCCCCCCGATGCCCTGGATTCCGGGGCAGCAACCAGACACCAGGGCGTGCACCGACCCAGGCCGCGGCAGCACGCCCGAGCCGACCGGCCCCCCCAGCCAGGTCGACCCCCTCACCCTCACGGAAGGAGAGAGCCCCCAGGCACCAGGGCCCAGGGCCCCCAGCCACACCCGCCCCAGGACACCCCGGCCGCCCGGACATGAACCGGCACCCGCCGACCCCGGCCCCCCGGGGCCCCCGCCCCACCGCCGCCAGACAGCCCCAACAACCGGCGGCCCCCCCACCCCCAATCCAAACCAAACACGAAGACAGCCCCCAGCGAAGCAGCCCAGATCCCGACCCCAAGACAGCGCCAACCACCCGCAGCCATCAGGCCCCCCCACCAACAACCGACCCTCAAAGAGGAGAGGCCCCCCCCCACCAACCACCGACCCTCAAAGAGGAGAGGCCCCCCCCCACCAACCACCGACCCTCAAAGAGGAGAGGCCCCCCCCCCACCAACCACCGACCCTCAAAGTGGAGAGGCCCTCATCTTCCCCTTACATGAAGTGATGGAGCTGATCACAGGGGACCAGAGGGAACCAGATTCAACTGATTGATCCTCTGAACAGACAGACATCGTCTCCAAGCTGATATGATCTAATAGAAGATTCTTAAACTGCCTGTTACTCAGATTACTTCTGGATTTCCAATTTACAAGGATAGTTTTCTTTGCGATGCACAAGATGGTGAGAACCATGTAGACTGAGTTTATCGACATGTTAATTTCACCCAGATCACCTAAAAGGCACAGTGTGGGAGTTGCAGGGATGTTGCAGTGAACCATGTTGACAGGTCTTCACACACCTGAAGCCAGAACCTCTGCACTGGTGAGCAGGACCACAAGGCATGGAGGGAGCTGTCATCATGTTATCATTGCAGTGTGAACAGATGTCAGATTGTGATAGACCCATCTGGAACATCCTTCGTCCTGTGTAATGAATTCTATGCAGAATTTTGAATTGTATTAGTTGTATATTTGAATTCTTTGTCATTTTGAAAGTATTTAAACATATTTGTGACCACGCATTTTGGTCAAAGTTGTTAGATAAGTCAGCCTCCCATTTTAAGGTCGGAAGGAAGATTTCATCTTCTACCTTTGATAATATTTTATATATCTTTGATAGCAACTTTGGGGAACTGAGGTTTAAGAATTCTTCGACCCTGAGAGGTAGCTGTCCCTGCAGTTGATTAAAGGTATACTTGTTACCTATGATAGATTTAAGTTGATGATATTCTAAAAATGCTGTGCTGCTGATTCCATATTGTGAGATGAGAGTATTGAATGATAGAAAGTTGCCGTTTTCAATGATATGTTCAAGCTGGCTGATTCCTTTATTTCTCCACTGAGTGAAGTTTATCATCTTTTTGTTTTGCAGGATGTCCGGGTTGTTCCAGATGGGTGTGAGTTTACACGGGATCAGAGAAGATTTGGTTAGCTTTAGAAAGTCCCACCAAGCCATTAAAGAGGAACTGATGTTGACACTTTTAAAACAGCGATGGGATTTGATGGTGGGACTGATGAATGGCAGGTCAGAGATGACTAGATCCTCACATAATGCTTGCTCTACATCCAGCCATGGCTCATCTAGATTGTTCGGTTTAAGCCATTTGGAGATATATTGCAGCTTGCTGGCGATGAAGTAATTACTGAAGTTAGGCAAGTCTAGTCCACCTCTGTCTTTAGTCTGTTGTAACGTCTTTAAACTGATACGTGATGGTTTATTTTTCCAGAGAAATTTAGATATGTATGAGTCCAGTGATTTGAACCAGCCAGACGATGGTTTGGTTGGTATCATTGAGAATAAATAGTTAACCTTAGGTAAAGTCATCATTTTAATGGTGGCAACCCTCCCCATAAGAGATATAGGTAAGCGTCTCCACCGTAAGAGGTCATCCTCTGTTGATTTCAGTAACGGAACGTAATTTAGTTTTAAAAGTTCTGATATCCCTGGAGAAATGTTTATGCCTAAATATCTAATGTTTCCAGACTGGATTGTAGCATTGGGTATACTTTGTAAATCACAGTTTATAGGCATGGCTGTAGTCTTAGACCAGTTGATAGAATAGTCAGATATTAGTGAAAATTTGTCAATAAGTGTGATTGTCTGGGAGATAGAAGATGGAGAGTTCTGCAGGAAAAGCAATACATCATCTGCATAAAGACTTATTTTATGTTCTATCTTATTGTTAGCCAGGATCCCTCTGATGTCTTTATTTTGTCTTATAGCAGCTGCCAGAGGTTCGATAAAGATGTCAAACAGTGAGGAGAGAGTGGACAGCCCTGTCTGGTTCCTCGCTGCAGACAGAAGCTTGGAGAAGTCTGCTCGTTAGTCTTCACACATGCAGCTGGGTTGTTATAGAAGATTTTAATCCAGTCTATGAAAGACGTTCCAAACCCAAATTTGGTTAATATTCCAAATAGAAATTTCCAATTTACTCGATCAAAAGCTTTTTCAGCATCTAAAGAGATAATTATGGATTCCAGATTGTGTATTGTAGCGTAATCTATTATATTAATTAATCTGCGCATGTTATTGGATGAGTGTCTACCTTTAATGAACCCTGTTTGGTCAGGATGTATTATGAGCGGGGTTACCTTTTCTATTCTTCTGGATAGGGCTTTGCTGATTATTTTGAGATCTACATTTATTAATGAAATAGGACGATAACTAGACGGAAGTGTGGGGTCTTTCCCTGGTTTAAGCATTAAAGTTATTTTGGCTAAGTTCATATTTGAGGGTACTGTTCGTTTATTTTTTAATTCCATTACCATTTTATGAAAAGTGGAGCCAACATGGTCCAGAATTCTTTATAGAATTCTGCTGGATAGCCATCTGGACCTGGAGCTTTATTGTTGGGCATATCCTGCAGAGATTTATGGAGTTCATCCACTGAAAGAGGAGAATCCAACACTATTCTATTTTCATCTTTCAATTTTGGAAGGTTGATATCATTAAAAAAAGTATTAATTTCCTCATCTGTTGTGTCTATTTGTGATCGGTATAATCCTTGATAGAAATCTCTAAAGATATTATTGATCTTGTCTGGGTCATGGCTGATGTTTCCTTCTGAGTCTTTAACAGCTGAAATCCTGTTTTTCTCCTTGTTTGTTTTTAACTGATTCGCCAGGAATCTTCCAGATTTATTACTATGCTCAAAGTTCTCTAAACGGAGTCGTTGGATCAGGAATTGAGTTTTTTTTATCAAGAATTTCATTCAGTTCAAGTTTAGCTTTCCTTATATCCTTCAGCATGTTCTCTTGTGGGGAGACATGATAAGCCTCCTCCAGCCATTTAATTCTTCATTCCAATTCTAAAGTTCTTGAAGCTTCTTTCTTTTTCTTGTGTGAGGAGAAGGAAATTATTTTTCCCCTCATCACCGCTTTCCCTGCCTCCCAAAGAACACATGCTGAAGTATCTGGCAAGTCGTTACTTTCTAAATATATAGACCATTCTCTTGTTAGATAGCTAATAAACTCTGGATCTTTAAGTAATGATGTATTAAATCTCCAGTTTCTAGTTGGTGGTTTATTCGTCTTATTTCTGAGAGTAAATGAAACTGGTGCATGATCACTTATGACGATGGGATGAATTTTGATTTCTGAGATGTCATTCATCAGTGTGCTGCTAGTGAAGAAATAATCTAATCTAGAGTAGGAATGGTGAACTGAAGAGAAGAATGTGTCTTCTCTTGCAGTGGGGTGGTGAGAGCGCCAGGCATCGCAAAGACCAGAATCCTTCATGTACTGTTTCACAGTTTCTGAGGATTGCCAGAGTCGCTGACTTCCTGTGGTACTCAGTCTGTCCAGCTGTGGGTCAGAAACCATGTTGAAATCCCCTCCTATAATCAATGTGTGACCTGAGTGATCATCCAGTGAGGAGAAGAGGGAGTGAAAGAAGGAGGGGTCGTCAACATTAGGTCCATACACGTTAGCAATGCAGAGTTTAACATTCTGGATAGATAATGTGATAATAACAAATCTGCCTTCTGGATCTATGATTGAACTGTCAGTAGAGAAGTTTAACCTTCTACTGATAAGAGTTGCTGCTCCTCTTTGCCTGGAATTGTAACAGGCTGAGTACACCTGTGGAAACTGCTGATCGGAGAAGATCTACTGATGAGTTTGTTAGATGAGTTTCCTGTAATAAGACAATGTCTGCCTGCAGCTCCTGAAGCCGATGGGTAATTTTTAATCTCTTTTCCCTTGTACCAGCCCCACGGATATTCCAGGAAACGAAACTGAGAGTGTTCATGACTAGACAGCTATGAGTGTTACATGCATTTCACTGAACCTGGTGTCTGAATGGAGCCCGTTGTTTACTGGTGTGCACGCGTGCATGTCAGCTGAATGTGCGTTCTGAATCCGTCTATCAACATGCTTATAGTGCGCGTGAACCTGTACAGTGATGTGTGTCAACAAGCCGATGTCCCGGTGCGCCCCGCGTGTCGGGTTACTATGGTAACGGGTGCAGCCACAGTGAAGTGTGAGAGGGTGAGAGTGAAAAAGGATGAAGAGAGAAAAAAGTGAGAGTGAAAAAAGAAACAAATGCTTAAAAAAACACATCCAGGGTGAGCAGTGCAGTGGAGACGGGCAGTGACTGACTATTAATTAATTTATGGCTGTTTTATGTATCAATATTTACGGAGTGATTATGGGATAGTGAGAATGCAGCACCTGAGATCAGTAGAGCCACGGAGTGATGTTTGGGTCACGGAACAGCTGGCCGTTGATGAATAATTTATCCAGGGCGATGACGGCGCGGGAGCCCTCCGAGATGGATTTTTTCCTGATGGGGAACAGAACTCTGCGCCGATCCAGGATCTCCTTCGGGACTTGATCATTCACGCCGTAGTGGGTTCCCTTCAGCTGCCGGCCCTGGCTCTTCACCTGCTCCTTCTGTTGGAAGTTCACGAATTTGGCCACGATGGGTCTGGGTCTGGACTCGCCGGGTCTTCTCCCTCCCAGGCGGTGGATCCTGTGGAAGGAGATGTTCTTCACCGCTTCCTCCGGGAGCTTCAGCTGCGTTCTGAGGAAACTTTTCACCGTCGCCTCGGGGTCCTCCTCCGTCTGCTCCGGGATTCCAGAGAACACTCAGTTGTCCCTCATGCTCCTGGCCTGGAGATCCATCACCGTTTCTTTAATCTTCTTGTTTTCCTCTGACAGTCGGGTCATCCCCTCCGTGAGGGTCTTCACCGACTCTCTGAGGCTGGCGTTCTCCGCCGCGAGCGCCTCGACCTGCTGCTGGCTGAATTCCAGCGACTCGCGCACAGCCTGGAACTCCTTGTGGAGGATTTCCAACAGGTTCAGGCGAGCATCGAGGCTGGAAAGTTTCTTATCTATGGAGATAAGAACGTCCGTCGAGTCGTTCGCAGGTGGAGAAATAGCTCCAGACGATTCCTCCCGCTGTCTCTTGGCTTCAGACGAGGAAGTAGAGGGGGTGGATGTTTGATTCGGCTTCCCCATGACGATCCGGTCGAAGCAGCGATCTATGTACTCTGTCAGGCTGGTCGAATCCTCTTCACTGTGCTCCAGGGTGAACCTAAAACACACTAATTTCTCTACTTCTACGACTTTTTAGAGCCGAGTTAGTGAAATTCAGTAAACAAATGAATCTGTCAGCGCGCTTAGTTTGAATCTGCCTATCGGTCAATGATAAAGAAACCTTTAAAAAATTCGTGATGATCCGGATCATCACCAAAATTCAATGGATTCTAAGTTCGCCCAAGACCCGCCTTTCCACAAAGTTTCATTACAATCCGTTCATTACTTTTTCCGTGATCGTACTAACAAATCAACCAACCAACCAACCAACAAACCAAGGTGATTACATAACCTCCTGGCGGAGGTAATTAACTATTTTCATTTATTTAGTCAATTGAAATAAATCCTGAGTGTGTTCATGGAACTCAATAAAGATTTAGGTAAGAAACAAAGTGAAATGTAGTCTTACTGAACGGTCACATCATGACACTGACTTTGTCTCCAGAAAAGTCTTTTATTGTTATTTGTTGATATCGACCCTCAACCAGGAGTTGAGCAACTATGAGCGCCGACACTCCATGCTTAAGGAATGTGATGGCAAATAATAATAATAATAATAATAATAATAAAGTTTATTTCGAACATCAAAACATCAAAACAAGGATATATAAGAACAGAAAAGAAAAACCAAAAGTTACATGTACAGTTGTACATTAGATTTTCGTACAATTGTTCGAAAAGGAGTGGGTTAGAAGTGAAACCTTCTGGAGGCCCACCCCTTTCACTACAATCATCACATGCATACACCGGTCATACATACACTTCGTGAACAGTGGTTACATTACTTCATATATCAATTTTAGACAACCACTTTTATGAGCATCACAATTTCTTCCCGGAACACAGTCTATTGAGAAATGTTTGTTTCAGTCTCGTATCCTGAGAAGACGCTGGCTTTGTAAGTTGTTTTGAGATGCTGAATGGATCTACAGTGTTTAAGTTCCTCATTCAAGTTATTCCACAGCCTCACTCCACAAATGGACAAACAAAAGCTTCTTCTCGTGGTTCACAACATCTGAGTTTTGAAATTCGATTTTCCCCTTAGTTTATAGCCCTCCTCTTGTTGAAAAAAAGATCTCTGGATATTTGCAGGTACGGAATTATTTTTAACTTTGAACATGAATATTGCTGTATTATAATTTATTAAACCCTCTAATTTTAGTAAGTGTGATTGTATAAAAAGAGCATTAGTATGCTCTCTATAACCTACCCTGTGTACTATCCGAATCGCTCTCTTTTGGAGAATAATAAGTGGTTTAATTGTGCTTGTATAATTATTTCCCCAGATTTCTAAACAATGGGACAAGTGCGGTAGGACTACTGCACAATATAACATACGTAGGGATTTATAATCAAGTACATATTTAACTTTATTCAGTACTGCAATACTCTTAGATATTTTTGTTTGAACATATTTAATATGCGACTTCCAGTTCAATTTGTTATCTTTTTTTTTTTCTTTTTCTTCTTTCTTTTTTTCTTCTTTCTTTCTATCTTTATCTTTTTTTTTAAAGCATTCAGCTGTTTCTTAGCAGAAGCTGTCAGCTGCTTCTTGTAAGAAACCATATAGATAAAAATAACAATCTTGATCTTGTGTTTTCTTGCAGAACCTGGATATTATAAGGAGAACGACTTTGGGATTAGGATCGAAGATGTGGTAGTCACTGTACCAGTTCATACAACGGTAAACTTCCTTTTTTTTTTTAGTTAGTAACTTTATGTAGATCAGAGGTTGACCTGTGAAAACCTTTAACTTTTGATAAGAGATTCAGTGGAAACAGAGTCACATTCAAACCAGACAGTCAGGACTCCCTCTCTCCGATCTAAATTCACCTTTATTTACATACATGTTCACTTATCTTAACTTTTTCCTTTTTTTTTAAATTCCCAGAAATATGCATGCTGAAGATAATTTCTGTGTGTCTGTGCTTTCTGCTCCTCCAGTATGGAAACAACTACTTGACGTTTGACACAGTTTCGCTGGTCCCGTACGACAGGAAGCTGATCGACACCTCGCTCCTCAGCTCTGAACAGGTAAACAAAATCACCTTTTTGACAAGAGGCCACAGAATCTGAGCTGACATGACAAGATAAATGTCCAGCTGTCATGTAAAAAAGCTTCCTTTTCACCTCAGTCACTTTCTTTTCATTCTTTTCTTTTCTTTTCAGGGGCGGCCCTGGGGGCCGCCTCCGGGCCTCCGGGGTGGCGGCCTTTCCCGGTTCCCCCCTGGGTCGCGAGGCGTGGCATTATGGGGGCTCCGGTGGCGTGGATTGGTGTCGACTGGGTAACATCACATGCACGTCTATATGATCATTCCAGCCTCTGCTCAGACTCACTGTGCAGTATAGAACTTACCCGAACACACCGGTTGTTCCCCTTCAGCGCCCAGACACTGGTTGGTGTCCTCTATCATCGGTACCCTCAGCTCTATCATCTCCATCTAGTCAGTCCCCCCTCACCCTTTGCCCTCACCCTCACAACGTTTCACAACCCTCACGTGGTGTTACACTGCCCTCTATCATAGGTATGAGGGCTGGTGATGGTCGCTAAATTGCAAAAAGAATAAAATTGCAAAGTGATCTTAGAAGTTGACAGCAGGTGTTGTTTGACTTTGAGATGAATGCAGACAAAAATAATTTATAAAAAAAAAAAAAAAAAAAAAAAAGTTAATGTGTGACATTTCTTTATTTAGGACAATTCTTCTTTTGTGGAATATAACGGGATTATTTGTGCTTCATGCGATGATTTGAGCTCTTTTCTCATCCAAGCACAGCGTTTCTGTGGGGAGCTTGCATGACTGCTGCTTCCGCCCACAGTCCAAATACAATACACAGCTTTGAGGTTAACTGTGACTCTAATTTTCTCACAGGTGTGACTGTGAGTGTGTGTCTGAGTTTGTCTTTTCATGTTTGTGTGTGATGGGTGGACTGGTGAAGTGCCCATAATGCACCACTGCCTTCACTCATAGTTAACTGGGATCTGGTTAACATACACTTCTGTTTAATGTGGGCCCTGTCACCATTCATAAAACCTAAACAGGAATTAAAAACCAACAACATGCTATGAAAACAAAAACAGAAACTATCTCTGATTTCTTCTTCTTCTTTTTTTTTTTTAGAAAAAGCTACAACTTCAACACAATGCAGAGACCATCTTTCAAATATAGACGCACTTTCTCGACTATTGAAAAAGACTCCAAACGCAGCAGTAAACTTTACACGTGGTTGTGTCTTCTCAGTGTTTTGATCTGTGCAGAGAGGCCTCAGCTCAAAATCTGGAGGGGGATTTTACAAGGAAATCGGCACTGGAGCAAGAAACCACGAAAATAAGTGAAACTGAACTCCACGATAACCAAATGTATTTACAGGAAAAAAGTTCAATTTGTTATCAATCAACAGCCCCAAAAATGTAAACTCATCAACCTTTTCAATTATTTCCTGATCGATAGTGAGAGTTTGCTTTGTGATCTTTTTGCTGTTACTGAAAATCATATATTGAGTCTTACCTAAATTGAGTGATGGTTTGTTACAGTCAAACCGTACTTTCAGTTGGTGCATTTCAGCTGTTACCTTGTCAAGTAACGTGTCTATATGTTCATCTGAGCAAAAAATATTTGTGTCATCTGCAAACAACACGAGTTTCAGCACCGAAGAAACTTTAGACATGTCATTGATGTGTAGAATAAACAGTTTAGGGCCAAGCACTGACCCCTGGGGGACACCGCAGGTTCTGTTTAAGCAATCTGAAGTAGTGTTGCCCATGTTGACAAATTGCTTGCGATTGCTTAAATAACTTTTAACCCATTCCAGTGCCACTCCCCTAATCCCACACCTCTCCAGCTTATCAACCAAAATCCGATGATTGATGGTATCAAATGTTTTTTTGAGCTCTATGAACAGCCCAACTGCATATTTTTTATTGTCCATTGCGTTACTGATTTCTTCCATTGCTTCAGTTACTGCGAGGGAAGTAGATCGATTTTTCCTAAACCCGTATTGGCTGTTAGTGAGGAGGCTGTGTTTATCTATACATTTTTCCAGTCTACTGTCAAATAATTTTTCAAAAATCTTTGAAAATTGTGATAATAAAGCAACAGGCCTATAATTTGTAAATTGGTGTTTATCCCCACTTTTGTACAGTGGTATAACTTTTGCAATTTTTATTGAATCTGGGAAAGTGCCAGATTTGAATGATAGGTTGCAGAGGTATGTGAGAGGCTTTGAGATGCTCAATACAACATCTTTGACATTTGCCATGTCGATTCCATCACAGTCTTGAGATTTTTTGCTTTTGCTTTTCAGTACAGTATTGACCAGGTCATTTTCTTCAACATCAAAAAGAAACATAGAGTAACACTGCGTTCTACTAAATTTTTAAATGTTCCAGAATCCGTATCAGATTTTATGATTTCTGCAAGATTTGGACCAACGTCCACAAAGAATTCATTAAAGAGGTCAGCAACAGTTTGTGGATCCACTATCTCGGCGGTGCCCTTCATAAAATACTCAGGGTCATTCTTATGCTTTCTGCCAACCTTAATTATAGTATTCAATGCTTTCCAAATACCTTTTATGTTCTTTTTATTTTCAGTTAATATTCTATTATAATAATCTTTTTTACTTTTCCTTAAAATATTTGTAAGCTTGTTTTTGTATTTTTTATATCGGTCGTCACTTTCCTTTGTTTTTTGTTTAATACATTCTTTGTAGAGAGAGTTCTTTTCCTGCAGGCGTTTTGTAGTCCATGAGTAATCCATGGGCATTTTGAATATGACCGTCTCCTGCTTGACCTCTTTAAAGGACAGTTTTTGTGATATAGTAGAATGAAGGTTCTCAGAAATGTATCATAAGCAATGTTGACATCATGTTCCTCATACACAAAATTCCAGTCTTGGGCACATAATTCTTGCCTAAAGTCCCCAATGGATTACTCCGTTAGTCTTCTATACTCTTCAATCTTTTTTGGCATTTTAGTCTTACATTTGCAATCATATACAGTGAAATTTGGTAAATTATCACTTATATCTGTTATCAATAATCCACTTTTTGCTGACATTTCAGTATCATTAGTAAATATATTATCTATCAATGCAGCGCAGTGTGAAGTAATCCTGCTTGGTCTAGTGATTAATGGGTGAAGGGTCAAACTTTTCATTGTGTTTTAAATTCATCGGTTAGTTTGTGTGTGTTTGAATTGTTGAAGTCACCACAAATAAATACGGATTTATTACTAAATGTGGAGACGGTTTCCTCAGTCCATCCATTAGACTGCATTCGGTCAGAGCCTGGAGCTCTATACGAGCAGCTGATCAGCACATTTTAGCTTTTCCTGAGGACACTTCTATAGTCAGGCTTTCAAGCATATTATCAATAACGTTACTCATTTTCTCTATAACTTCAATTTGAAACAGCTGTCAGTAAACATTGCAACCCCCCCTCCCCCCCTCCCGATTTAATTTTCCTCTGAGTGTGTAAGAACTCATACCCTTCCAAATAAAAATCTGCTCCTCTTGCTTCATTGATCCATGTTTCTGAAATAGCTGTGATATTGAAAGGCTGCTTGAACTGTTTCAGATATTCTTTGATGCTGTTGAAATTTGCATATAAACTTCTGCTATTTATGTGTATAATGGATAATTTCCCCATGCTATGTACTGACGTATTGTCCTGTTCGTCAGTCATGTAGCAACATGTAGATTCCTCTGAATGGAAAAAGTTACTGTCAGGGTCAAAGTCCTGCTGGGAGTCGTAAGACTCACACTCTGTGTATTCAAATGTTTTAATATTCAGACTGTCATTTGCTGACACATCGCGTATTAATTGCAGAAAGCTTTCCGGAGTTGCTTGTTGGTCTTTGCTGCAGTGTGTCATAAGTGTGAATATTTGTCCATTCGTCATCTCTGCTGTCACTGGTACCTGTCCAGGCCCTCGATGCTTCCTCTGGTGTACCGTTACGCCTGATGAACATTTTACAGTGGGCGGTCCATGTATTCTGAATTTTTCGTTGCGATATCTGCATTTCGTTTTGTTAGGTGCTCATTTAAATACACATTAGTCCCCTTTAGCCTCCGAGCCTGTCTAAGCAGGTCACTTCTGTCTTTTCGGTTCACGAACCTCATAATGACTGCTGGTTTGAATTATAATTTCTTGTGACGTGAACTGGAGAAATAAATCAGACAGGAAAAAACTAAACTGGACTAAATTTCAGACAAGCCGAACGTCACTCTGCTGGTGGACGGTAGAACCAGAAGAACTGGGTCCTCTGAGCCTGAGAGAATAACACACACCCAGTCTGATCACTGGAACGTCCGGCCATCCCGTCACATCGCTGCTGAGGAAGAAGCTCTCCAGCAAACGGTTTGACGACAAGATTAGAAGAAAACCGGCTCACCAGAAAATTCCAGGAAATGAAGCAGACGATCAAAAACAGACTGACGGGTCTGATTCTGATCTTCTGCTGCCAGGATGTAGAAAGTAGTCTGCTTTTTGTGACAACTACAGACAGAACTCCCTGCCGCGGCTCAGTGGCGCCCCCTGGCGGCAGAGGAAAGAACTTGGTCCCGGAACAACCAGGACAGCTGCCAGAGGGGACAGTGAGGGACATTGAGACAGACAGCCGTCTCTGTTGGAGGCTCACGCCACTGGAAGCGTCTCCCTGCTGAAAGAAGACGGACCGCCAACTGGCTGACCTTCAAATCCAACCTCAAGAGGCTGAAAGCAAAACAAATCTGTAATCATGGACAAGTATGAGCTAAATGTGTCCCTGGTTTTACCCATACGTCCCTGAAGACGTCCCGCAGCCTCATGTCTGTTGTATTATAGCGTATTGCACTAATAGATGTTTTTGTATGAATTGTTTTTATTTTCCACTTTTTAACAACCTGCTCAGGGACCACAGGTGTGAATCAGCCCACTGCTAACTCTGGCATGTTTACTCTATTACTGTTCAGGAAGTGCTGTCCCTGATAAATACATAAATCAATAAAATAAAAATATATACTCATGGGAAGATAAGTAGCCCATCTCAAACCTGAAATATGAAATCTGATAACTCTCGAGTTTTATTTTACGCGGCTGATTCGCCAAGAGCCGAGGAGAAGACAAGCATCAGGACTGAAGGACTGTACAGGATCTACGTCCTCTCTCCGTGGCGGAACAGGACGGCTTTAAGAACCTGATGAAGACTCTGGATCATCGCTACTCGCTGCCGAGTCGCAGATTTTCCACAGGAGAGTAAATTCCCTCCCCGTATAAAGACTGTTGCTCCAAAGTGAAGAAAGGTCTGGACGCTGCAGCAGCCTGGTTTTACCTGACGTGAGGACATCTGGAGAGACAGAGCCAGAGACATGTCCTGTTATTGACCACAGCTGGGACATTAAAGCGCATGTGCCTGAAGCCTGAGCCTTTTCTGGGAAGCACACTGCAGACGGTATGAAAAGGAATGACAGATAAATGGAACACGGCGATGGAAGCCCAGACAGCGGCAACAGACAGCGGCGCCAATATGGCGGCCGCAGGGCGTCAAGCAGGGTGGGCGCGTTGGCCGTGTTTTCACACGGTAAATCTGGCTGTGAAAGACTCCGCTGAGGCCGTCCTGAGCCTTACCCCCCGCAGAGGAGCCGGGCCGTGGCAGCTTGTTAAATGCAGTGGAGAAGCTCAGAGGAATCCGGAAGCTGCAGAAGTTTCCAGAGCGAGAGCTCCTCCAGCCTGTGGAAGCTGTGGAACTCGGAGTTCTCGGCGTTTCAGACTGCTGCAGGAGGAAGCGTCACTCCTGCTCGTCTCCTGCTGGGACAGAAGCCGACTGTGACTGACGAGGGAGGCTGGTCCCCGGCTGGTCTCGCCTCGAAGCCTCGAGACCATCTGAAGAAGCTACGAGAGGCATCAGCCGAGAGGCGGGAGCGATCCGTCGGCGACTCTTCTTCTGCGGTCGGCCGCCGCTCTGGACGGTCAGCGCAACAAGCGAGCTGCTGCGAGGTCAGCACAGCGCCAGCGCCGCTCCAGAGGGGCTGAACCTGGACTCGGTCTCGGTGTGAGCTCCGGCTTCCACACAAGATCTAAAAACAGTGAGTCAGACCTCGGCCCAGACCGGATCAGAGCCCGAACCAAGCACCTGAACCAAGCCCCTGGACCAAGAACCTGGACCAAGAACCTGGACCAAGCCCCTGGACCAAGAACCTGGACCAAGCCCCTGGACCAAGAACCTGGACCAAGCCCCTGGACCAAGAACCTGGACCAAGAACCTGGACCAAGAACCTGGACCAAGCCCCTGGACCAAGCCCCTGGACCAAGAACCTGGACCAAGCCCCTGGACCAAGAACCTGGACCAAGAACCTGGACCAAGAACCTGGACCGAGCCCCTGGACCAAGCCCCTGGACCAAGAACCTGGACCAAGCCCCTGGACCAAGAACCTGGACCAAGAACCTGGACCAAGAACCTGGACCATGAACCTGGACCAAGAACCTGGACCAAGCCCCTGGACCAAGAACCTGGACCAAGAACCTGGACCAAGCCCCTGGACCAAGAACCTGGACCAAGCCCCTGGACCAAGAACCTGGACCAAGCCCCTGGACCAAGCCCCTGGACCAAGCCCCTGGACCAAGAACCTGGACCAAGCCCCTGGACCAAGAACCTGGACCAAGCCCCTGGACCAAGAACCTGGACCAAGCCCCTGGACCAAGCCCCTGGACCAAGCCCCTGGACCAAGAACCTGGACCAAGCCCCTGGACCAAGAACCTGGACCAAGCCCCTGGACCAAGAACCTGGACCAAGCCCCTGGACCAAGAACCTGGACCAAGAACCTGGACCAAGAACCTGGACCATGAACCTGGACCAAGAACCTGGACCAAGCCCCTGGACCAAGAACCTGGACCAAGAACCTGGACCAAGAACCTGGACCAAGCCCCTGGACCAAGAACCTGGACCAAGACCCTGGACCAAGCACCTGGACCAAGAACCTGGACCAAGCCCCTGGACCAAGAACCTGGACCATGAACCTGGACCAAGAACCTGGACCAAGAACCTGGACCAAGAACCTGGACCAAGAACCTGGACCAAGCCCCTGGGCCAAGAACCTGGACCAAGCCCCTGGACCAAGAACCTGGACCAAGCCCCTGGACCAAGAACCTGGACCAAGCCCCTGGACCAAGAACCTGGACCAAGACCCTGGACCAAGAACCTGGACCAAGAACCTGGACCAAGCCCCTGTGTGTTTTTAAAGTTTTGTATTTGTCATGTTATTTGCTGTACATTTTTAGGTAATTGTTCATTATTTATTCAACCACTCACAACATCCGAGGCCAAACGTCAAGTTCTTTGACAAAAGAGCAACGAGCCAAGTGTGTTCTGCACCTTATTAGCAGCATTGACTTTATTTTCCAGAAACACCTCTGGATAATGGGACTTTTAGCTGCACTGCTGAGATTTTTACATTTTTTATGTTGTTATATTTTTAGTATTTACATTTTTTTGTATGAAAAAGGCAAAATGAATTATTTTATATTGGAATGTTGACATTGTTGTGGTTTACTTGTTAATAAAAAATTGTTGTTTCATTTGGTTAAAGTCTTCATCCCATGTTTTATTATCCTGGTGAGCTACAAATAGCATGCCTCTCTCTCTCTCTCTCTGCCCCCCCCCCCCCCCCCCCCCCCACACACACACACACACACACACACACACACACACACACACACAAGCCCTTGATAATCTTCTCAGGCACTTTTGAAAATTTTTTGCACTTTAAAATTTCTTTTTCACAAGAAAATAAAAAGAAGTGGACGACTGGACTGTGACTCGTCTCCTCTTGTTTCTGCTTTACGCCACTGGTGCTGTACTGCTTACAGATCTGTAATAATTAATCTAATTAATCTCTTTTTAAAGGGCTAAGAAAAGCCAGCTTCAAGCTGTAATAACGAATGAAGACTTTTCTATTGATAATTGAGACGAGTGGGAATAATTCTGGACATGACACTTTTTATTTCAAAGTAAATAAACACATAGAAATATTGTTTTTCCACAACGGTGCTTCTTGTACATCTTCTTAACTTTTGGAAAATACCTGTATCATTTCTGGCAAATAATATATAAAAAAACCTTTTTGGTTGAATAACAGTGACTTTAAGTCTAAATGTTCCTGAAATAGGAATATTTTGGGGCTTAGAAGTGTCTGCATCATGAGAACGACTCACGACGATGTAGTTCCTCTGCCAGGCCTTTAGGAGCGCTGTGGCGCTGTGACTCTGTAACTAACTGCCAGAAATTCACCAGAGAAGAAGACAGAGCCGGAGCTCCACACTCCGCTGCTGTAAACAAACTCCAGGCCAGGAGAAGAAGCTTCATCAAGCCAAGAACCGTCAGTATCTTCTGCAGGACGCTGGAAGACGGACTTCAAACTGTCTCCTGACCGTTTTCCTGTCCGCTCCGACTGGAATTTGCCAGAAAAACTGCTCCGTTGTCCATGTTTGGCGAAATGTCCCAGCTGCTGCCTTCTGCATTGAAACCGGAAATCTCGTCATGGGTTAATCTCGCGAGATCTGGTCACAGCCCTGCCAGCAGCTCAAGCACAAGAAGCCCAAAGCATGAAAAAGTTTTTTATATGAAGGAAACTCACACACAGAAGCAATACAGCTGGAAATTAATAACTAGATTAACAGGATAAAAGAACAAAAGTTGCTAAATCTGACTGTAATGACTGAACTGAATTAATGAGATAATTTGACATGTTAATAGTGAACACACAGGACGTGTGTGTGTTCTCTTCACTTCCTGAACTTTGCCAGTTCCTCCCTCATCAGACAGAAGTCCTCAGTGAGCCTCTGGCTCTGATCAGCTGACTGAATGATGGCGTCTCTCAGCTTCTGGTCTTCTTCAGGTGTTGCAGTGACTCTGAAAACGTTCACGAGCAGCAGCAGCAGGCTGGTCACTGATTGAATCAACACCTCCACCACATGAACAGCTCCTCCACTCTTCTTCTTCAGCTCAGACACCTGATGGAGGACCTTCTGAAGATCCTCCACATCTTTCAGGGACTCTTCAGCCTGATACTTGGAGCCTTTCTCCTCCAGATCTTTACATGTTTGATGGATATGAACCAAGAGCTGCTTCATCGGTTCAACAATCTCCATCAACTCTGCTCCCAGATTCTTCACCTTTTCAGCATTTCCACTCTCAACCAGCATTTTAGTGACATTTGCATATATGACAGCACCTCCACCTGCAAGAGCTGCAGCAATTGGAAGAGTAAGTGGGAATGCTGCACCGAGCAGGAAGACAGCAGCTCCAACTCCACCTACAGCTCCAACAACAGCTCCAACTCTTCTCTGACTGTCTTTTCTTCTCTGCATGTCTTTGACTTCTTCAGAAATCCTCAGAAGCTCCTCCACGATCTCCCTCATCCTTGGTTCATTGCTGTTGAGCAGCGAGGTGAAAGAATCTGAATCCAGCTGAAGTTTATTGACCAGATCTGACAGGTCAGGCGGCAGGTCTCTGCTGTCCCATTTCTCCAGTGTTGAAGACATGTCTTGAAGTTTCCTTTAAAAGCCAACAGGAAGGTTTTTCTCTCCACTCTGATGAAACACACACACACACACACACACACACACACACACACACACACACACACACACACACACACACACACACACAGTGATTTTCAGTTACTAATCTTTCTGAAACACAGTGGGACAAAAAAAAGCATTCATTCGGCCACTGACTGATCAGGTTGTCATCGGGACACCTCAACGGAGAGTATGGAAAAAAAAAATCCATTAAATCCACTAAATCACATTGAAGGACGCCGTTTTCTGACTGGAAGTCCATCCCGGGCTGCAGAGCCCGGAGCTGGATTCTTATGGTGAGTCCATGTGACGAATATCCTCCACTGCAGAACAGACGCACTGTCTCTTTACCAGCCAAAAGCACACTATGACAAACATGCTCTGTGTGTGTGTGTGTGTGTGTGTGTGTGTGTGTGTGTGTGTGTGTGTGTGTGTGTGTGTTCTTGTACATACCCAAACGTAAGTACCAAAATTTGTTTTTCACCAACAGAGTGAGGACATTTTTGCTGGTCCTCACTTTTCAAAAGGCCTTTTTTGACCTTTTTGAGGTTCAGACTTGGTTTTTGATTTAGGGTTCCAGTTGAGTTTAGGTCAGGTTTAGGGCATAGGTTAGGGTTAGGCATTTATTTTTGATGGTTAGGGTTAGGGTAAGGGGCTGGGAAATGCATTATGTCAATGAGTGTCCTCACAACGATATAAGTACAAACGTGTGTGTGTGTGTGTGTGTGTGTGTGTGTGTGTTTGTGTGTGTGTGTGTGTGTGTGTGTGTGTGTGTGTGTGTGTGTGTGTGTGTGTTTGTGTGTGTGTGTGTGTGTGTGTTTGTGTGTGTGTGTGTGTGTGTGTGTGTGTGTGTGTGTTTGTGTGTGTGTGTGTGTGTGTGTGTGTGTGTGTGTGTGGGCCGGCCCTGCTGCCAGCAGAAGACGCTCAGTTGGACTCACCGTTGCGTTCCAGTCCAGCGCCGCAGTGGAGCCTCCAGTCCTCAGGAACCAGCTCCACCCAGAGCCCCGCTGGCCCCGCCCACCTGAGACCAGCACAGGGAAATCAGAGAAGAAGAATGCTGAGCTCCTGTGGAGCATGGTGGTGGAACCATCATCCTCTGGGGCTGCTCTCTGGGACAGGGGGGCGGTCTGAGGTCAGGCGTGCTGCGAGTTAAAATCCTGCTGAACGCTCACAAAGCCGCTTCACCCACACCAGACGGCACAAACACTCTGTGTGGTTTCCAAAAGCAAGACATCCATCACAAGCTACTGCAGTTTGATCTGCAAGTAAGAACCAAACCTCTAAAAATAACACATAAACATCAAGTCAGAAACAAATCCAAGTGTTGAACACATAAAAAGAAACATTTCTTCAATAACAAGCGATTTCCTGACAAACTAAACGCTTTCAGTACAGAAACAATTCATAACACACCTCCAGACCCGGACCCGGACCCGGACCCGGACCCGGACCCTCCCTGCTCTGCAGGAGATCTGCTGGACCAGCTACAGCGTGTGAAACCTGCTGAACACCTACAGTTGACCTTTGACCTCTGTTGCTGCCAATACGGCTAGACCACAAAGCTCCGAGCTGAACTTTTCTTACTGAGCATTTAGTGACTTTCTGCCATAATTATCAAATAAATTCTTTAAAATTCCTACCGTGTGACTTCCTGGATGTTTTTTCACATTCTGTCTTTCTCAAGTGTAGCTCTGATCAAGACTACTGACCTGTACCGACCTGTACTGACCTGTACTGACCTGTACCGACCTGTACTGACCTGTACTCACCTGTACTGACCTGTACTCACCTGAACCGACCTGTACCGACCTGTACTGACCTGTACCGACCTGTCCTGACCTGTACCGACCTGTACCGACCTGTACTGACCTGTCCTGACCTGTACCGACCTGTACCGACCTGTACCGACCTGTACCGACCTGTCCTGACCTGTACCGACCTGTACCGACCTGTACTGACCTGTACTGACCTGTACTCACCTGAACCGACCTGTACCGACCTGTACCGACCTGTACCGACCTGTCCTGACCTGTACCGACCTGAACCGACCTGTACCGACCTGTCCTGACCTGTACCGACCTGTACCGACCTGTACCGACCTGTCCTGACCTGTACCGACCTGTACCGACCTGTACCGACCTGTACTCACCTGAACCGACCTGTACTGACCTGTACTCACCTGTACTGACCTGTACCGACCTGTCCTGACCTGTACCGACCTGTACCGACCTGTACCGACCTGTCCTGACCTGTACCGACCTGTACCGACCTGTACTGACCTGTACTGACCTGTACTCACCTGAACCGACCTGTACCGACCTGTACCGACCTGTACCGACCTGTACCGACCTGTCCTGACCTGTACCGACCTGTACCGACCTGTACCGACCTGTCCTGACCTGTACCGACCTGTACCGACCTGTACCGACCTGTACTCACCTGAACCGACCTGTACTGACCTGTACTCACCTGTACTGACCTGTACTGACCTGTACCGACCTGTCCTGACCTGTCCTGACCTGTACCGACCTGTACCGACCTGTCCTGACCTGTACTGACCTGTACCGACCTGTACCGACCTGTACCGACCTGTACCGACCTGTCCTGACCTGTACCGACCTGTCCTGACCTGTACCGACCTGTACTGACCTGTACTGACCTGTACTCACCTGTACTGACCTGTACCGACCTGTACCGACCTGTACTCACCTGTACTCACCTGAACCGACCTGTACTGACCTGTACTGACCTGTACCGACCTGTACCGACCTGTACCGACCTGTCCTGACCTGTACTGACCTGTACCGACCTGTACCGACCTGTCCTGACCTGTACTGACCTGTACCGACCTGTCCTGACCTGTCCTGACCTGTCCTGACCTGTACCGACCTGTACTGACCTGTACTGACCTGTACTCACCTGTACTGACCTGTACCGACCTGTACCGACCTGTACTCACCTGTACTGACCTGTACCGACCTGTACCGACCTGTACTCACCTGAACCGACCTGTACTGACCTGTACTCACCTGTACTGACCTGTACCGACCTGTACCGACCTGTACCGACCTGTACCGACCTGTCCTGACCTGTACTGACCTGTACTGACCTGCACTGACCTGTACCGACCTGTCCTGACCTGTCCTGACCTGTACCGACCTGTACCGACCTGTCCTGACCTGTACCGACCTGTACCGACCTGTACCGACCTGTACCGACCTGTACTGACCTGTACTGACCTGTACTGACCTGTACCGACCTGTCCTGACCTGTCCTGACCTGTACCGACCTGTACCGACCTGTCCTGACCTGTACCGACCTGTACCGACCTGTACCGACCTGTACCGACCTGTACTGACCTGTACTGACCTGTACCGACCTGTACCGACCTGTACCGACCTGTACCGACCTGTACTGACCTGTACTGACCTGTACTGACCTGTACCGACCTGTACTGACCTGTACTGACCTGTACTGACCTGTCCTGACCTGTACTCACCTGCAGTGTCTCTGGTTGACCCTCTCTGGTTCCTTCCTGGATCCTCGGCTGTCAGCAGGGTTGTGAAACGATTTGAGGAGATGAGACTTGTTTTTGTCTTTAGAGAATGATGGGAATTTGTAGGTGGAGTCGAGGCCCCGCCTCCACCTGCTGGACTGGTTTAACCGCTCCGTCTCAAGTTGTCTGCAGTGAGCTGTAAACACACACACCAGCCGAGGGGGCCGAGGCCGGTTTGGACAGCAGGTCGAATCTCAGAAAGGAAGAGTTGTTAAATGTCCAAATACATAGTTTACATATGTTACACACTTTAGGAATGCTGGGATTCATGATTCCACAAAAGAAACTAGAAATAAAAAATAAACGAACAGTACCCTCAAATATGAACTTAGCCAAAATAACTTTAATACTTAAACCAGGGAAAGACCCCACACTTCCGTCCAGTTATCGTCCTATTTCATTAATAAATGTAGATCTCAAAATAATCAGCAAAGCCCTATCCAGAAGAACAGAAAAGATAACCCCTCTCATAATACATCCTGACCAAACAGGGTTCATTAAAGGTAGACATTCATCCACTAACATGAGCAGATTAATTAATATAATAGATTACTCTACGATACATAATCTGGAATCCATAATTATCTCTTTAGATGCTGAAAAAGCTTTTGATCGAGTAAACTGGAAATTTTTATTTGGAATATTAACCAAATTTGGGTTTGGAACGTCTTTCATAGACTGGATTAAAATCTTATATAACAACCCAGCTGCATGTGTGAAGACTAACGAGCAGACTTCTCCAAGCTTCTGTCTGCAGCGAGGAACCAGACAGGGCTGTCCACTCTCTCCTCACTGTTTGCCATCTTTATCGAACCTCTGGCAGCTGCTATAAGACAAAATAAAGACATCAGAGGGATCCTGGCAAACAATAAGTGTTCAGAAATGGACTCTGATTTATTCACCTGATGTGCACTCTTATTGCGAGCCACTCAGAATCCTGTGTCCACAGTTTCATTCAATGCCTGTGCGCAGATTTCTGAGGGGGTCTGCATGGGTTTCACGTGAACAGGGGGTGTGCGCAACAATCATCCAATCAGAAGCATGCATTACCGTCACGCAGTGAGTCCCCCTGCAGACCTGTCGGCTCCTCCGCCGAAGCTGCTCCTTCGGTGTTGAGATCGTTCTGCCTCACGTTAATTACCTCAATTGATCATAAGTTTCCTTCTGTGCCTTCATGCGTCCAAAGAACGTAAGTTTAATTATTTAATGTGAGCATGCTGTGTTCCTTGCCTTGAATTCGGGTTGTTGTTGTCTTGAAGTTGGGTTGTTGTTGCTCTGAAGTCGGGTTGTAGATGGTTAGCTGCAGTGGGCAGACTGCCGTGATGAACATATCTCACGTGTGTATTGTATTGTATGCCACTCGTTTGTGAGCTCAGCTGCTAGAGCTATCTGTTATGGATGATAGACATATTATTGTCAGTTCAGAAATAATATTTTGTTTATATTTGTGGCTTAGCTGCAGTTCAAATGTGAGTTATTATCAGTGCATGTTTTCTCCTTTCACTGTATATTGCATACATGACATTTAATGGTTAGAGTGTTGTTTATTATTCATGTCCTGGATCATTCTTGTTTTTGACCTGCACTCTTTAAAGAGTTGCATTCATGCACCTTATCCATTATTTCACTGTAGATTTGTGATCATTTCATTTCTGTCTGTTTTATCATTTAATTCCGTTATTTGCACAACTGATTAGTTCATGATTAGTTAGTAGTTTATTTTCTTACAGAAATTAATGCTGTACACTTTGTTTCTATTTATATGTGCAGAGATAATTTATGTACATTTATTCTCTTTATTTCATTTGTGCAGATACCATGATTGGCAACAGATGTTTAATAAATTACATTAAGATCAAATCTTCGACATCCTTCAAGTCCTTACCCGACTACCTGTAGTGATCACTGCCATCCAAACCAATCCATCAATACAGTCCTACTCAATCATCAACAAAAACAAGGTCCTTCGAGCCGGATGCAGTGATTTCCACAGCAAGATGTCTTTTCCTGAAGGTGCTGGTCGTCCTCGACGCGTCGGACATCAACCTCGCCGTTTTGATGACTTCCTGGTTACTCTGCCTGAGCGTCGGCTTCCTCAAACAGCACCTCCTCCACAGATCCACTCCAGCATCGGTGACAGCAGGCCCCGGGATGTAGTACCAGCACCCCCTGCTGTCCAAACTCCTCATGCTGCCCAAGCTCAGAACCTGGATCCAGCCAGCGTTCTTTCAGTCCTTCAAGAGGTGCAAGAGGACAACCGGCTGCTACGTCAACAAATGCAGGAAGTACTCCGAGCCATTGTGCCCCAGCCTCACAGAGCTCATCAGTATGGAGCCGCTGGTCACAGTCTGCCCATTCCAGGCCGGTTTGACTTGGAAGAGAGCAGCCTCCCTCCGCCGCCTCCTCCTTCAGATCACACCTCTCCTCCTCTTCAGTCACTCGAACAGCTCATCGCCGAGGAAGAGGACGAGCTACGAGAGGTAATCTGCACCACTCCACGTGTTCTCCATACACAACCACACCGCACTTCAAGACGTCCAGTACCACCACCGCCACCAGTGTTTTATCACACCCCACCTGGTACACCAGGACTCATACCCGTACATCAGCTGCGGCTTTCACAGAGGTCACTTCTCAACGAACGTCTGAGAGGTATGAGCATCCATTCTGATAGCCCCACTCAAACGTCTGGTCCTCTAGTCTCCACCCCAGCAGACGTAGTGCCATACACCCTGCCTCAAATCCCGCTGACCACCTCAATTCAGCCACACAGTCAGCCTCCAGCAGGCCAAAAGAGAGAGAACCAGGGGCCCTACACTCAGTCTCCTTCATCACCTCCTGTAAGTCAGTCTTCCATGCCGCTTAATCAAGAGCTGACTTACCGTGGGCCGAAACCTCACATTCCATTGTTTAGTGAGGATGACCCTCGTCAGTTTGCCCGACTGAAGCTGGCCCTGGAGAACCTCCTGCCTGCCGACGCCACTGAGCGATTTAAATATCAAATATTGGTAGACCACCTGAAATTAGAGGATGCCCTGCTCATCGCAGACTCCTACAGCAATTCCGGTCAGCCATATACTAGCACCATGACTGCGCTCACTGACCTGTATGGACAGCCACACAAACTGGCTCTACAGCGCATCACAGAGGTATTGGCAGAGCCATCCATCAAGAGTGGAGACAGCAGAGGGTTCCGCATGTTTGCCTTAAAGGTGAGGGCCCTGGTGGGGATGCTGGGACAACTGGGAAACGAAGGCAGAACCGAGTTGGAATGCGGATCGCATGTGTCCCGCTTACTGTCAAAGCTGCCACACGATCTCCGCGCACAGTTCAAGAGGTTCATTAACCCTCTCCAAATTCCCATTCCAACACTGCTGGACTTTGCTGAGTGGCTTGAGTACGAAGTCCGGGTGCAGGAAGATGAAGTTCAACGTCCTCCAACTTCATATGAAACCCAAGCCGACAAGCACAAACATGCTAAACGGAAACAAGCACCATCCACCCGGTCCACCACTGTACTGCTGGTTGATCCCCCCACAAAGCAATCAGAACCGTTGAAACCTCCATCTCAGAAAGCAGCAAAGCCAAAGAAGTATTGCCCCTTCTGTGACAGTCAGATGCAATACTTCAACCAGTGCACTGCATTCAAGCAGCTATCTACAGAGCAGCGGGTGAATTGGATTAAAGAGGGCAGACGCTGTTGGAGGTGTGGGAGAGACCACCAAGCTGCACAGTGTTACTTAAAGGCCAGGTGCCAGAAGTGTGATCGCATTCATCTGGAAGTGCTACATGAGGTGAATAGCTCCAACAAAGGAGAGAAGACCACAACCCCTCCCACCAGTCAGCCAGTAACATACTATTTGGACCCAGCACGCAGGAGTCGCTGTGTGTTGCTTAAAATGGTGAAAGTGTGTCTTCATCATGGGGAGAAGAAGGTGGAGACCTACGCCATCCTGGACGATGGGTCCGAGCGCACCATCATCCTTCATCAAGCTATTCAAGAACTCGGCCTGCAGGGTCGGAAAGAGAGTCTTGCCCTCAGAACAATCCGTCAGGATGCCAGAGGTGTGTCAGGGACGTCAGTCTCCTTCTCCTTATCACCAGCATGCCAACCACAGAAGCGCTACAGAATCAAGCATGCGTTTTCATCTGCCGAGCTTGGTCTGTCCACACATTCCCATCCAGTCGAGGCTCTACAGAAGACATACCGCCACCTCAGAGGTCTACCTCTCCAGTCATTCTCAAATGCACAGCCACTGCTGCTTATCGGGTCTGACTACCCTCACCTGCTAACACCTGTTGAGCCAGTACGCTTAGGTCCACCCGGAGAACCAGTCGCACTGAAGACACGTCTGGGATGGACACTGCAGGGGCCTGCCAAGGTACTCATCCATCAACCTTCAACCATTCAGTGCCTGTTCACCAGCTCCCCCTCCCCCTCTTCAGAGCTTCTCCAACACGTGTCCAAGCTATGGCAGATGGATGTATTGCCATACCGCAATGAGAAGCTGGCTACGCGGTCAAAACAGGACACAGCCGCTGTCAGGAGGTTGGAGGAACAAACTGTCAGAGTGGAAGTGAATGGTGTTCAGCGTTACGCCACACCCCTTCTGTGGAAAGACAGCACCCCAATGCTCCGTGCATCCAAAGAGGCAGTCCTGGGCCATCTTCGAGGTACAGAGAAGCGTCTGACACGGGAGCCCGCCAGAGCTGACTCATACAGGCAGGAAATCCAGAAGCTGCTTGATGCTGGCTATGTGAACAGACTTTCCCCCGCAGAAGCAGAGACGAGTGACTGTGCATGGTTCATCCCACATCACATGGTCCATCACAATGGCAAAGACCGCATCGTGTTTAACTGTTCATTCACCTATCAAGGTGAAAACCTGAATGAACAGCTCCTCCCCGGTCCCACTCTAGGTTCATCCCTACTTGGTGTGCTGCTCCGCTTCAGGCAGCATTCCATCGCTGTCAGCAGTGACATCAAAGGGATGTTCCATCAGGTGCGTCTCCTTCCTGAGGACAAACCCTATCTACGCTTCCTGTGGCGGGACATGGACCGCAGCCGGGAGCCAGACGTCTACGAATGGCAGGTGCTCCCATTCGGGACAACTTGCAGCCCTTGCTGCGCCACTTTCGCCCTCCAGAAACATGTCCAAGATCACAGCAGCCCGGAGGAAGATACCCGCCACTGTATCGAACACTGTTTTTATGTGGACAATCTCCTGCAAAGCTTTACCACCATTTCAGAAGCCAGGCAACTCGTCAACAAGCTGCAGCCACTACTACAGTCAGGAGGATTCGAGCTGCGCCAGTGGGCTTCTAACCAGCCAGACATCATCAGCGAGCTGCCAGCTGACCTCAAATCAGAGAGCTGTGAACTCTGGTTGTCATATGAGGCTGCTGATCCTCAGGAGAGGACCCTGGGACTTCTCTGGCACTGCATGTCTGACACGCTCACTTACCGGCTCCGCCACTCAGACCATCCAGAACCTACTATGCGCAGCATCTATCGGGTCCTAGCCAGACAATACGACCCTCTTGGTCTGCTCATTCCATACACCACGCGAGCAAAAATCCTGGTGCAGCAGTTATGGAGGAAAAGAAGAGACTGGGATGATCCGAACCTGCCTGAGGACATCTTACAGTTGTGGCACATCTGGGAAAGTGAACTTCATAAGCTCCCATCCCTCTCACTTCCCCGGTGCTATGTTCAACCAGGCACCGAGAAGACGACATCCACTCAGACCATACACATCTTCACAGATGCATCAGAGAGAGCTTACGGGGCAGTAGCCTATCTCAGGACAGTGGACAAGACGGGTTCCATCCAGCTGGCATTCCTGGCAGCCAGGTCACGAGTTGCCCCTGTCCGACAGCAGTCAATTCCCAGACTGGAGCTCTGTGCTGCCCACACTGGTGCCCAGCTGGCGGCTGTCCTCAAAAAAGAGCTCACATTGCCCATCACCAGCATCACCTACTGGACTGACTCGACCACTGTGTTAGGCTGGCTGCAGTCCCAATCCTGCCGCTATAAGGTGTTTGTTGGCACCAGGGTGGCTGACATTCAGGAGCTGACGGAGGACAGCATATGGAGGTATGTCGCTTCCTCAGAAAATCCTGCAGATGACATCACGAGGGGGTTAACTCTGTCTCAGTTGCTTCAAAGTCACCGCTGGATCGAAGGCCCACCTTTCCTGCAGCAGGATGAAGCTTCATGGCCCGTGTGTCCAGACGTCACGTCACCTGATGAGCCAGACGAACTCCGCAAGTCACATTTCTGTGGCCACCTGACAGTGAGTTCCAACCCACCGTTGCCTGATGCCAGACACTACAGCAACTATCAGGAGCTGCTGGATGCTTCTGTCAGAGCCCGTTATGGGGCGGCCGGCAGTCCAGACCTCACAGCAGAGGACTACAGACAAGCTGAAATGGCCCTCTTCAGAGCTGTGCAGACAGAGTGTTTCCAAGAGGACTTCCACCTGCTCTCACAAGGTAAACCAGTCCCCCATAACAGTCGGCTCCTCACATTGGCTCCAGAGTACGACGCAGATGGCCAGCTGATTCGTGTGGGAGGACGACTTCGCAGATGTGAGACTTTGGAGCAAGGGGCCCTGCACCCGATTGTGCTGGACCCACATCACCCCATCACCCAGCTCATCATCCAAGATTTCGATGCTCGGCTTGCACATCCAGGAACAGAGAGAGTGTACGCAGAATTGCGTCGGCGATTCTGGATATTGCGAGGGAGAGCAGCTGTAAAGAAACATCAATACAGCTGTCCTGAATGCCAGAGGTGGCGGGCCCATCCGATTGTTCCCAGAATGGCGGATCTTCCACCCTCCAGCCTGCGGCTCCATCAGCCGGCCTTCTATTCAACAGGAACAGATTGCTTTGGGCCCTACCTCATCAAAATCGGGAGACGGACTGAAAAGCGATGGGGTATAATCTTCAAGTGCCTCACCACGCACGCCATTCATCTGGATCTCCTCACCAGCATGGACACTGACGCCTTTCTGATGGCATTGCGACGTTTCATCGCCCGTCGTGGCAAGCCTCACGAACTGATTTCAGATCAAGGCACTAATTTCAGAGGCGGCAGTTCTGAGCTCCAGGAGGCATTCAAAGCACTCACCCCACAACTTCAAGCAATGCTGGCAAGTCAGCAGATCGACTTCAAATTCAACCCCCCAAATGCCCCTCATTTTGGTGGGTCCTGGGAGCGGGAGATTCGCTCCATCAAATCCGCCCTCCGTACTATCCTGGGAGCCCTGACAGTCAGCGAAGATGTCCTGATGACAGTCCTGGTGGAAGTGGAGGGCATCATCAACTCAAAGCCCCTGGGTTATGCTTCAGCTGACATCGCCGACCCAGACCCCATCACACCAAACATGTTGTTGATGGGGCGGCGCGACCCACATTTGCCTCAGGTAGTCTACGATGACAGCGAGCTCCTCAGCCGACGCAAATGGAGACAGTGTCAGGCACTCGCTGACCAGTTCTGGTCCAAATACATCACCAACTACCTGCCCTCCCTCCAGACACGATCTAAATGGCAACTGGAGAAGGACAACTTAAAACTGGATGACATCGTCATGATCATCGATCACCAACTCCCACGGGCTCTGTGGCCTGTGGGGAATATTACAGCCGTCATCCCTGGAGCAGATGGCCGGATACGGATAGCACAAGTCCGAGTCAAGGACAGAACCTATACACGTCCCGTCGCCCGGCTCATCAAGCTTCCAGCCCTTCCCTCAGATTCATCCAACTGACTTCAAGGACAGCAACTTCACTTAGCGAAGTTGGGGGCGGCTGTTCAGAAATGGACTCTGATTTATTCACCTGATGTGCACTCTTATTGCGAGCCACTCAGAATCCTGTGTCCACAGTTTCATTCAAGGCCTGTGCGCAGATTTCTGAGGGGGTCTGCATGGGTTTCACGTGAACAGGGGGTGTGCGCAACAATCATCCAATCAGAAGCATGCATTACCGTCACGCAGTGAGTCCCCCTGCAGACCTGTCGGCTCCTCCGCCGAAGCTGCTCCTTCGGTGTTGAGATCGTTCTGCCTCACGTTAATTACCTCAAGTGATCATAAGTTTCCTTCTGTGCCTTCATGCGTCCAAAGAACGTAAGTTTAATTATTTAATGTGAGCATGCTGTGTTCCTTGCCTTGAATTCGGGTTGTTGTTGTCTTGAAGTTGGGTTGTTGTTGCTCTGAAGTCGGGTTGTAGATGGTTAGCTGCAGTGGGCAGACTGCCGTGATGAACATATCTCACGTGTGTATTGTATTGTATGCCACTCGTTTGTGAGCTCAGCTGCTAGAGCTATCTGTTATGGATGATAGACATATTATTGTCAGTTCAGAAATAATATTTTGTTTATATTTGTGGCTTAGCTGCAGTTCAAATGTGAGTTATTATCAGTGCATGTTTTCTCCTTTCACTGTATATTGCATACATGACATTTAATGGTTAGAGTGTTGTTTATTATTCATGTCCTGGATCATTCTTGTTTTTGACCTGCACTCTTTAAAGAGTTGCATTCATGCACCTTATCCATTATTTCACTGTAGATTTGTGATCATTTCATTTCTGTCTGTTTTATCATTTAATTCCGTTATTTGCACAACTGATTAGTTCATGATTAGTTAGTAGTTTATTTTCTTACAGAAATTAATGCTGTACACTTTGTTTCTATTTATATGTGCAGAGATAATTTATGTACATTTATTCTCTTTATTTCATTTGTGCAGATACCATGATTGGCAACAGATGTTTAATAAATTACATTAAGATCAAATCTTCGACATCCTTCAAGTCCTTACCCGACTACCTGTAGTGATCACTGCCATCCAAACCAATCCATCAATACAGTCCTACTCAATCATCAACAAAAACAGGTTTAGCCACCGGAATTCGCCAAAAAAATTTGAAAACAGAAAGCAGCAACGCTGATTGGCTCGGTCGTTTCAGACCGAGTGAAATCCCCTCCTATGGGCTCCGACCAGACTGAGACCAGCTCCAAAATCCAGAGGATGAGGAGTGGGCGGGGCTGGGTTACCCTCTGTTACTCTGACACTGACTCTGCTGCTGTTTACTCTTCTGTTCTACTTTTAAAGTTTTTTCACATCATCAACTTTATTTCAAGTTTTCTCTGCTTTCTGTTTAAGTTTTTCAACAATTTTCAGCTTCTATAGTTTTTGCCAGCATTTTCAAACTTTTCCAACTTTTACAGCATTTCTTCATTTTTTTCAGGTTATTCAACGTTTTCCAACTTTTTTCAGCTTTTTTCAACTTCTTCAAACGTTTTTAGTTTTTAAAACTTTTCCAACTTTTTTTTCAGTTTCTTTAACTTTATTCAACTCTTGCCAGATTTTTCAACCTTTTTCATTCATCTGTGTGTGTGAGTGCCATGACATTTTCAGGATAAATCAATGACACACTTGTGATGAGAAATACACACACACACACAGAACATTTCCATTTCACCTCTTGCTTTTCAGGATATGCCATTTCTTCAACCATGCTCACTGCATGAAAAAGTGCTGATTCACTGTCATGGCTGCTGAGTGTAGCTGGTCTCCATGGCCAGTGTTGTGCATGAATGAGTTCAATGAACGGCGTTCACTGAACACGTTCATATTTACGGTGAACTGCGAACTGAGGGATTCAGTTTTCATGTCATGAACGGGACGAGAGCACCGCTCACTTTGGCAAGAATGAGTGGCACACGCAGTTCACGCTCACGCTCATTTGAAAAGTCCGGTTTTACGGCACAGTGGAGGGCAGCATTGCGGATTAAACGGGGATCCCCGTACGTAATGACGTGATGACGTGCGCAGTAAATGGGAAGCAGGACAGTCAAAAACAAGCAGAAAAACACGACGGTGGTTGAAAAACACTTTTTTAAATAAAAACCCAGAGAGAACGAACACTGGAGAGGAGAGATGGAAGCAAACTGTGAAACAGCGAGTTGTATAAAGAGCTCCGTGGCAGAATACCAGTGATGTCCGGCTGGTGTTATGGATTAACTGGTTCCCGTGTTAACGAATGACGGCGGAGGTCTGTGTGGCCACATGCTGATAACAGCAGATGTTAAAGTAAGACTCAAAAAAGACTTTAAACGTATACACTCACTGTAACTGTAGATAACTGACGTTCTCCAGAACCACTACATGTTTCAGTCATCTATTGGTCACCAGTTAACACGGGCACCAGTTAATTTGAAACAGCGGCATGCGGAGCAGAGCTCACACCGAGACGTGGCGCTTGGCGGCGGTGCTCCGGCCAGGGGAGCAGCGCTCCTTCAGCAGCGTATCATGGAGGTGGTGGGACATTTTTTGAGCAGAGATCAGCAGATAAAAACACTCTGCTCAGCGCTGAGGCTGCTGCTGCGGAGAGGAAGACCGGAAAGTTCCACGAGAGACTTTGTGCGCATGTCACAGGACGCTGTATAATCCGCTTCACCCAGGTTCAAGAATTTTGTTTAGTTTTGGAGCAGCAGTGACTTGTGGTGGATGGTTAAGAAGAGGTTTTTATTGAGTACTAACAAAAGTAACAAAGGAACGTGAACTAGTTCATTTTTAGATATGTGAACTGAACTTTGAGCGAGTTCTTTATAAGTATGAACTGGCACAACACTGTCCATGGCAACAGACACACAGCTGCAGGCGGTCATGGCTGATCTCAGGTCAGAGATCACAGTGATGATGGAGTTATACAAGCCACACACCACAGAAAGACAGACTCACACACACACACACACACACACACACACACACACACACACACACACACTAGAGATGCGGTTGCATCTGTGGAGCCCGCGGATAACCGCAGATCGGGCGGATGACGTGTTGAAAAATTAAGATTTTAATTACATTCGGGCGGGTTGCGGGTGAAGCACTCAAATAAAAAAAACACAACATTTTGATAGCCAAAACACTATTCTGCGGATGGCGGGCGGGTTCGGTTTTGAAATTGATAAAAAATCTTTGGTGCGGGCGGATAGCGGGGGGGATGGAGATTTTAAGAGGCGGTTGCGGATGGAAAAATGAGCCATCCACGCATCTCTAACACACACACACACACACATAGCAGTGGCCAGAAGCTTGCAGACAAAAAGCCAAAATTCCTCATTTAATTTTTCTCTGTGAGCAATGGTTCTTATTTTGAAGGATTTTTTGGTCTTTTATTTTGAAATGTTTGAATTCCTAATTGCTAAAAATATATGGAAAAGCTTTAAAAAAAAGTCACTGAATGAAAGAACTGACAGCTGCTCTCAGCTGGATGATGTCATTACTCTACGCCCATATATGGTCATCAGGGTCAGCTGGTCAACCAGACAAGCACTGAAAACGCGACCCATCTCGGAGAAAATGAATGGACTTGGCGCTGGACCGGAAGAAAAGTCACCCACGGATTGCGTATTTCCGGTTTTTGCGAAAAAGGTCTATTATTACCCAATTTTGACGTCTAGATGACGTTGAAGATCTGGACGTCTAAATTAGGACCCAGTGTCCACGTCTACATTAGGACCCAGTGTCCACGTCTACATTAGGACCCAGTGTCCACGTCTACATTAGGACCCAGTGTCCACGTCTACATTAGGACCCAGTGTCCACGTCTACATGCGGCTGAACATTTGAAAGTCGGGGAAACTTTATGTTCCTTGATTAAAAGTGTTTACCATCTGAACGAGATGAGGAATGACGTATCATGTATGAAACGGGTTTTGATGTATTTTATTTTTGTTTTATTTTGAAGGGCGACAGACAGGAAGTTCTGTGTCTGTGTTCACTTATTAGCTGCCATAGTGTATATTAGCCTGACCGAGTGACCCGGAAGTGGAGGTGTGTCAGATGCTACACTTTACTGCGAAAGCCACGGAGCTGGAGACGCTGCTGTCGGGCTAATTAACTGTTTTTCCCTGGATCGCTGGTCCAGCGGGTGTCGGGGAACCCTGATTCCTGTTCTGTGGACCGACGGTAGTCTGGAGCCACCGTGGACCGGCCGGTCTCAGTCCCTTTGGAGGGCCATCAGCACCAGAGCATGCTGGGACAGCGGATGGAGGAAGAGTTCGCTGCAGATTCATCACTGGTCCGTATTTTGAGTACTGTGAAGTTTTGCAATAAAATCTGTTTAAAAAGAATTGGATTGTGATCGTAGTTTCCTGTACCTGTGAATTTTGGCTTGTCAGCAGGTTGGATGCGTCTTCATGCATTTGGAGTTAGCATCTGCTGGTGATTGATTCAAATGAAGTAATAGGAAAATAACCTTGGCAAGCATGTCACCTTCTACAGTGGGACTTTATGCATAGTAAGCAGTATAAATAATAATAATTCACCATTGGAAAAGAGTTTATGTGAAGGTTCACCCCGCCTTGTGTTTCTTTTTCTTTGAGTCTGTTTGTTTCATTGTCTCCTAAAGACAGAATTATGTCTGATAAAAGAGCCGCCCAAGCGGTTAAATTTAGTACATAATTTCATCAAATTGTGAACTTTGGAGAAACACAAAACAAACATTTTTAAAACCACCACTTTGTTTCGTGTGTACTGCACTGTATTTCAGGAGAAGTAATTTTCCGTAAAATAGTGCTCACCCTCCCGTTTACTGATAAAGTACTCAATAAAATAACAGCTGGACAGGTCAGGCTGAGGATCGCTGGACAGTAAGTCTGAGTTCGAATCCCGTGTGTCGCCCATCTGTAACGAAATGCTGAAGTGACTGAAGGAATATGCCTGGAACTCAGAGCGCTAACCCGGTGATTAGGTTTTGGTCAACTTAAATTATATTTTCCCCTCTTTTTTTTGGCCCTTGTCTGAAGGTTCTGGCGACGTCGATACCCGACGTCGAAATTACGTAAAAAAAAAAAGACGTCATCTGGCGTTACATTCTGTACCTTGTGGGGACGTTGCTGGGACGTCCAACAATGACCTTAAAAAGACGTCGATTCAACGTCTTTTTGCTCAGTGGGTATTTAATTATATCTGTCTTAATTTTAGCATGCAAATTGTATTTGGCTTCTTCTTGTGTGGTCAGCTTTGTATTTTTCTGTTTTTCTGTTTTTTCTTTCCACATTCTCTTGCTGCTGCAACTCTGCAATTTCCCCACGCGGGACAAATAACGGACTTTCAATTCAATTCAATTCAATTCAAAAACCTCTACGGCAGGCCCTTCACACTGCGGACCGACCACCAGGCCCTCACAGCTCTCCTGGCCGCCACTGGATCAGGTCACAAACCACTGCGCCTCTATCGCTGGTCTGAGAGGCTGCAGGCGTACAACTTGTCCACACAGTTTACGCCGGGCAGAGAAAACGTGGTGGCAGATCTCCTCTCTAGAGCCACACCCACCTCCACTCCGGACACCACCCAGGACTCCGCGGAACCAGAACTGATCCTCTTGCTGCACAGGACCCTTCAGGCAGCTGGTTCCCTCTCAGATCTGCAGGCAGCCTCTGTACAGGACCCGTGCTTCAACAGCTGTGCATCTATATTCGTAATGACTGGCCGGCCAGGGTCTCGGAGGAACTCGCACCCTTCCACCGAGTCAGGAACGACCTCTCCTGCTGGAATGATGTCTGGGTGGCTAGGGGGCTGTGCACAGTGGTCCCAAGTGCCCTGAGAGAACATGTCTTGACTTTGGTCCATGACGGCCATCTGGGCATTGTGAGAGTGAAGCAGAGATGCAGAGGTCTGGTCTGGTGGCCAGGCATCGACAGAGACATGGAGGATCTAGTCCTGGACTGTGCGGCCTGCCTCACCAGCGGTAAAACCGGCCCACCTCCTTCCCTGCCTCTGCAGCCCGTCCCGTGGTCTCAGACACCGTGGACCCACATCCTGTGGTGAACTCCACGGCACCCCACATCTTCAGCGCCTCCTGCTGGTGTCCTATGATCTGCACTCCAAATGGCCAGAACAGCTGCCTGCCGGGTCTGTTACTGCGGTGGTCATCGGCTTCCTCTCCTTCCTGACGCCATCACCACGGATAACGGGCCCCAGTTCATCTCGACTGACTTTGCGGCTTTCATGGAGGGGAGGGGGATTAAACACATCAGGACTGCCCTGTACCACCCGCAGGCCAATGGCGGCGTGGAGAGGTTCAATCAGACCTTAAAGAACGGACTCAGAGTGCACATGGCAGACGGCCTCCCGTTTTCAGACTCTCTGCAGAGCACGTTGATGCACTACAGAGCAACACCACACTCCACGACTGGCAGCTCACCGGTGCTCCTGATGCTGGGGCGTGAGCTCCAGCTCCCTCTGGACCGCCTGCACCGCCTCGTTAGCAACGTCCCAGCAGCGACAACCTCCACCGGGGACAGAGTGGCGGAGCAGCAACTGTGCATGAAATGGCGGTTTGATAAGGGACATCATGGAAGGCATCCAGCACTGGCCGTGTCGGACTGGGTTCGAGTCCGGCGACCCACTGGCTCCAACAAGCTGCTCTCTTTCCGGTCTGCACCGCTGCAGGTCGCAACACAGCTGGGACCGCCCACTTTCCGCCTGTCAGACGGTTGGCGCTGGCCGTCGCTTCCGACGTGTGGCGCAGCCGTCACTGACTGATCGCCTGACTGCCCCAGATCTTGTAACGGCAGATGAGGTCTGGGACCCTCCTTGTGCGCCGGCAGAGACTCCAGCACAGGCGGAGACCCCGGCGTGGCAACCCTCTGAGTTGTCTGAGCCGGTGCAGCCAGAGGCTTGTCCAGTCCACCGGGCCCGCCAGAGGCCCGCTCCAGGACTACATCCCGTACTTTTGAGCTTAGGTACATATCCCGTGATGAGGCAGAATAATCCACGGGGCTATGGAGGCAAACCGGTAGTCCACCCGGTTTATGTAGGCAGGTTGTATCACTTTATCTCGCCACAGCTATTGCACTGGGTTGTTTTCGTGTTTTTGAAAGGGGGTGGGGGGGTAAAAGTGGTGTGTGTCTGATCATGCGCCCTGGGGATCATGGGAAATGTATACCAGAATGAAGCCTTCATTCACTGAAGTCACACCGTTGTGTGGAGCACCATTTGGGATGTAATATTGAGTTTATTTACCACTCCGTGTCTTCTTCTCTGGTGTATTTCTGGATTAGTTACAGTACCACAGCGCTCCTAAAGGCCTGGCAGATGAACTACATTGTTGTTATTTGCTCTTTGCTCTTTTGTGCCAAGCGATGTCGAGCGATGCCGAGCAGTGCGGTGTGTGCGTCAGAGCGCCGCAGAGCGGTGCTCATGCGGAACGCGGAGCGTCGGGGCGCCCCTTGTACGACCACGGCGCCCCCCACCCCCCGTACACTGCGCCCAAGGCGGTCGCCTAATTCGCCTATGCCTAAAGCCGGCCCTGCTTACCCTAACCCAAACCCAGACCACAACACAGCCGAACCCTAAAGAAATGTTTCTGCACTTTTACTTTTTTCAGTAACAACAACAAGGTCAAGAAAACACTGTTTCCCTCATTAGGACCCGAAGAATGTCCCCACAAATGACATTGTGCCTGGTTTTCCTAAATGTCTCCACAACCATAGGAAAATCCGGACCACACACACACACACACGTTTGTACTTACTGTACAAACTGTAACCCTAAATCAAAAACCAAGTCTGAACCTCAAAAACCTTTTGAAAAGTGAGGACCGGCAAAAATGTCCTCACTCTGTTGGTGAAATACGAATTTTGGTCCTTACTTTTGGGTATGTACAAGAACACACACTCTCTCTCTCTCTCACACACACACACACACACACACACACACACACACACACACACACACACACACACACACACACAGCCGGGTGCACACTGTACTGTGGGACAGACAGAAGAATCCTGCCCACTGCTGCTCTGCAGGAGACGCTGATGTTTCTGCAGGATGTTTTGTTTTGCATATTTGTACCAGTGATAACACTTGCGCGTCCAGCATGGCGCGGTGTCATTTGTCGTGCGAGTGCAGAACTGCCTCTGTGGTCCGGCTTGGTCTCAGCTCCTGGTCCTCAGACTGTCTGTCCTCAGTGCAGCCTGGCGGCAGCAGAGAATCTCTGTGACTTGATGCAACTTTTCATTCTTTCCCTCTTCTTTCCTTTTCCACTAGTCAGTTCACTTGGGAAAAGGCGTTTTGTAGGAGGAGTTTTGGGTTGCTGGGTCTCAGGAGACTATCGCTTTTTCCTTTCCGTGTTCTATAATGAAACTTTGATTTTTGAGAAAAAGAGAAAAAAAAAAAGTCTCATACTAATTGATAATATTGTAGGGACCGCAGGGGTCATTATGGGTCGCTGCTGTGTCCCAGTGACTGCAAGGCATTATGGGGGGGGGACTGTTTTGTTCGTTTAATAATAAGTTCTGGTTGTTGGTTTTATTTTTGTGTTCCTGAGTTCATTTTGTGTCATTTTGTGTTCTATCATGTGCCGGACCGTGAGCGGGAGGGATTGCTGAGGGGATGACCCGAGGCCTGCGAGCCACCACGTGTGTGTTGTTTTGGTGTGGGTTTTAAGCCCTGGAGTGTGGAAAGAAAAGTCATCATGTCTTACTTCCTGCATGAAGTCACTGCTGGACACCACAATATGCTAATAGTGTATGTGCTTCGTTTTCAATTACTGATCAACAAATACGAACGACCTGAAATCAAACCCAGCGGCGCCGTTTGACGGCCCGGGCCGAATGTCAGGTCATCCTCACAATCTGGTTCACAAAAACGCACTGGAGCTGAAGAACTCCGTAGCACTCCACCTTCAGTTTCCTGCCAGGCGGGGGCGCCGTTTTAAAGCTGCTAAAGTCCACTGCTGCTCTCTGGAGCCATTAAACCAGATCAGACATTAACCTGGACCAGAGGAACCTCAGGAAGTCCTGCTGCAGGTCTGCAGTGTGTGAACAGGAGCTGAGGGAAGACCTGGACCAGGACCAGTCTGAACCAGGACCCAGTCTGAACCAGGACCTGGTCTGAAGGAGGATCTGGTCTGAAGGAGGACCCGGTCTGAACCAGGACCTGGTCCACAGACTGCTGTGTTTCTTCAGTTCTTCTAGAAGGTCAGTGTTGAAGGTAAAGGACTGTGACTGAACATGTAGAGAGAGACCTGGTTCCTGCTGGACTTTAAAAACCAGCGTCGTGTTTTTGACTTAAATCATTGAGATTTTCTGTTTTCTTCTTTCTCAAACGTCTCCTCACATCACAGACTCAGAGTCAGAGTCGAGGAAAAACAAGTGTCGTGATTCTACTGCTGAAGGACACAAGCAGCTTTAGGTCAGGGTCTGGGTCCTGGTCCGGTCTGAGTCCTGTGTCCAAGACAATTCAACTAGTATCTTTTAGTTTGAAATTTGTCATTTGAGACCAAAGAATTATGGGTAATTTGTGTTCCTGGATGATGGTTACGGAGCTCCTAAAGGGACATGCAAAAAATAACATTAAAAACATCTCAGGTGCGCACCAGAAACATTCACATGCACACCTGAAAGGTTTCTTCTCCACAAAATGACAGCATTGTACAGGAGTTGGTGCTCGTGTATTTTGACTTATGCTGCGTTCACTCCGGCAGCGAGCAGCGCGGCGCCGCTCGCCCTGGTTGGCTGCGTGTGCGTCGTGTGAACCGGCAGCGGCTGCCGCTGACTCCACGTCTCTGTCGCCGGCGGTCTTTTCGACAATGGCAGATGACATCGAAACATTAGCTTTGCTTTGTTTGCTTGATAAAGCCGACGGCGGCGCGGCGGCGAGTCCAGGCGACGGTCTGGATTCAGAATATTTTGCAGCGGCGTTCAGAGTACGGCGAGTTTCGCCGTTTACTCCAGGAGCTGCGGCGGGATGAGGGACGCCTTCAGCGGGACTTCCGTCTCTCCCGGTCCGGTTGGACGAGCTGCTGTCCCGCCTCGGCGCCCTGTGCCCCCGGGGACCCGACCTCTCCGTGAACTCAGGGTTTAACCGGCAGTAAACCCCGTTTCACCACAGTCTCCTCTCTCACCGGACCCGGCCTGCTCGCTGCTCTTCCTCCAGCTCCTTTACTTCCTGTCACCATGAAAACCCGACGAAGGGCTCGAGGCGAGCGCCGGCCGCTGTGACCAGTTCCTCCTCCATTTCTGGCGTTTCCCGGAGCGCCGGTCCGTCACAAACGACGCCACACAGAGCGGCTCTGCGATCGGTTCGCCGCTCGCGAATTCGCTCCAGAGTTCACCTGTCAGCGGCGAGAGAGGAGCGGTCACGAGAGTAGAGCGGTGGAGCGGCCGCCGCTGAATTTGCTGATTTCTCGCCACGTGACCGCTCGCCGCTTCCTGGCCGCGTGAAAACCATATATTTTCTATGTAAATCGACCGCCCTCGCCGCGCTACTCACGTCCGGTGTGAACGCACCATTAGGACTTCAATGTAAAGAAGTTGCTGCTTTGCTTGGCAGTCGTCGTGGTCATGCAGTGAGTTTCTGAACTAAGAACACCTCTTCTTTCTTGACACGCCATCCTGCCTCTTTACATTTTGTGAACATCCATCGATAGCCACAGAGCTGGCCAGATGTTTGAAGCTGTTCCTCTATAAAATCAAACACACGATCCAAAGCCGTGTGTAATTTACGCTAGGGCTGCACGATTTTGGCAAAAAACCTAATTGCGATTTTCAGACCAATATTGCGATTGCGATTCAATTTATGATTTTTGTATTTTAGACATCTAAATGCATTAAACTGCTAAAATAATGAGTCAGTTTAATTTTAGAGGAGTCGTTTTATCAATATCCTTATACTGTATTTTCTGCACGATAAGGCTCACCAAATTATTAGGCACACCGTTAGTGAATTTTACTATTATTGCCCTGTTCACACTAAAGGTAACTTTAAAGATGTGTGTACCCACACTGCTGAACAGGAACATTCTGGAAACATCGCGATCGTATCCATTCCACTATAAAAGGGGAGAAAAAAATCCATCCACTTTCAGTATGAACGAAATACTTATTGGCGATCTAGGTGTTTACATTCTCGGTTTAAATGTATATTCAGCAGTGAGTAAAGCGACATTTCAAAGTGAGTTTGACTGAGGACGCTCCTCTTCACGGACATGCAGCGCAGCGTGCGGCCACTAGAGATGCGTGGATTGCGGTTGTACCCGCGGAGCCCGCAGATGACCGCGGATCGGGCGGATGACGTGTTGAAAAATTAAGATTTTAATTACATTTGGGCGGGTTGCAGGTGAAGCACTCAAATCAAAAAGCAACATTTTAATAGCCAAAACACTATTCTGCGGATGGCGGGTGGGTTCGGGTTTGAAAATTGATAAAAAAAAATCTTTGGTGCGGGCGGATGGAGATTTTAAGAAGAGTTTGCGGATGGAAAAATGAGCCATCCACGCATCTCTAGCGGCCACGACTGGTCTGACCCGCCCACCGGGATCCGGCTTCGCGGCGGGCGGGCTGCTGGGCTGCCGGCCGGCTGCTCGTTAAGAGCTTCTGCTGGCTGGGCTGTGTAGCCGCGTACCGGGCTCCCCGGTTGGGGGACTGGAGGACAAATTGTGTGATTCTGGTGACTGACAGGTTAGAGGTGGAGAATGTGCCTGAATCTTCATGTTTACTCTTCTTTTTGATCTAGCTAGCTTAGCTACGAGCCAGCAGAGCTTGTTTGCTCATGTGATCATCAGGCCACAAAGAATTATGGGAACTGTAGTCAAACAACACGGACCGACAACCGGGTGGTCTTAATGAAATTACTTAAAGGGGCTGTATCATGCAAAATTCACCTTTTGTATGTTTTAACCTTGTTATATAGTTCTGTTCTCACCAAAAACACCCCAAAGGCGTTTTTTTCCTTCGTTCCTGTGTGTTTGAGCTTTCCTGGTGTTCCTGCTGCTCAGAGAGGCAGCCCCTCCCACCGTGAAAACGCTCTGTTTCCCACGTTCACGTCACACGGAGAAGATGGCTCCCCTGAGCCCCCCTCCCCCCCCCCGCAGGCCCTCGGCAATCAGCGTTGCTGCTTTTTTCTAACTCTGATTACAGAGATAAACTTTAACCATCGTCTGAAAGCAACAGTCAAGCAAGAGTCTGAAGGGTCTGAAGGATCCCAGAAAATCTTTTATTTCACACAAAATGACTTTTCCTTAGCGCCAAAAATAAACTATTACCATGTTAATGCCATTTCTAGGGTTTGGATGAGCTAAAAAAGCAGGATACAGCCCCTTTAAATCAGTATTTGACTAAAAGGAGACAGCGCCCTCTTCTGGTGAATGTATTAAGAGTAAAGCTTTCATCTGCATTGTGCTATTGATCTGAACTGATGGATTTACCAATAAAAACAACAAATTGAGGCTCAGGCTATGGTGGGTTTATTATATATTAACCAGAATAATACCACACACAATGCAACATAACATGTCAGTTATTTATTTTGGCTATTGGCAGCATCATCAAACAAGGGAACATGAACTATAAATAAATGTAAACAGTCTCTGACTTGAGGTATCATGTATCATGTGTAAACATTGAATTTGAAAAGGTTAACATTACACACTGTAAAATTGCAGTTGTTTTTAAGTTAACATGAACAATCTTTTAAAACTTTCAAATAAAAATACAGATAACAAAACTCTTCTTGATCTAACAAAATATATCTTCTCATATACAGAGAGTATAAAATGTAAATATTGCACACATTTGTTAAGTAAGTATTACACACTTTTTAGAAACTTAACTTAAAATGATTCTATTGCACACATTTAAGGAACATATTTTACAAAGAACAATAAACGCTTCTGCAAGATAAAAAAGCAGAAGGTAAAAGTGTCAGAAGTAGTGCGGCATGTGCAGTAGTGCAAACACTCAAAGGTTTTTGGCCAAAAATACCAACATGTCCACCATTGCTGGTTTCAGACATGCACGATCACATGTTACAACGTTCCCACTGGTGCTGAAGAGATGCTCTGAGGGGGAGCTGGTTGCTGGTACACACAAGTACTTACAAGCCAGTTTCCCAAGTATTGGAAAGTTAATGTTGTGGACTTTCCACCAAGCAAGGGGATCACGATCTCCTTCAATGACCGGAGCCATCAATTAGCTGTGTAGTTCTGCGTCAATCACATCCTTCACCACCTGCACAGCAGTGGATGGGGCTGTTTGTCTAGTTAACAAACTTCCCAATGAGCGCAGACCCTTCTTTCCAGCTGCCGCAGCAGCTGCACCTTCGCTTGCTGAGTGTGTGCTGCTGACATGAGGCCTCTTCTCCTGTACAATGAAAACAGTAATGATGTATTAATTCATGTGCTTACTATTTTGAACTTCATATCAATCAAAACAGAACTTACCATTCGTGCAATTTCCTCCATTTCAAGCTTCACTCTGTCTTTGATATCCGTAACCTTCTCTGGACGGATGTAGTCCGCTTTACTTTAAATCTTGGGTCCAGTAGAGACGCCACATCTAGGAGCTCCTGTGTAGCTGGGTCATTGTAATGATTCTCCAAGTAGGATAGAATTTTTGACTTGATGGTTTTGGTCAAGTCGGTGTCTTCCTCTTTTTCAGCCAGAGTTGTGTGTTTCAGCAGATGGAGGACTGGTTTCAGGTATGACACACTGACATAATCTTCACCTGAGAGGATGTCTGTGAACTCTTGGAGAGGTTTGAGGGCACCATTGATGGATTCAAGGACCTCAATATCTTGCCAAGTGGGTACCAGGTGTCGGGCTTTTCTGTCTTCAGACAGAACCTGGGTCAGTGCTTTGTTTTGCTCCAACACTCTGTCTACCATTCTTTGCCTGGAGCCCCATCTTGTAGGACATTCCGTCACAAGGGAATGCACAGGAAGGTTTAGTTCTTTCTGGACTTCACTCATTTTTGACTTCTTTTTCCAGCTGTGGGAAAAATGGCCCACCAATTCTTTGCAAAGGCCTGTGGCCCGCTTCACTCGTGGCTCGTTCTTCACAGCATTTTCTAAAAGAAAAAGAAAAGAATATTAGTGAGATTGACAAATGTAACAGGAACACATGCTTATAAAATAAAAATCTTACTGATAGCCAAGTGCATCCGGTGACCAAAACACTGCAGCCTCAGCCAGTCATTCAACTCCACAGCTTTAATCATGTTAGCAGCATTGTCTGTGGTGATGCACGTCATATTTCCTTCGTCTAAGCCCCAACTGTACAAGCATTCTTTTAGCCCGTTGGCTATGTTTTCTCCGGTGTGTTCCTCAGGAAAGTATGTTGTCGTCAGGCAGCGACTCTTCAAGTTGAAATCGTTGTCAATAAAATGCACTGTTAGGCTGATGTAAGGCGCACTGGTCCTGCTTGACCACAAATCAGATGTTGTTGCAAAATGTTGTATATTGCGGAGTTCAGCTTCCACCTTGGCTGTGCATTCAGCGTACATTTCAGGGACAGCCACTTGACTGAAGTATGTCCGGGAAGGAACGGCATAACGTTTATCCATTGTGCGCAGGAGACTTTGGAAGCCTTCTCCTGATACAGTGTTGAGCGGAATCATCTCTTTGACGATATAACGGGTTACAGCTGCGGTTATTTCTTTGTGTCTTTGCGAGCTTTTTTCATAAGGGGTTACTGAGGCAAACGCTGCTGTGATGGATGTTTGCTTACTTGCATGGCCACTCGTCGCCTCTTCGTCCCTTTTCGAACCTTGACAGGCGTCATACTGCTGTCGGTGGTACTTTTTAAGGTGTTGGTATAAGTTTTTAGTGTTGCCTCTGGACCGGGCCACCGTCCGCAGGCATATTTTGTATTTAGCGCTTCCCTTCTGTTGAACATCAGTTCTGTCGAAGCCAAAGTACATCCAAATGGTCGATGTACCTCCCTTCTTTGGGACCAGCTGCTCCGTCTCCTCTGTAACCCCCGAAGCACCTCCTTCTGACATTTTATGCGCCCAGTAGTCATAGCAGTACTAGTTATGAGCGAGGTCCATGTGCAGTTTGTCTTATCATGGTTGATCAAAGCAACAGGAGCGCAGACAAACTTGCTTAATACTACGTCACTTCTGATTGGCCAGCGGCATAAAGACCCGAGCTATGGCAATTCTGGTTGGTTAATATATCTATCACTCTAACGTCAAAGCCGGGAGGCCGCAAAAAAGAAAAACCAAACAAACAAAAACAAAAAAACCGCAGGGTCTTGCGATTACATAATTGCACTATGCCAAACCTCAATGTCGATTAGATTTAGATTAATCGTGCAGCCCTAATTTACGCCCAACAGGCCACAGGACTTCAGAATCCTCTTCAGGTTTCTCTCGGACACTACATGACAATGACGACTGCCAAGCAAAGCAGCAACTTCTTTACAATGAAATCCCAAGTCAAAATACACGAGCACCAACTCCTGGACTGTCATTTTGTGGAGAAGAAAACTTTCAGGTGCACACGTGAAAGTTTCAGGTGAGCACCTGAGATGTTTTTTTTAGATCCAATCCCAACCAGACTGTTTAAAGACATTTCCCCCCTGATCAGTACATCAACATTAGATCAGATCAACTTATCTTTAGTAACAGGCTATGTTCCACAGGCCTTTAAGGTTCTGTTATTAAACCTCTTCTCTAAAGCCCCCCTTGATCCAGGTGTTCTAATGAGTTACAGACCAGTATCCAACCTTCCCTTTATTTCTAAAATCCTAGAGAAAGCTGTAGGAGTCAGCTCTTTGACCATTTATATAACAATGACCAGTTAGAGTCTTTTCACTCAGGTTTCAGAGCTCATCACAGCACAGAGACAGCTCTGGTAAAAGTCACTACTGGTCTTCTCACAGCCTCAGGTAGAGGGCTGGTCTCTGTTCTGGTCTCTGTTCTGGTCTCTGTTCTAGTCCTGTTAGATCTCAGTGCTGCATTCCACACTGCTGATCATGATATTCTACTACAAAGACCAGAATATACTGTTGGGATTAAAGGTTCAGCATTAAACTGGTTTCCATCATATTTAACAGACAGGTTCCACTTTGTTCATGTTAATGACGATTCTTCAGCCCGGATCAAAGTTAAATGTGGAGTCCTACAGGGTTCTGTTTTGGGACCTATACTCTTCACATTATACATGCTTCCTGTAGGAACATCATCAGGAAACACTCCGTTAACGTCCACTGTTATGCAGATGATCCACAGATCTACCTCTCCCTGAAACCAGACGACACCGATCAGCTGGTCAAACTAGAAGCTTGTCTTAATGACTTCAAAACCTGGACGAGTCTGAATTTTCTCCTCCTGAATTCAGATAAAACAGAATTTATTTTATTTGGCCCAAAACACCTGAGAGAAAAATGATCTAATCCAATACTGACCCTGGATGGTGTTGCTTTAACTCCCAGTGACACTGTGAGGAACCTGGAGTGACCTTTGACCTTTAACTCCCACATTAAACAGGTCTGCAGGACCTCCTTCTTTCACCTGGTAATATTTCTAAAATCAGGAACATGCTGACTCAAAGCCATGCTGAGAAATGAATCCATCATCTGTTCCTCCAGAGTAGACTACTGGAGCTCCTGTTATCAGGAACCAATAACTGCCTAAAAAGTCTCCAACTGGTTCAAAACGCTGCAGCAAGAGTTCTCACAAGAACCAGCAGGAGAGATCATATCAGCCCAATATCAGCTTCCCTTCACTGCTTCCTGTTAAATCTAGAGTAGAATTCAAAATCCTCCTCTGAACCTATAAAGCCCTGAACAACCAGGAACCATCAGATCTTAAACAGCTGTTAGTCCCAGACCGTCCCAGGAGAACGCTTCCTTCTCAGAGTGCTGGTCTGCTGGAGGTTCCTGGTTCTCTAACAGTAGAAACAGGAGGTGGAGCCTTTAGCTATCAGGCTCCTGTTCTGTGGAACCAGCAGAGTCTGGAAGGGAGGCTGACTCAGTCTCTGCTGTAAGACCAGGTTTAAATCTTGGGTTGGCGATGTTGGAAAACTAGCATGTATTCAATTGTAGCATCTCCCCAAGGCTCCGCCCAGCTTCCACCCCATTGGAGGAGCTCCCGCTGTTCCGGGGGGAACGCACTGGACGCGGAATCGCCGCACACGGAGTTTCTGATCGCCTCCCATGTTGACCTATCAGACTGCCCGCACACAACACGTATGGCAGGCCATTAGAGACAATAATCGTCATTCACTTACGTGTCAGTGAAGAGAAAAACGCTGCGAAAAAGGGCCGCGCGTGACACAGCTCGCTATCTGCAGCGCGCCCACTCAGCTTCGTTCTATTATTCAGGCGGGGGTGGGGGGCATCTGATTGGTTTCTTAAGAGCGGTCCGTGCCTTACGATTGGTCAGAGTTTTTACTGTCCTGTGGCCGCTACGGTTGTCAGATTTTTTCCGCACCTTTTTCCATCCTCATAATGTATTGACTTCTCCCAGAGGGCAGGGAGCGTTTCACTCAGCATGACAAGAAGTGCTTTTGGACAACATCGTCTACCCGAGTTTTAATACCTTTCTAGTCAATAAAGCTTACAGTTAGGGGTCACGCCTGCTCTCTCTCTCTCTCTCTCTCTCTGAACTACTATGTAACTGTTCTGTAAGGTGATGTTGGGAAAATGAGTCGTGGATTTATTGTATAAATCTGTGAACCTGTGTCCACTTCAATGGAAATAAAATGATCTCTCCTCCTCTCTCTCTCTCTTTCCACTGTGGGAGACCAATAGTCAGAACACCAGAACCCTGGACCAAAAGGCGGTCTCTGAGGTGGACTAGAGCCTTGCTTCAGGGATCGCAAGACAGAACATCAATCAGCTGATCCATTGAGACAGCCTGGATCCAATGGGTGGATTCTAACTGGTCATCAATCAAAACAGCTGCTCCACTGATTAATGGAGGAACCCGGACCCAGTGGGTGGAAGGTTTACTGAACCCCGGGTTCTACCATGTGGAACCGGCTCCCAGTTCTGATCCTTCTCTCGTTTCAATGTAGTTTCATTGTACTACTGTAATTTCACTGTATTGCTACATGTCACTGATGATTGTTCCTCTTGTAGCCTCTGTACCCTGAGTTTCAGTGGCGGACCGTGCATTTCACACTAAGGCCTTCAGAACAGATCCGCCTGAACCAATCCACCTCTCAATAACTATTTTATGTCTATAAAAAAATATATTATCATGCAGATATGCACATAAAGAGTTGTTGCACAGCAGATAGATACTTGTGCAGCCAGAATAAAAGCCTTTGCTGAAGAGCACAATTCTCCTCCTACATCTGTGCACATACAATGAGCATCAACAACTTAATAAAACAGCAATATTATTTAGGAAAAGAGGAACATTTCACTCACCAAAATCCCCATTATTTGTAAACAAAATACATCCTCCTTTCCTTCCTCAAAAAGAGTTCAACTGCTTTGTCATATAGATTATCCAGCGTTTCAGTTCCATAAAGCCAGGGCTGAAAGTCCAGCTGCCCTGTGGGATTTCTGGCCTAAGTTTTATTTCTTTTCAGGTCTTCTTCTTCTTCTTCTTCTTCTTCTTCTTCTTCTTCTTCTTCTTCTTCTTTGGAATAATTGAGGTAGGCGACCAACAACTTAGGTGCATAGCGCCCCCTACTGTATCTCTTGGTGAATGTAAATCAGAAGGCCTGGATCTGCTGTTGTTAGTGTAGCTAGCTAGAAGGCGCTGAGTCGCCAACTCGAAATCTGATTGGTTGAAGCAACTGTCTGATTGGTTGAAGCAACTGTCTGCTTGACGCTTCACTTTACTGCACCATCAGAAACGGACAGTGAAGGCCTCAGGCAGATTTCTTTGACCCTAGCAACAGATGATGCCTGAAATCTGATTGGTTAAAGATTTAATATGAAAAAAAAACATGTCTGGAAGCAGCGCGACCACGGGAGAACTATGAAAGGAACTGGAACATACTGTTTGGAATCATTTCTTATTATTTATGGACAAAATATAATTCATATCAGTCTGTAATTCAGATACTTTTTAGGCCAGCAGAGAAGGCTTTGCAGGCCCTGACGGCCCACCACTGCTGTGTTTATATATGAACTGTATGTAGATACAAGAACCTGTCTGTCCTATGTCCTTCTCTTTCTGTCCCCTCACCCCAACCGGGACAGCAGAAAGCCGCCACCTCTGAGCCTGGTTCTGCAGGGTTCTCCTCCTCTGAGCCTGGTTCTGCAGGGTTCTCCTCCTCTGAGCCTGGTTCTGCAGGGTTCTCCTCCTCTGAGCCTGGTTCTGCAGGGTTCTCCTCCTCTGAGCCTGGTTCTGCAGGGTTCTCCTCTGAGCCTGGTTCTGCAGGTTTCTCCTCCTCTGAGCCTGGTTCTGCAGGTTTCTCCTCCTCTGAGCCTGGTTCTGTAGGGTTCTCCTCCTCTGAGCCTGGTTCTGCAGGGTTCTCCTCTGAGCCTGGTTCTGCAGGGTTCTCCTCTGAGCCTGGTTCTGCAGGGTTCTCCTCCTCTGAGTCTGGTTCTGCAGGGTTCTTCCTGTTCAAAGGGAGTTTTTCCTTTCCACAGTGGCTTTTGCTGCTCATGTGGATCTGTTGGGTTTCTCTGTAAAGTGTCTAGAAACGACCATGTTGTAATTGGCACTTCATAAATAAAGCTGAATTGAATTGAATTGAATTGTAGACTAGAAAAAATTTGCAGTTCCTGAAGAAACTGCAAGTGTGAATGCTGAGCTGAAAATTGCAAACTGTAATGCAAAAGAAGTTCAAGAAGAAAGGTTGAAAAGGAAGTTGAACAAGTTTTGAAAATAATTGAAAAAAGTTGAAAAAGTTTGAAGAGACTGCAAAGAGTTGAAAGCGGTTGAAAAGGGTTGAAAAAGTTTGAAAACACTGCAAAAAGTTGAAAAAAGTTTGAAAAAGTTGCAAAAGGTTGAACAAGGTTGAAAAGGTTAAAAGAAAAGCATAAAAAACTTGAAAAAGTTGAAAAAAGTTGAAAAAACTTGAAAAAGGTTAAAAAAGCGGAAAAAGTTGAGAAAGTTTGATTAAGTTGAAAAAAGGTGAAAAAACGTGAAAAAGTTTGAAAAACTTAAAAAAAAGTCATAAAAATCTGAAAATTTTTAAAAAAGGTTAATAGTTGACAAAGCAGAAGAGAGCAGTAAACAGCAGTGGAGTCAGTGTCAGAGTAACAGAGGATCAATAGAGCTCCAGTCTTAATGGAAAAATCCAGACTCATCAAGCTGCAGCAGCACAACAGGTGTGTCTGTTGCTATGGAGACCAGCTGCACAGCAGCCATGACAGTGAATCAGCACTTTTTAATGGAGTGCGCATGGTTGAAGAAATGGCATTTCTCGGGGACCAAAAGGCGAAATTGAAAAAGATTTCCACACAGTCAGATTCAGAAGTCTTTCATGAATGTAATGGTGCAGGAATCATGTCTGTAGGATCATCCATTCAGCCACAGCGATTGTGCGAACACGAGTGAAGTTTTGGATTCAGGCGTCTCGAAAATGCATTGGAGCGGATGGGAGAAAATTCTGCACTCTCCTCAAACAAATGCCTCTGGAGAGAGAACGGTTTGAGATAGAGACAAAGTGACTCAATTGTACGGGTCACAAGAAAAATTCCTACGTTTTGAGGGGTTATTGTGCAGATTGAGCCAGAAATGTGGCCGTACGGACGAGAAAAGAATTATTTTTTTGGTTTAAATCGAGAGCTTCCCACACTCAAACTGCCACCCTCCCACTCTAGCTTTTCCAATACACACCCATTATAAACTCCAAAAACGGCTGAAATTCTCTCAGTACTTGAAGCCTCACAGTTTAAATTTGGTAAAAGATCTTGAGATGATACTACATACCTGAATAAAGGACAAAAATGCCTACATTTTAAAAGTAAAATGACCAGTCTATGTGAAAGTATGACAAAGTAATAAGGGTTCAAAGTTGAAGGAGTTGAAAGGTCAGTTGAAGGGTTTTCCCATCCACTTCAATGTTAAAAATAATTTTAAAAAGTTGAAATATTTCAAAAAGTTGAACAAAGTTGAAAAAGTTTAAAAAGGTTGAAGAAAGGGTTTAAAAAGTTGAATAGTTTAAAAGTTGAATGACTAAAATCGGTTAAGATTTGAAGAAGTTATAAGGTTCCAAAGTTTGAAAAAATCTCCATCCGTTAACATGGGGCAAAAAGTTGCACAAAAGTTGAAATATTTCAAAAAGTTTAAAAGATTTTAAAAAGCTAGAACATAGCACCCTTGTCCTTAAAAAGCTGCACAATTTGATATATGAATGGTTCAAATCGGACAAAATTTGTAGGAGGAGAAGCGTGCCAAAAAACGGCGGAAGAAGTCAGAGGAGGAATGTAATTGTGAGAATGCCTTCAGCATTCACACAATAATCAATAGATTAGTAAGAAACTTTTCTCCAAAAACAATGAAAAACTTTTCCATTTGTCGCCTGTTCCTGAAGAAACAGCCCCTTAAAAGAATCTGTCTCTAAATCAACAATGTCTTGGTCAAGTTTTTTCTTTCAAACTGAGGGATGCGGGGGGCGGAGCTAGTCCAGTCACTACTTCCTGGTTCCTGTAGCCCCTCACCAGTGTTGCCAACTCCCCAGTAAGGAAAGTCGCTATTGGCTGTCCCAAAAGTCGCAAGAAGTCGCTCAATGACGTCATCACCTAATTTGCATAATTGTCAGTTTGCATGTAATTGTAATGGACGCTGTAGGAGAGAGGAATAACGTCATGGGAGAAGCAAAAAGTGAGCTAAAAACACCCTAAACATGTTTAGAACTACAAATGAACTGACAAACGTGTGACAGTGAAGAAACATTTACATGTTCATCCTGCTGTAGGACGGGAGCAGCGGCGGATTTGCTCACATTCGATTCATTTGAAGTGTGGAGGCGGAGCGGTGTGGGTCTCCTCTCTGCTCTGACTGCAGCAGGGGGCGCTGCTGAGACTGACCGCTGTGAGAGCTTTGAGACGGGGAGGGGCTCACGGCAGCACTCGCTGCTCATTGAGGACAGCGGAGACGTCCTGTCACGTCTCCACAGCACCAGAAAAGTTGCTAGATGTGTCACTACTCACTTTTGACAAAAAAGTCGCCAAGAGGCTTTGGAAAGTCGCCAGATTTAGCGAGAAAGTCACTACTTACTGGGGCGGGGGGTGTTCCTGTGATTTTTTCAGCAGTTCTGGTGTCTGCAGGGCCTTGAGAGCTGTGAGATGAACTGCATCCAGAACGACTGCAGCAGAACTGAAGGGAAAGCAGAAGCTCCTGCTCTGTCTGCTGTGTTGTTCCCATGAGTTCTATGAGTTTTTGTTATTTTCGTAGAGCTGTAGTGCATGATGGGATTTTGTCCTGATGAGATATTTTCACTGCTGGTTGATTTCCTCTAGGAAGAAGAGGTTGGAGCCCCCAGACCCCCTGAGGCTGGAGGCCGGTGAGAGACCGAATGAAAGAAAACATCCAGGAAATCACTTCAGAGGGTTTTAAACTATTTATTTGTTGTTTTTAAAGGAACCTTCAAGAGATGGATTCACCTCCAAGGAGACGGCACAGCAGAGAGCTGCCGCCTGACCTGCCAGGTCTGGTCAATAAACTTCAGCAGGATTCAGATTCTTTCACCTCGAAGCTCAACAGCAATGAACCAAGGATGAGGGAGATCGTGGAGGAGCTTCTGAGGATTTCTGAAGAAGTCAAAGACATGCAGAGAAGAGCAGACAATCCAAGAAGATTTCCTCACATCCCACTCAATACAGCATTGAGGGTTGTTGTACCGCTTGCTGTAGCAGTAGCAGCTGGTGCAGCATTAGCTGGTGCAGCTGCTGTTGCAGCAGTTGCTGCAGCAGCAGCTGGTGTAGGTGCCATCCTATATGCAAATGTCACTCAAATGATGGTTGAGAGTGGAAATGCTGAAGAGGTGAAGAATGTGGGGGAAGAGTTTATGGAGATTGTTGAACCGATGAAGCAGCTCTTGGTTCAAATCCATCAAACATGTGAAGATCTGGAGGAGAAAGGCTCCAAGTATCAGGCTGAAGAGTCCCTGAAAGATGTGGAGGATCTTCAGGAGGTCCTCCATCAGGTGCCTGAGCTGAAGAAGAAGAGTGGAGGAGCGATTAATCGGGAGAAGGAGTTGACTGGGTCAGTAACCGGCCTGCTGCGGCTCATCGAGAACATCAGAGTCACTGCAACACCTGAAGTGGGCTGGAGGCTGGGAAACTCCATCATTCAGTCAGCTGATCAGAGTCTGAAGCTCTATGAGGACTTCTGTCGGATGAGGGAGGAACTGGCAAAGTTCAGGGAGTGAAGAGAACACACACACACACACACACACACACACACACACACACACACACACACACACCCAGACCCAGAGCCCTCCTTCCTGGATCCGGTGGTTCCTTCTCTGTTGGATTCATTCGACTGACCTTTGATCCTTCCTGATGTTTCTGTGCTGATATCTCCGACCTGTCAGGTCTCGTCTACAAAACTAGTCCAGTTTATTTCCACGCTGAGTTGTCCTCCCATGAAAATGTGAAAGAATGTATACGAGATAAAAAAATAAAATAAAAACTGTAGCGAGCGAGGGGGGGCTTTATGGGATTAATAGGTACCTTTTCTTGAGAAAGTAACTGATTACCTCTAAACTGTAATGATGATAGACTGTAATCATAACCAGACCGAAAATCACAATGAGATCAAAGACATTCCACAGAACATAAAAACCAGGAGATCAGAGTCACGAGACGTTATATGTTGCCAAGACATGCGGACTGGGGGTCTGGAAGGCCTGCTGGGGGTCTGGAAGGCCTGCTGGAACAAATATGTTTTTAAGAGTTTCTCTAAAGCATCCACTGAGTCCAGGACCAGGTCTGGAGGAAGCTGGTTCCAGAGGCCAGGTGGTGGATGTGGATCGGGCGCCTGGGAAACGGCTTTATTTCACTGTGTGCTGTGGGTTGCTGTGCCTGCCTTTGTTTTTTCCCTTTATTTTCTTTAAATCCTAAATCAGCTCTTCCCAGCCACCCTGACTGGAAGCCCCGCCCATGTGAGACTCTGACCAATCCCGAGTGTTCAGTCAGCACAGCTGGGCTGTGGCACATTGACAAGGTGCATAACAGGAAGTGTGGCTGTTGGCAGCAGGGAGGCAGAACACCGGGAGGAGAGGAGAGCAGCCACACCGCCAAGGGGGCACACTCCAGAACCGACGGGACCGGGACGGGACCGGGACGGGACCAGGACGGGACCAGGACGGGACCAGGACGGGGACCAGAACGGGACCAGGACGGAGACCAGGACGGGACCAGGACGGGGACCAGGACGGGACCAGGATGGGGACCAGAGGCGTGGTCCAACACAGGCTCCACACACCGTGGACACACAGCGCTGTTGTGCTTCCCGGTCTGTACTGTGGCAGCTGCCGTCCGGGACGTCCCCCTGGTGGTCGGAGCTACACCCCACACCAGACCGCCTCAGATTTCCTGGAGGATTCTGGTGCTCTACCCAGGAACCGGACTGGAAGTGCTTGGACCTCCCTCGCAGCTTTTTAAAGACACTTTTAGAATGCTTTTGATCACTCTGTTATTTTAGCTTCTATACTTCTTTCCACATTTTGTATCGTTTCAGCTGAATTTATAATATTTTAGATTAAATAAACTGGATTCTGTCTTTTATTACTTGCTTTGCTCTGTTTGGCTGCACCCTGCTCTCACTCATCCCAGTTTCATTCCTTCAGTCCTCCAGTAGAGCGTCTCTGCCGAGCGGGGTTTAAGAAAGCCAGACTGGAAGAGGTCATAGAGGTCACAGAGGTCACAGAGGTCATAGAGGTCACAGAGGTCATAGAGGTCACAGATGTCATAGAGGTCATAGAGGTCACAGATGTCATAGAGGTCACAGAGGTCATAGAGGTCACAGATGTCATAGAGGTCACAGAGGTCATAGATGTCATAGAGGTCACAGAGGTCATAGAGGTCACAGAGGTCATAGATGTCATAGAGGTCACAGAGGTCATAGAGGTCACAGATGTCATAGAGGTCACAGAGGTCACAGAGGTCATAGAGGTCACAGATGTCATAGAGGTCACAGAGGTCATAGAGGTCACAGATGTCATAGAGGTCATAGAGGTCACAGATGTCATAGAGGTCATAGAGGTCACAGAGGTCATAGATGTCATAGAGGTCACAGAGGTCATAGAGGTCACAGAGGTCATAGATGTCATAGAGGTCACAGAGGTCATAGAGGTCACAGATGTCATAGAGGTCACAGAGGTCATAGAGGTCACAGATGTCATAGAGGTCACAGAGGTCATAGAGGTCACAGATGTCATAGAGGTCATAGAGGTCACAGATGTCATAGAGGTCATAGAGGTCACAGAGGTCATAGATGTCATAGAGGTCACAGAGGTCATAGAGGTCACAGAGGTCATACGCTTGTTAAAAAGCTGTGAGCTGGACCTCCTCCTGTTCTAACATTCTGGACAAAACGGGGAGTTTAGACTTTAGACGTCAGCCTGCAGTTCTTAAGATCATGTTGGTCCAAGTTTGGTTTCTTAAGTTCTGGTTCTACGACTGCTTGAAGGTGGAAGGAAAGACACCAGAGGAGAGACAGGTTGGACATTTTGGTCCAACTGTGTCAAAAACACTCAGTGAGCTGAGATGGAGACGCGTCTCCAGGACTGGAGGAGGGTTTAGTTTGAGCCATCGGCGCTGAGACGTCTTCAGGACATGCAGGAGTAAAGGAGGACGGACATGGAAAGGCCTGGACTGCACAGGGAGGGAGCTGGATTTAGTCTTTATGTCTCTGATCTTATCAACAAAGAAGGTCAGAGGTCACTGCTTTCAGGAGCAGCCAGGGGAGCAGGGACACCATGGAGATCCTGGTGTCAAATAACACTTTGGGATTCTTCTTATCTGATGCATCAGAGCAGCAAAGTATTTGGATCTTTGCTCCTTAAAGGTTTTATTTAAGGACATGAAGTCCCTGAGGAGGTCTGTGGACCTGGATCTTCCTGGATCTCCAGAGACGCTCAGTTTTCCGACGCAGTGTCTTCAGGCTCAGGACGCTGTCCTCTAACCAGGGAGACACTGCTTCCTGGAGACATGGCTGGACTTTAGTGGAGCCTCTCGGTCTGTAACGGAGCCACAGAGTTACAGCAGCACATAAAGCCACCAGGACCAGGACCAGAACCAGATCACTAGAATCAAACAGGCCCAGAACCTCTCAGCTGTGGTTCAGTGACGGTCCTCCTCTGTCCCTGTGGAGGCAGGAGAGGTTCTGCTGGAATCGGCTGTGGTTCCTCAGAGGAACGTCCTCCACACACACACTTCCAACATGGAGGCCGAGAGACAAGACCAGGTCCAGAGTCCGACCCCTGCTGTGGGCGGGGCCTGACCTCAGTCAGAGGTCAGAGGTCAGCTGCTGGGTCACATGAGCCATCGTCAACGTGCAGGTTAAAGTCTCCAAGAACCAAAACCTGATCCAGGTTTATGATGGAGGACAGGAAGTCACTGAAGACATTCAAAAGACACCAGCAGGACAGGAGGACGGTGGACCAGGACACAGTGAAATGAGTTAGAGGAGCCGACTCTGATCATCTGGGACTCAGAGGAGGTGAAGAGGTCAGAGGTCATCATTCTGCAGGTCTACCTGTCCCGGTAGACAGCAGCAAGACCCCCCACGGAGACAGGGGCGGGGCCAACCGAAGACCCAGCGTCCAGCAGGACACAGCTGCTCCAGGTGGACGAGCTCCGTCTCTCTGCCGTGTCTCCTTGAGGACCAGGAGGTCCAGGTTTCACCGGTCAACAGTTCGTTCAGAGAGAGAGAGCTGTTTGTGATAGAGCGAGCATTCAGTCGACCAGTAGGACGACCTGGTGATGACGTCACTGTGTCAGCTGTGTCCAATGGGATTGGCTGCAGCCGCCTCCCGCCATCACGTGGCGTTGGGCTCCGGCGGCGGCCGCAGGCCGGCTGTTTCTCCATCGGTGCAAAACGGAAGTCCAGGATGATCCTGATGAAGCGGCGGCGAGGAGGTCGAAGGTCGCAGTCCACCGACGGATGGAGACAGCAGGCGTCCCAGCGAGCGGGAGCAACGAGCTGGATGAATGGCGGACGCCGTGGTCGCCAGGACAGACAGGACCTCCTGGCGGGACGGGGGCCGGTCCAGCAGCGGGACCGGCTCAGAGCCTTCAGTCTCACCAGGGTCCAGCTCTGTTCCTGCGTCTCCCTGGACGTCTCCTCCGTGGGACGATGGCGGCTGGCGGGGACGGGAGCTGGACAGACAGCGGGTGAGGACGGAGACGCCATGTCTGATCGTCCAGATGAAGCTTCTAGCAGCACAGGCTGCCGCCATCTTGCTCGTGTGTGGCCTCAGACCTGCTCAGACTGATGTTTTCATCTATGTGCTCCCAGCAGATGCATCGTCCCTTTGCATCACAAAAACAAACATTTAAATATAAAATCAGTTTTCACATGGATAAACTCAGTCTGTATTCAAGCTGCGACACCCGGCGTTGGGTGAAGTGAGCGTTAGCTTACAGACTGGTAACTTATCCTCAGTTCATCAAAACCGGAAAAAAATCTCAAATAAATTATAATCATTATCATAAATTTAAAAAATTAGAATTATAATCTGTATGTATTATATATTGCACTATATCTTTGAGTGTCCAGAAAGGCGCTATATAAAACCAATGCATTATTATTACTACTATATAGTGTATCACTTGTTGTGTATTGTACTGTATATATTGTATATACGATATAGCTTCTGTTACAATTTAAGATTCATGTTGTCCATACAGTGAGATCTTCCTTGTGTTTAGCTTTCTATTTTCAATCCTACCATTTGCACTATTTCTTGCTCATTATTGCACCTTTCATTCCTTTTGCCCCCTGTGTTCTTTCAGCCTCTCGCTCCTGTAAATTTCTCCACTGTGAGGTTAATAAAGTCTGTTCTGTTCTGTTCTGAATCCACACATCATGAAAGCAAACAGTTCTGCACTTGGTGAAACTTGTTCTCTGCTGCAGCCCAGATATTTCCCACTTTCCACTGTCTTTGGAGGAAGAGTCGCTCTGAGCAGCTAGCCGCTCGGCGCTAGCCGCTCGGCGCTAGCCGCTCGGCGCTAGCCGCTCGGCGCTAGCTGCGCTCTTCCGTTGTTCCTGCTAGCAGGTCCTTGCTAACGTTCCGCTGCGCAGAGGTAGAAGACGAAGGAGCTGAAGAACTGAAGAACCGTCCTTGCTGTGGTTCTGCCGGCGGCTCTGGTTCTACCGGGTCCCTCTGTGGGCCGGAGGAGTGGATCCCGGCGCCGTGGAGGCCGAGTCTCTGGTGAAGCTCGGCCCGGTTCTGCTCCAGTGAGACCTGTGCCGACGGAGAAGCCGTGTTCCTGTTCCAGTTCTGGTGGTCCCTGGTGGGGAGACTGGACTCTGGACTCTCTTCTCTTTGGTCAGGCCTTGATCTGAGGCCTCCTTCCTTTGTTAGCATTAGCAGAGCTAGCTAGCCGGCTCTGGGACAGGACACTGTCCCTCCCTGCCTGGTTGCATTACCGCCATCTCCTGGTCATTACACTGTATCGGCCCGACTATAAGACGACTGATTATAAGACAAATCCTATTTTTCAAATATCATTTTGTAAAAATAAAATGTGTAATGTGTAGATGTGTAACGACAATCTAGTCCTCCATAATAAGATGGCCTCATTTTTGAGAAGACAGTTTCTGGAGTAAATTATCGTCCTATAGTCGGGCCAATACGGTACTTCTATCATTTAATACTCATAATCTTACTCATTTATATTTTCCCCATCAAGGCCGTTTCTTTTAGGAAGCTAATCAAATATCCTCCATCTCCTCCTCAGTTCAGTATTTCTTTCACCCTCTCTCTTCTCTCCTTCATCCTGCCATCATTGTCCTTCGTTCTTGCCGTATTTCTTGCAGTTGGTTAAAACCTGCTGTTCCTGGCTCTTGGCATTCACCGCCGTCCTGCTGGACGGTTCCCCAGTAGATGTTCTGTGTTCTCTCTGGAGGTCCTGGGCGGAGCTGCTGAAGGGTGCCGGGCAATTCTGACCAATCATGGTTCAGTTCAAGCCTTCGGGGGCAGGCTCTGAACCTGGCTCCAGTCTCAAAGGTGCACTGGGAGAGTGTTCCCAGAGGGGGGGTGGAAGGCTAACCCCCCCCCCCCCCCCCCCCCCCCCCCCCCCCCCCCCGCTGTGTGTGTGTGTCTTAGAGAAACACACATACAAAGTTTTAAATTACGACAAATGAACAGTTTCCTTTGTGGAATCATGAATCCCAGCATTCCTGAAGTGTGTAACATATGTAAACTATGTATTTGGACATTTAACAACTCTTCCTTTCTGAGATTCGACCTGCTGGTGTGTGTGTTTACAGCTCACTGCAGACAGCTTGAGACGGAGCGGTTAAACCAGTCCAGCAGGTGGAGGCGGGGCGTACAGATCGGTACAGGTCGGTACAGGTCGGTACAGGTGAATACAGGTCGGTACAGGTCGGTACAGGTCAGTACAGGTCGGTACAGGTCAGTACAGGTCAGTACAGGTCGATACAGGTCAGTACAGGTCAGTACAGGTCAGTACAGGTGAGTACAGGTCGGTACAGGTCGGTACAGGTCAGTACAGGTGAGTACAGGTCGATACAGGTCAGTACAGGTGAGTACAGGTCGGTACAGGTCGGTACAGGTCAGTACAGGTCGGTACAGGTCAGTACAGGTCAGTACAGGTCGATACAGGTCAGTACAGGTCAGTACAGGTCAGTACAGGTGAGTACAGGTCGGTACAGGTCAGTACAGGTCAGTACAGGTCGATACAGGTCAGTACAGGTGAGTACAGGTCGGTACAGGTCGGTACAGGTCGGTACAGGTCGGTACAGGTGAATACAGGTCGGTACAGGTCGGTACAGGTCGGTACAGGTGAATACAGGTCGGTACAGGTCGGTACAGGTCAGTACAGGTCGGTACAGGTCAGTACAGGTCAGTACAGGTCGATACAGGTCAGTACAGGTCAGTACAGGTGAGTACAGGTCGGTACAGGTCAGTACAGGTCAGTACAGGTCGATACAGGTCAGTACAGGTGAGTACAGGTCGGTACAGGTCAGTACAGGTCAGTACAGGTGAGTACAGGTCGGTACAGGTCAGTACAGGTCGGTACAGGTCGGTACAGGTCAGTACAGGTCGGGACAGGTGAGTACAGGTGAGTACAGGTCAGTACAGGTCGATACAGGTCGGTACAGGTCGGTACAGGTCGGTACAGGTCAGTACAGGTCAGTACAGGTCGGTACAGGTCAGTACAGGTGAGTACAGGTCGGTACAGGTCGGTACAGGTCGGTACAGGTCGGTACAGGTCGGTACAGGTCAGTACAGGTCGATACAGGTCAGTACAGGTCGATACAGGTCGGTACAGGTCGGTACAGGTCGGTACAAGTCGGTACAGGTCGGTACAGGTCGGTACAGGTGAATACAGGTCGGTACAGGTCGGTACAGGTCAGTACAGGTCGGTACAGGTCAGTACAGGTCAGTACAGTTCGGTACAGGTCGGTACAGGTCAGTACAGGTCGATACAGGTCAGTACAGGTCAGTACAGGTGAGTACAGGTCGGTACAGGTCAGTACAGGTGAGTACAGGTCGGTACAGGTCGGTACAGGTCAGTACAGGTGAGTACAGGTCGGTACAGGTCGGTACAGGTCAGTACAGGTCAGTACAGGTCGATACAGGTCAGTACAGGTCGATACAGGTCGGTACAGGTCGGTACAGGTCGGTACAGGTCGGTACAGGTCGGTACAGGTCAGTACAGGTCGGTACAGGTCGGTACAGGTCGGTACAGGTGAATACAGGTCGGTACAGGTCGGTACAGGTCAGTACAGGTCGGTACAGGTCAGTACAGGTCGGTACAGTTCGGTACAGGTCGGTACAGGTCAGTACAGGTCAGTACAGGTCGATACAGGTCAGTACAGGTCAGTACAGGTGAGTACAGGTCGGTACAGGTCAGTACAGGTGAGTACAGGTCGGTACAGGTCGGTACAGGTCAGTACAGGTGAGTACAGGTCGGTACAGGTCGGTACAGGTCAGTACAGGTCAGTACAGGTCGATACAGGTCAGTACAGGTCAGTACAGGTGAGTACAGGTCGGTACAGGTCAGTACAGGTCAGTACAGGTCAGTACAGGTCAGTACAGGTGAGTACAGGTCGGTACAGGTCAGTACAGGTCAGTACAGGTGAGTACAGGTCGGTACAGGTCAGTACAGGTCAGTACAGGTCGATACAGGTCAGTACAGGTCAGTACAGGTCAGTACAGGTCGGTACAGGTCAGTACAGGTCGGTACAGGTCAGTACAGGTCAGTACAGGTCAGTACAGGTCGGTACAGGTCAGTACAGGTCGGTACAGGTCAGTACAGGTCGGTACAGGTCAGTACAGGTCAGTACAGGTGAGTACAGGTCAGTACAGGTCGGTACAGGTCAGTACAGGTCAGTACAGGTCAGTACAGGTCGGTACAGGTCGGTACAGGTCAGTAGTCTTGATCAGAGCTACACTTGAGAAAGAAAGAATGTGAAAAAACATCCAGGAAGTCACACGGTAGGAATTTTAAAGAATTTATTTGATAAATAATTATGGCAGAAAGTCACTAAATGCTCAGTAAGAAAAGTTCAGCTCAGAGCTTTGTGGTCTAGCCTTTGTTGGCAGCAACAGAGGTCAAAGGTCAACTGTAGGTGTTCAGCAGGTTTCACACGCTGTAGCTGGTCCAGCAGATCTCCTGCCGAGCAGGGAGGGTCCGGGTCTGGGTCTGGGTCCGGGTCCGGGTCTGGAGGTGTGTTATGAATTGTTTCTGTACTGAAAGCGTTTAGTTTGTCAGGAAATCGCTTGTTATTGAAGAAATGTTTCTTTTTATGTGTTCAACACTTGGATTTGTTTCTGACTTGATGTTTATGTGTTATTTTTAGAGGTTTGGTTCTTACTTGCAGATCAAACTGCAGTAGCTTGTGATGGATGTCTTGCTTTTGGAAACCACAGAGTGTTTGTGCCGTCTGGTGTGGGTGAAGCGCCTTTGTGAGCGTTCAGCAGGATTTTAACTCGCAGCACGCCTGACCTCAGACCGCCCCCCTGTCCCAGAGAGCAGCCCCAGAGGAGGATGGTTCCACCACCATGCTCCACAGGAGCTCAGCATTCTTCTTCTCTGATTTCCCTGTGCTGGTCTCAGGTGGGCGGGGCCAGCGGGGCTCTGGGTGGAGCTGGTTCCTGAGGACTGGAGGCTCCACTGCGGCGCTGGACTGGAACGCAACGGTGAGTCCAACTGAGCGTCTTCTGCTGGCAGCAGGGCCGGCCCACACACACACACACACACACACACACACACACACACACACACACACACACGTTTGTACTTATATCGTTGTGAGGACACTCATTGACATAATGCATTTCCCAGCCCCTTACCCTAACCCTAACCATCAAAAATAAATGCCTAACCCTAACCTATGCCCTAAACCTGACCTAAACCCAACTGGAACCCTAAATCAAAAACCAAGTCTGAACCTCAAAAAGGTCAAAAAAGGCCTTTTGAAAAGTGAGGACCAGCAAAAATGTCCTCACTCTGTCGGTGAAAAACAAATTTTGGTACTTACGTTTGGGTATGTACAAGAACACACACACACACACACACACACACACACACACACACACACACACACACACACACAGCATGTTTGTCATAGTGTGCTTTTGGCTGGTAAAGAGACAGTGCGTCTGTTCTGCAGTGGAGGATATTCGTCACATGGACTCACCATAAGAATCCATCTCGGGCTCTGCAGCCCGGGATGGACTTCCAGTCAGAAAACGGCGTCCTTCAATGTGATTTAGTGGATTTTTTTTTCCATACTCTCCGTTGAGGTGTCCCGATGACAACCTGATCAGTCAGTGGCCGAATGAATGCTTTTTTTGTCCCACTGTGTTTCAGAAAGATTAGTAACTGAAAATCACTGTGTGTGTGTGTGTGTGTTTGTGTGTGTGTGTGTGTTTCATCAGAGTGGAGAGAAAAACCTTCCTGTTGGCTTTTAAAGGAAACTTCAAGACATGTCTTCAACACTGGAGAAATGGGACAGCAGAGAGCTGCCGCCTGACCTGTCAGATCTGGTCAATAAACTTCAGCTGGATTCAGATTCTTTCACCTCGCTGCTCAACAGCAATGAACCAAGGATGAGGGAGATCGTGGAGGAGCTTCTGAGGATTTCTGAAGAAGTCAAAGACATGCAGAGAAGAAAAGACAGTCAGAGAAGAGTTGGAGCTGTTGTTGGAGCTGTAGGTGGAGTTGGAGCTGCTGTCTTCCTGCTCGGTGCAGCATTCCCACTTACTCTTCCAATTGCTGCAGCTCTTGCAGGTGGAGGTGCTGTCATATATGCAAATGTCACTAAAATGCTGGTTGAGAGTGGAAATGCTGAAAAGGTGAAGAATCTGGGAGCAGAGTTGATGGAGATTGTTGAACCGATGAAGCAGCTCTTGGTTCATATCCATCAAACATGTAAAGATCTGGAGGAGAACGTCTCCAAGTATCAGGCTGAAGAGTCCCTGAAAGATGTGGAGGATCTTCAGAAGGTCCTCCATCAGGTGTCTGAGCTGAAGAAGAAGAGTGGAGGAGCTGTTCATGTGGTGGAGGTGTTGATTCAATCAGTGACCAGCCTGCTGCTGCTGCTCGTGAACGTTTTCAGAGTCACTGCAACACCTGAAGAAGACCAGAAGCTGAGAGACGCCATCATTCAGTCAGCTGATCAGAGCCAGAGGCTCACTGAGGACTTCTGTCTGATGAGGGAGGAACTGGCAAAGTTCAGGAAGTGAAGAGAACACACACATGTCCTGTGTGTTCACTATTAACATGTCAAATTATCTCATTAATTCAGTTCAGTCATTACAGTCAGATTTAGCAAGTTTTGTTCTTTTATCCTGTTAATCTAGTTATTAATTTCCAGCTGTATTGCTTCTGTGTGTGAGTTTCCTTCATATAAAAAACTTTTTCATGCTTTGGGCTTCTTGTGCTTGAGCTGCTGGCAGGGCTGTGACCAGATCTCGCGAGATTAACCCATGACGAGATTTCCGGTTTCAATGCAGGAGGCAGCAGCTGATCAGACTGACAGGCTGAACGGAACGAACATTTCGCCAAACATGGACAACGGAGCAGTTTTTCTGGCAAATTCCAGTCGGAGCGGACAGGAAAACGGTCAGGAGACAGTTTGAAGTCCGTCTTCCAGCGTCCTGCAGAAGATACTGACGGTTCTTGGTTTGATGAAGCTTCTTCTCCTGGCCTGGAGTTTGTTTACAGCAGCGGAGTGTGGAGCTCCGGCTCTGTCTTCTTCTCTGGTGAATTTCTGGCAGTTAGTTACAGAGTCACAGCGCCACAGCGCTCCTAAAGGCCTGGCAGATGAACTACACCGTCGTGAGTCGTTCTCATGATGCAGACACTTCTAAGCCCCAAAATATTCCTATTTCAGGAACATTTAGACTTAAAGTCACTGTTATTCAATCAAAAAGGTTTTTTTATATATATTATTTGCCAGAAATGATACAGGTATTTTCCAAAAGTTAAGAAGATGTACAAGAAGCACCGTTGTGGAAAAACAATATTTCTATGTGTTTATTTACTTTGAAATAAAAAGTGTCATGTCCAGAATTATTCCCACTCGTCTCAATTATCAATAGAAAAGCCTTCATTCGTTATTACAGCTTGAAGCTGGCTTTTCTTAGCCCTTTAAAAAGAGATTAATTAGATTAATTAATTACAGATCTGTAAGCAGTACAGCACCAGTGGCGTAAAGCAGTAACAAGAGGAGACGAGTCACAGTCCAGTCGTCCACTTCTTTTTATTTTCTTGTGAAAAAGAAATTCTAAAGTGCAAAAAAATTTCAAAAGTGCCTGAGAAGATTATCAAGGGGCTTGTGTGTGTGTGTGTGTGTGTGTGTGTGTGTGGGGGGGGGGGGGGGGGGGGGGGGGGGGGGGGGCGGGGGGGGGGGGGGGCAGAGAGAAAGAGAGGCATGCTATTTGTAGCTCACCAGGATAATAAAACATGGGATGAAGACTCTAACCAAATAAAACATTTTTTATTAACGCACACAAGTAAACCACAACAATGTCAACATTCCAATATAAAATAATTCATTTTGCCTTTTTCATACAAAAAAATGTAAATACTCAAAATATAACAACATAAAAAATGTAAAAATCTCAGCAGTGCAGCTAAAAGTCCCATTATCCAGAGGTGTTTCTGGAAAATAAAGTCAATACTGCTAATAAGGTGCAGAACACACTTGGCTCGTTGCTCTTTTGTCAAAGAACTTGACGTTTGGCCTCGGATGTTGTGAGTGGTTGAATAAATAATGAACAATTACCTAAAAATGTACAGCAAATAACATGACAAATACACAACTTTAAAAACACACAGGTTCTTGGTCCAGGTTCTTGGTCCAGGTTCTTGGTCCAGGTTCTTGGTCCAGGTTCTTGGTCCAGGTTCTTGGTCCAGGTTCTTGGTCCAGGGGCTTGGTCCAGGTTCTTGGTCCAGGTTCTTGGTCCAGGTTCTGGGTCCAGGGGCTTGGTCCAGGTTCTTGGTCCAGGTTCTTGGTCCAGGTTCTTGGTCCAGGGGCTTGGCCCAGGGGCTTGGTCCAGGTTCTTGGTCCAGGTTCTTGGTCCAGATTCTTGGTCCAGGGGCTTGGTCCAGGGGCTTGGTCCAGGTTCTTGGTCCAGGTTCTTGGTCCAGGGGCTTGGTCCAGGGGCTTGGCCCAGGGGCTTGGTCCAGGGACTTGGCCCAGGGGCTTGGTCCAGGTTCTTGGTCCAGGTTCTTGGTCCAGGTTCTTGGTCCAGATTCTTGGTCCAGGGGCTTGGTCCAGGTTCTTGGTCCAGGTTCTTGGTCCAGATTCTTGGTCCAGGGGCTTGGTCCAGGGGCTTGGTCCAGGTTCTTGGTCCAGGTTCTTGGTCCAGGGGCTTGGTCCAGGGGCTTGGTCCAGATTCTTGGTCCAGGTTCTTGGTCCAGGGGCTTGGTCCAGGTTCTTGGTCCAGGGGCTTGGTTCAGGTTCTTGGTCCAGGGGCTTGGTCCAGGTTCTTGGTCCAGGGGCTTGGTTCAGGTTCTTGGTCCAGGGGCTTGGTCCAGGTTCTTGGTCCAGGGGCTTGGTTCAGGTTCTTGGTCCAGGTGCTTGGTCCAGGTTCTTGGTCCAGGGGCTTGGTCCAGGTTCTTGGTCCAGGGGCTTGGTCCAGGTTCTTGGTCCAGGTTCTTGGTCCAGGGGCTTGGTTCAGGTTCTCGGTCCAGGGGCTTGGTCCAGGTTCTTGGTCCAGGGGCTTGGTTCAGGTTCTTGGTCCAGGGGCTTGGTCCAGGTTCTTGGTCCAGGGGCTTGGTCCAGGTTCTTGGTCCAGGTTCTTGGTCCAGGGGCTTGGCCCAGGGGCTTGGTCCAGGTTCTTGGTCCAGGTTCTTGGTCCAGGTTCTTGGTCCAGGGGCTTGGTCCAGGTTCTTGTTCCAGGTTCTTGGTCCAGGTTCTTGGTCCAGGGGCTTGGTCCAGGTTCTTGGTCCAGGTTCTTGGTCCAGGTTCTTGGTCCAGGTTCTTGGTCCAGGGGCTTGGTCCAGGTTCTTGGTCCAGGTTCTTGGTCCAGGGGCTTGGTCCAGGTTCTTGGTCCAGGTTCTTGGTCCAGGTTCTTGGTTCAGGTTCTTGGTCCAGGGGCTTGGTCCAGGTTCTTGGTCCAGGTTCTTGGTTCAGGGGCTTGGTCCAGGTTCTTGGTCCAGGTTCTTGGTCCAGGTTCTTGGTCCAGGGGCTTGGTCCAGGTTCTTGGTCCAGGTTCTTGGTCCAGGTTCTTGGTCCAGGTTCTTGGTTCAGGTTCTTGGTCCAGGGGCTTGGTCCAGGTTCTTGGTTCAGGTTCTTGGTTCAGGTTCTTGGTCCAGGTTCTTGGTCCAGGTTCTTGGTCCAGGTTCTTGGTCCAGGTTCTTGGTCCAGGGGCTTGGTTCAGGTTCTTGGTCCAGGGGCTTGGTCCAGGTTCTTGGTCCAGGGGCTTGGTTCAGGTTCTTGGTCCAGGTTCTTGGTCCAGGTTCTTGGTCCAGGGGCTTGGTCCAGGTTCTTGGTCCAGGTTCTTGGTCCAGGGGCTTGGTCCAGGTTCTTGGTCCAGGTTCTTGGTCCAGGGGCTTGGTTCAGGTTCTTGGTCCAGGGGCTTGGTCCAGGTTCTTGGTCCAGGTTCTTGGTCCAGGGGCTTGGTCCAGGTTCTTGGTCCAGGTTCTTGGTCCAGGGGCTTGGTCCAGGTTCTTGGTCCAGGTTCTTGGTCCAGGGGCTTGGTTCAGGTTCTTGGTCCAGGTGCTTGGTCCAGGTTCTTGGTCCAGGTTCTTGGTCCAGGTTCTTGGTCCAGGTTCTTGGTCCAGGGGCTTGGTCCAGGTTCTTGGTCCAGGTTCTTGGTCCAGGTTCTTGGTCCAGGTTCTTGTCCAGGGGCTTGGTCCAGGTTCTTGGTCCAGGTTCTTGGTCCAGGTTCTGGGTCCAGGGGCTTGGTCCAGGTTATTGGTCCAGGTTCTTGGTCAGGTTCTTGGTCCAGGGGCTTGGCCCAGGGGCTGGTCCAGGTTCTTGGTCCAGGTTCTTGGTCCAGATTCTGGTCCAGGGGCTTGGTCCAGGGGCTTGGTCCAGGTTCTTGGTCCAGGTTCTTGGTCCAGGGGCTTGGTCCAGGGGCTTGGCCCAGGGGCTTGGTCCAGGGACTTGGCCCAGGGGCTTGGTCCAGGTTCTTGGTCCAGGTTCTTGGTCCAGGTTCTTGTCCAGATTCTTGGTCCAGGGGCTTGGTCCAGGTTCTTGGTCCAGGTTCTTGGTCCAGATTCTTGGTCCAGGGGCTTGGTCCAGGGGCTTGGTCCAGGTTCTTGGTCCAGGTTCTTGGTCCAGGGGCTTGGTCCAGGGGCTTGGTCCAGATTCTTGGTCCAGGTTCTTGGTCCAGGGGCTTGGTCCAGGTTCTTGGTCCAGGGGCTTGGTCCAGGTTCTTGGTCCAGGGGCTTGGTTCAGGTTCTTGGTCAGGGGCTTGGTCCAGGTTCTTGGTCCAGGGGCTTGGTTCAGGTTCTTGGTCCAGGTGCTTGGTCCAGGTTCTTGGTCCAGGGGCTTGGTCCAGGTTCTTGGTCCAGGGGCTTGGTCCAGGTTCTTGGTCCAGGTTCTTGGTCCAGGGGCTTGGTTCAGGTTCTCGGTCCAGGGGCTTGGTCCAGGTTCTTGGTCCAGGTTCTTGGTCAGGGGCTTGGCCCAGGGGCTTGGTCCAGGTTCTTGGTCCAGGTTCTTGGTCCAGGTTCTTGGTCCAGGGGCTTGGTCCAGGTTCTTGTTCCAGGTTCTTGGTCCAGGTTCTTGGTCCAGGTTCTTGGTCCAGGTTCTTGGTCCAGGTTCTTGGTCCAGGTTCTTGGTCCAGGTTCTTGGTCCAGGGGCTTGGTCCAGGTCTTGGTCCAGGTTCTTGGTCCAGGGGCTTGGTCCAGGTTCTTGGTCCAGGTTCTTGGTCCAGGTTCTTGGTTCAGGTTCTTGGTCAGGGGCTTGGTCCAGGTTCTTGGTCCAGGTTCTTGGTTCAGGGGCTTGGTCAGGTTCTTGGTCCAGGTTCTTGGTCAGGTTCTTGGTCAGGGGCTTGGTCCAGGTTCTTGGTCCAGGTTCTTGGTCCAGGTTCTTGGTCCAGGTTCTTGGTTCAGGTTCTTGGTCCAGGGGCTTGGTCCAGGTTCTTGGTTCAGGTTCTTGGTTCAGGTTCTTGGTCCAGGTTCTTGGTCCAGGTTCTTGGTCCAGGTTCTTGGTCCAGGGGCTTGGTTCAGGTTCTTGGTCCAGGGGCTTGGTCCAGGTTCTTGGTCCAGGGGCTTGGTTCAGGTTCTTGGTCCAGGTTCTTGGTCAGGTTCTTGGTCCAGGGGCTTGGTCCAGGTCTTGGTCCAGGTTCTTGGTCCAGGGGCTTGGTCCAGGTTCTTGTCCAGTTCTTGGTCCAGGGGCTTGGTTCAGGTTCTTGGTCCAGGGGCTTGGTCCAGGTTCTTGGTCCAGGTTCTTGGTCCAGGGGCTTGGTCCAGGTTCTTGGTCCAGGTTCTTGGTCCAGGGGCTTGGTCCAGGTTCTTGGTCCAGGTTCTTGGTCCCGGGGCTTGGTTCAGGTTCTTGGTCCAGGTGCTTGGTCCAGGTTCTTGGTCCAGGTTCTTGGTCCAGGGGCTTGGTTCAGGTTCTTGGTCCAGGTGCTTGGTCCAGGTGCTTGGTCCAGGTTCTTGGTCCAGGGGCTTGGTTCAGGTTCTTGGTCCAGGTTCTTGGTCCAGGGGCTTGGTTCAGGTTCTTGGTCCAGGTGCTTGGTCCAGGTTCTTGGTCCAGGTTCTTGGTCCAGGGGCTTGGTCCAGGTTCTTGGTCCAGGTTCTTGGTCCAGGGGCTTGGTCCAGGTTCTTGGTCCAGGTTCTTGGTCCAGGTTCTTGGTCCAGGTTCTTGGTTCAGGTTCTTGGTCCAGGGGCTTGGTCCAGGTTCTTGGTCCAGGTTCTTGGTTCAGGTTCTTGGTCCAGGGGCTTGGTCCAGGTTCTTGGTCCAGGTTCTTGGTCCAGGTTCTTGGTCCAGGGGCTTGGTCCAGGTTCTTGGTCCAGGTTCTTGGTCCAGGGGCTTGGTTCAGGTTCTTGGTCCAGGGGCTTGGTCCAGGTTCTTGGTCCAGGTTCTTGGTCCAGGGGCTTGGTCCAGGTTCTTGGTCCAGGTTCTTGGTCCAGGGGCTTGGTCCAGGTTCTTGGTCCAGGTTCTTGGTCCAGGGGCTTGGTTCAGGTTCTTGGTCCAGGTGCTTGGTCCAGGTTCTTGGTCCAGGTTCTTGGTCCAGGTTCTTGGTCCAGGTTCTTGGTCCAGGGGCTTGGTCCAGGTTCTTGGTCCAGGTTCTTGGTCCAGGTTCTTGGTCCAGGTTCTTGGTCCAGGGGCTTGGTCCAGGTTCTTGGTCCAGGTTCTTGGTCCAGGTTCTGGGTCCAGGGGCTTGGTCCAGGTTCTTGGTCCAGGTTCTTGGTCAGGTTCTTGGTCCAGGGGCTTGGCCCAAGGGGCTTGGTCCAGGTTCTTGGTCCAGGTTCTTGGTCCAGATTCTTGGTCCAGGGCTTGGTCCAGGGGCTTGGTCCAGGTTCTTGGTCCAGGTTCTTGGTCCAGGGGCTTGGTCCAGGGGCTTGGCCCAGGGGCTTGGTCCAGGGGCTTGGCCCAGGGGCTTGGTCCAGGTTCTTGGTCCAGGTTCTTGGTCCAGGTTCTTGGTCCAGATTCTTGGTCCAGGGGCTTGGTCCAGGTTCTTGGTCCAGGTTCTTGGTCCAGATTCTTGGTCCAGGGGCTTGGTCCAGGGGCTTGGTCCAGGTTCTTGGTCCAGGTTCTGGTCCAGGGGCTTGGTCAGGGGCTTGGTCCAGATTCTTGGTCCAGGTTCTTGGTCCAGGGGCTTGGTCCAGGTTCTTGGTCCAGGGGCTTGGTCCAGGTTCTTGGTCCAGGGGCTTGGTTCAGGTTCTTGGTCCAGGGGCTTGGTCCAGGTTCTTGGTCCAGGGGCTTGGTTCAGGTTCTTGGTCCAGGTGCTTGGTCCAGGTTATTGGTCCAGGGGCTTGGTCAGGTTCTTGGTCCAGGGGCTTGGTCCAGGTTCTTGGTCCAGGTTCTTGGTCCAGGGGCTTGGTTCAGGTTCTCGGTCCAGGGGCTTGGTCCAGGTTCTTGGTCCAGGTTCTTGGTCCAGGGGCTTGGCCCAGGGGCTTGGTCCAGGTTCTTGGTCCAGGTTCTTGGTCCAGGTTCTTGGTCCAGGGGCTTGGTCCAGGTTCTTGTTCCAGGTTCTTGGTCCAGGTTCTTGGTCCAGGTTCTTGGTCCAGGTTCTTGGTCCAGGTTCTTGGTCCAGGTTCTTGGTCCAGGTTCTTGGTCCAGGGGCTTGGTCCAGGTTCTTGGTCCAGGTTCTTGGTCCAGGGGCTTGGTCCAGGTTCTTGGTCCAGGTTCTTGGTCCAGGTTCTTGGTTCAGGTTCTTGGTTCAGGGGCTTGGTCCAGGTTCTTGGTCCAGGTTCTTGGTCCAGGTTCTTGGTCCAGGTTCTTGGTCCAGGGGCTTGGTCCAGGTTCTTGGTCCAGGTTCTTGGTCCAGGTTCTTGGTCCAGGTTCTTGGTTCAGGTTCTTGGTCCAGGGGCTTGGTCCAGGTTCTTGGTTCAGGTTCTTGGTTCAGGTTCTTGGTCCAGGTTCTTGGTCCAGGTTCTTGGTCCAGGTTCTTGGTCCAGGGGCTTGGTTCAGGTTCTTGGTCCAGGGGCTTGGTCCAGGTTCTTGGTCCAGGGGCTTGGTTCAGGTTCTTGGTCCAGGTTCTTGGTCCAGGTTCTTGGTCCAGGGGCTTGGTCCAGGTTCTTGGTCCAGGTTCTTGGTCCAGGGGCTTGGTCCAGGTTCTTGGTCCAGGTTCTTGGTCCAGGGGCTTGGTTCAGGTTCTTGGTCCAGGGCTTGGTCCAGGTTCTTGGTCCAGGTTCTTGGTCCAGGGGCTTGGTCCAGGTTCTTGGTCCAGGTTCTTGGTCCAGGGCTTGGTCCAGGTTCTTGGTCCAGGTTCTTGGTCCAGGGGCTTGGTTCAGGTTCTTGGTCCAGGTGCTTGGTCCAGGTTCTTGGTCCAGGTTCTTGGTCCAGGGGCTTGGTTCAGGTTCTTGGTCCAGGTGCTTGGTCCAGGTGCTTGGTCCAGGTTCTTGGTCCAGGGGCTTGGTTCAGGTTCTTGGTCCAGGTTCTTGGTCCAGGGGCTTGGTTCAGGTTCTTGGTCCAGGTGCTTGGTCCAGGTTCTTGGTCCAGGTTCTTGGTCCAGGGGCTTGGTCCAGGTTCTTGGTCCAGGTTCTTGGTCCAGGGGCTTGGTCCAGGTTCTTGGTCCAGGTTCTTGGTCCAGGTTCTTGGTCCAGGTTCTTGGTTCAGGTTCTTGGTCCAGGGGCTTGGTCCAGGTTCTTGGTCCAGGTTCTTGGTTCAGGTTCTTGGTCCAGGGGCTTGGTCCAGGTTCTTGGTCCAGGTTCTTGGTCCAGGTTCTTGGTCCAGGGGCTTGGTCCAGGTTCTTGGTCCAGGTTCTTGGTCCAGGGGCTTGGTTCAGGTTCTTGGTCCAGGGGCTTGGTCCAGGTTCTTGGTCCAGGTTCTTGGTCCAGGGGCTTGGTCCAGGTTCTTGGTCCAGGTTCTTGGTCCAGGGGCTTGGTTCAGGTGCTTGGTTCGGGCTCTGATCCGGTCTGGGCCGAGGTCTGACTCACTGTTTTTAGATCTTGTGTGGAAGCCGGAGCTCACACCGAGACCGTGTCCAGGTTCAGCCCCTCTGGAGCGGCGCTGGCGCTGTGCTGACCTCGCAGCAGCTCGCTTGTTGCGCTGACCGTCCAGAGCGGCGGCCGACCGCAGAAGAAGAGTCGCCGACGGATCGCTCCCGCCTCTCGGCCGATGCCTCTCGTAGCTTCTTCAGATGGTCTCGAGGCTTCGAGGCGAGACCAGCCGGGGACCAGCCTCCCTCGTCAGTCACAGTCGGCTTCTGTCCCAGCAGGAGACGAGCAGGAGTGACGCTTCCTTCTGCAGCAGTCTGAAACGCCGAGAACTCCGAGTTCCAGCTGGCTTCCACAGGCTGGAGGAGCTCTCGCTCTGGAAACTTCTGCAGCTTCCGGATTCCTCTGAGCTTCTCCACTGCATTTAACAAGCTGCCACGGCCCGGCTCCCCTGCGGGGGGTAAGGCTCAGGACGGCCTCAGCGGAGTCTTTCACAGCCAGATTTACCGTGTGAAAACACGGCCAACGCGCCCACCCTGCTTTACGCCCTGGGCTTCCATTGCCGTGTTCCATTTATCTGTCATTCCTTTTCATACCGTCTGCAGTGTGCTTCCCAGAAAAGACTCAGGCTTCAGGCACATGCGCTTTAATGTCCCAGCTGTGGTCCATAACAGGACATGTCTCTGGCTCTGTCTCTCCAGATGTCCTCGCGTCAGGTAAAGCCAGGCTGCTGCAGCGTCCAGACCTTTCTTCACTTTGGAGCAACAGTCTTTATACGGGGAGGGAATTTGCTCTCCTGTGGAAAATCTGCGACTCGGCAGCGAGTAGCGATGATCCAGAGTCTTCATCAGGTTCTTAAAGCCGTCCTGTTCCGCCACAGAGAGAGGACGTAGATCCTGTACAGTCCTTCAGTCCTGATGCTTGTCTTCTCCTCGGCTCTTGGCGAATCAGCCGCGTAAAATAAAACTCGAGAGTTATCAGATTTCATATTTCAGGTTTGAGATGGGCTACTTATCTTCCCATGAGTATATATTTTTATTTTATTGATTTATGTATTTATCAGGGACAGCACTTCCTGAACAGTAATAGAGTAAACATGCCAGAGTTAGCAGTGGGCTGATTCACACCTGTGGTCCCTGAGCAGGTTGTTAAAAAGTGGAAAATAAAACAATTCATACAAAAACATCTATTAGTGCAATACGCTATAATACAACAGACATGAGGCTGCGGGACGTCTTCAGGGACGTATGGGTAAAACCAGGGACACAGTTAGCTCATACTTGTCCATGGTTACAGATTTGTTTTGCTTTCAGCCTCTTGAGGTTGGATTTGAAGGTCAGCCAGTTGGCGGTCCGTCTTCTTTCAGCAGGGAGACGCTTCCAGTGGCGTGAGCCTCCAACAGAGACGGCTGTCTGTCTCAATGTCCCTCACTGTCCCCTCTGGCAGCTGTCCTGGTTGTTCCGGGACCAAGTTCTTTCCTCTGCCGCCAGGGGGCGCCACTGAGCCGCGGCAGGGAGTTCTGTCTGTAGTTGTCACAAAAAGCAGACTACTTTCTCCATCCTGGCAGCAGAAGATCAGAATCAGACCCGTCAGTCTGTTTTTGATCGTCTGCTTCATTTCCTGGAATCTTCTGGTGAGCCGGTTTTCTTCTAATCTTGTTGTCAAACCGTTTGCTGGAGAGCTTCTTCCTCGGCAGCGATGTGACGGGATGGCCGGACGTTCCAGTGATCAGACTGGATGTGTGTTATTCTCTCAGGCTCAGAGGACCCAGTTCTTCTGGTTCTACCGTCCACCAGCAGAGTGACGTTCGGCTTGTCTGTAATTTAGTCCAGTTAGTTTTCTCCTGTCTGATTTATTTCTCCAGTTCACGTCACCAGAAATTATAATTCAAACCAGCAGTCATTATGAGGTTCGTGAATCGAAAAGACAGAAGTGACCTGCTTAGACAGGCTCGGAGGCTAAAGGGGACTAATGTGTATTTAAATGAGCACCTAACAAAACGAAATGCAGATATCGCAACGAAAAATTCAGAATACATGGACCGCCCACTGTAAAATGTTCATCAGGCTTAACGGTACACCAGAGGAAGCATAGAGGACCTGGACAGGTACCAGTGACAGCAGAGATGACGAATGGACAAATATTCACACTTATGACACACTGCAGCAAAGACCAACAAGCAACTCCGGAAAGCTTTCTGCAATTAATACGCGATGTGTCAGCAAATGACAGTCTGAATATTAAAACATTTGAATACACAGAGTGTGAGTCTTACGACTCCCAGCAGGACTTTGACCCTGACAGTAACTTTTTCCATTCAGAGGAATCTACATGTTGCTACATGACTGACGAACAGTACAATACGTCAGTACATAGCATGGGGAAATTATCCATTACACACATAAATAGCAGAAGTTTATATGCAAATTTCAACAGCATCAAAGAATATCTGAAACAGTTCAAGCAGCCTTTCAATATCACAGCTATTTCAGAAACATGGATCAATGAAGCAAGAGGAGCAGATTTTTATTTGGAAGGGTATGAGTTCTTACACACTCAGAGGAACATTAAATCGGGAGGGGGGGGGTTGCAATGTTTACTGACAGCTGTTTCAAATTGAAGTTATAGAGAAAATGAGTAACGTTATTGATAATATGCTTGAAAGCCTGACTATAGAAGTGTCCTCAGGAAAAGCTAAAATGTGCTGATCAGCTGCTCGTATAGAGCTCCAGGCTCTGACCGAATGCAGTCTAATGGATGGACTGAGGAAACCGTCTCCACATTTAGTAATAAATCCGTATTTATTTGTGGTGACTTCAACAATTCAAACACACACAAACTAACCGATGAATTTAAAACACAATGAAAAGTTTGACCCTTCACCCATTAATCACTAGACCAAGCAGGATTACTTCACACTGCGCTGCATTGATGGATAATATATTTACTAATGATACTGAAATGTCAGCAAAAAGTGGATTATTGATAACAGATATAAGTGATCATTTACCAATTTTCACTGTATATGATTGCAAATGTAAGACTAAAATGCCAAAAAAGATTGAAGAGTATAGAAGACTAACGGAGTAATCCATTGGGGACTTTAGGCAAGAATTATGTGCCCAAGACTGGAATTTTGTGTATGAGGAACATGATGTCAACATTGCTTATGATACATTTCTGAGAACCTTCATTCTACTATATAACAAAAACTGTCCTTTAAAGAGGTCAAGCAGGAGACGGTCATATTCAAAATGCCCATGGATTACTCATGGACTACAAAACGCCTGCAGGAAAAGAACTCTCTCTACAAAGAATGTATTAAACAAAAAACAAAGGAAAGTGACGACCGATATAAAAAATACAAAAACAAGCTTACAAATATTTTAAGGAAAAGTAAAAAAGATTATTATAATAGAATATTAACTGAAAATAAAAAGAACATAAAAGGTATTTGGAAAGCATTGAACACTATAATTAAGGTTGGCAGAAAGCATAAGAATGACCCTGAGTATTTTATGAAGGGCACCGCCGAGATAGTGGATCCACAAACTATTGCTGACCTCTTTAATGAATTCTTTGTGGACGTTGGTCCAAATCTTGCAGAAATCATAAAATCTGATACGGATTCTGGAAAATTTAAAAACTTAGTAGAACGCAGTGTTGACTCTATGTTTCTTTTTGATGTTGAAGAAAATGAACTGGTCAATACTGTACTGAAAAGCAAAAGCAAAAAATCTCAAGACTGTGATGGAATCGACATGGTAAATGTCAAAGATGTTATATTGAGCATCTCAAAGCCTCTCACATACCTCTGCAACCTATCATTCAAATCTGGCACTTTCCCAGATTCAATGAAAATTGCAGAAGTTATACCACTGTACAAAAGTGGGGACAAACACCAATTTACAAATTATAGGCCTGTTGCTTTATTATCACAATTTTCAAAGATTTTCGAAAAATTATTTGACAGTAGACTGGAAAAATGTATAGATAAACACAGCCTCCTCACTGACAGCCAATACGGGTTTAGGAAAAATCGATCTACTTCCCTCGCAATAACTGAAGCAATGGAAGAAATCAGTAACGCAATGGACAATAAAAAATATGCAGTTGGGCTGTTCATAGAGCTCAAAAAAGTATTTGATACCATCAATCATCGGATTTTGGCTGATAAGCTGGAGAGGTGTGGGATTAGGGGAGTGGCACTGGAATGGGTTAAAAGTTATTTAAGCAATCGCAAGCAATTTGTCAACATGGGCAACACTACTTCAGATTGCTTAAACAGAACCTGCGGTGTCCCCCAGGGGTCAGTGCTTGGCCCTAAACTGTTTATTCTACACATCAATGACATGTCTAAAGTTTCTTCGGTGCTGAAACTCGTGTTGTTTGCAGATGACACAAACATTTTTGCTCAGATGAACATATAGACACGTTACTTGACAAGGTAACAGCTGAAATGCACCAACTGAAAGTACGGTTTGACTGTAACAAACTATCACTCAATTTAGGTAAGACTCAATATGTGATTTTCAGTAACCGCAAAAAGATCACAAAGCAAACTCTCACTATCGATCAGGAAATAATTGAAAAGGTTGATGAGTTTACATTTTTGGGGCTGTTGATTGATAACAAATTGAACTGGAAGTCACATTTTAAATATGTTCAAACAAAAATATCTAAGAGTATTGCAGTACTGAATAAAGTTAAATATGTACTTGATTATAAATCCCTACGTATGTTATATTGTGCACTAGTCCGACCGCACTTGTCCTGTTGTTTAGAAATCTGGGGCAATAACTATACAAGCACAATTAAACCACTTATTATTCTCCAAAACAGAGCGATTCGGATAGTGCACAGGGTAGGTTATAGAGAGCATACTAATGCTCTTTTTATAAAATCACACTTACTAAAATTAGAGGATTTAATAAATTATAATCCAGCAATTTTCATGTTCAAAGTTAAAAATAATTCTGTACCTGCAAATATCCAGAGATCTTTTTTTCAACAAGAGGAGGGATATGAACTAAGGGGAAAATCGAATTTCAAAACTCAGATGTTGTGAACCACGAGAAGAAGCTTTTGTTTGTCCATTTGTGGAGTGAAGCTGTGGAATAACTTGAATGAGGAACTTAAACACTGTAGATCCATTCAACATCTCAAAACAACTTACAAAGCCAGCGTCTTCTCAGGATACGAGACTGAAACAAACATTTCTCAATAGACTGTGTTCCGGGAAGAAATTGTGATACTCATAAAAGTGGTTGTCTAAAATTGATGTATGAAGTAATGTAACCACTGTTCACGAAGTGTATGTATGACCGGTGTATGCATGTGATGATTGTAGTGAAAGGGGTGGGCCTCCAGAAGGTTTCACTTCTAACCCACTCCTTTTCGAACAATTGTACGAAAATCTAATGTACAACTGTACATGTAACCTTTTGGTTTTTCTTTTCTGTTCTTATATATCCTTGTTTTGATGTTTTGATGTTCGAAATAAACTTTATTATTATTATTATTATTATTATTATTATTATTATTATTATTATTATTATTATTTGCCATCACATTCCTTAAAGGTGCCTTAAAGCGATACTTCAACATTTTGGCAAATTGGCCCATCTAGGGCAATTCGGTAGTCATTTAGAACAGCCTGCTTACTTTTTTTGTGAGGGCGAGCTGTTGTTTATTCAGCGGTGAGTCTGAGGAGAGCTTCACGGTGGACATAATGGAAGTGGATGGTACAGCTGCTTCCCTCATCAAACTCATCAAATACACAATCCAACAACCCCAAAACACTTTGGTGGACACGTTATAATCCACACATTCACTACGCTGTGAAACATTAATGCAAAATTATGAGATTGAGCGTTTTTTGCGAAGATTGCTGAGACGGAACTACTTACTAAACATGGCGTCTGGGCGTAGTGATTTCAAAAGAAAAAGTAGTTCCCAGTATTTGCTTCAGTGTCGTAACGCTACAACATTATTTGTTGGTGTTTCACAGCGTAGTGAATGTGTGGATTATAACGTGTCCACCAGAGTGTTTTGGGGTTGTTGGATTGTGTATTTGATGAGTTTGGTGAGGGAAGCAACTGTACCGTCCACTTCCATTATGTCTGCTGTGAAGCTCTCCTCAGACCCACCGCTGAATGAACAACAGCTCGCCCTCACAAAAAAATTAAGTAGGCTGTTCTAAATGACTACCGAATTGCCCTGGATGGGCCAATTTGCCAAAATGTTGAAGTACCGCTTTAAGGAGTTTGCATGTTTTATGCGAAACAGCGCCCCCTGCAGGCCTTGGGCGTAATGCAGCTTAGTGAAAAACTCGTCCCTGTGGCTCGTGTGCACGGAAGAGGGGAACTCCGTCCTCGCTCGTTTAGCAGCGCTGCAGTAAGATGTCAGTGTCTCTCCCTGGTGGAGTCTGTGTGGAGCTGCAGAGCTAGAAGCCAGTCTGTTCTGACTTTCTGGAAGATCCTGCTCAGCTGTTGCTCACTAAGCATCTGGCGGAGGAATGGCGGACAAAACGAAATTCAAGGAGCCGGAGCGCGCATTACGTCATTCCTTTGAAATTCTCCCCAAAAAAACTCTGGAGCCGGACCGGCACTGCAGCTTTCCAGTGACAGTTTAGCCTGTTAGAGGTTCTGGTAATGAATCTGTCAGGGCTCATTGTACACAGCATTAAACATGTGGAACATAGTTATGGTGGAAAATAAGTATTTTTGAGGTTGTAAAACTCCTTAATGCTCCTTTAAGCATGGAGTGTCAGTGTTCATAGTTGCTCAACTCCTGGTTGAGGGTCGATATCAATAAATAAAAGACTTTTCTGGAGACAAAGTCAGTGTCATGATGTGACCGTTCAGTAAGACTACATTTCACTTTGTTTCTTACCTAAATCTTTATTGAGTTCTATGAACACACTCAGGATTTATTTCAATTGACTAAATAAATGAAAATAGTTAATTACCTCCGCCAGGAGGTTATGTAATCACGTTGGTTTGTTGGTTTGTTGGTTTGTTAGCACGATCACGGAAAAAGTAATGAACGGATTGCAATGAAACTTTGTGGAAAGGCGGGTCTTGGGCGAACTTAGAATCCATTGAATTTTGGTGATGATCCGGATCATCACGAATTTTTTAAAGGTTTCTTTATCATTGACCGATAGGGTGTACCGCCCAGCGGAACTTTAGTTTTAGTTCCTAGTCGGACCTGTTTCACGGACGAAACAGTCGCGCAGCAGCACGACAAAATCGCCACAATTTGGCTTCTCTTCAAAACTTGATCAGAGCTTCGTCTGTAAGTGATTTCACCCGATGTTGGACTGTTTGTTTCCTTTGTTCTGCATCTCTGCATGTCCGTCATTGTGTTGTTTTTTTATTGCTGAGTTACTTTAGGGTGACGACTTTCATTTGACCAGTGTAGTACTGGATCTGTCCAGCAGAGGGCCTCAGTACTACGTCTTAAATTGATGACAGGCAGGGTTTCTGCCAGACCTTTTCAGTCCGTTGTCCGGGCCCACGCTAAATTCTGCAGCGCCCGGACAACGGACAGGGGAAAGAAGAAAGTAGCGCCGCGTTTGCAGCTAATTAGCAGTTGTGCACCGCGGAGCAGCAGCGGCGCGCTTTGCGCCACTTCGACGCTGTGTGAGCAGTGCACTGCTCGGCATCGCTTCAGCAACTCTCGGCAACGCTCGTCGTCGTCGTCGTCGTCCCCCGGGCCGCCACACATTCCTCCGTGGTCAAACTGTTATCCTGCAGGAAGCACTGGACAGGGCTTGTTTACATCTGTTTACTGATATTTATATCTGGTGTTCTTGTTTAAGGAGGCTTTTAAGTCTGGTGACCGGCAGAGAATGAGGACTGCTCAACATGACCTGAGGAGGGCCATGAGACGGGCCAGGAGGGAGTACAAAGCAGGACTCGAGAGGAAGCTGCAGGATCAGAGCTCCCGAGAGGTCTGGAAGGGCATGAGAACCATTACTGGTTTCAAGGAGAAGGGATGTGTAGCTCCTGGTGATGTGGACATGGCGGACGAGTTCAACCGTTTTTACAACCAGTTTGACTCTGTACAAACGCACACACACACTAACGGATGTCGACCCGGCGGCCACTCCACCTCTGCGGCTGTGACCTGCTCCTCTCCTCCACCCAGCGGCTGCTCCACCTCTGCTGACTCCGGCCTTCACTGTGGAGGAGGTCCGTGTGGAGCTGAGGAGGCTCCATGGACGGAAAGCTGCAGGGCCTGATGGGATATCACCACGGCTGCTGAAGGAGTGTGCGTCAGAGCTGGCTGTGCCTCTCCAAACCATCTTCAATCGGAGTCTTCAGACTGGACGTGTCCCTGCGTTGTGGAAGACCTCATGCCTTGTCCCAGTGCCCAAGGTGGCAAGGCCTGCAGGGATGAAGGACTACAGACCAGTGGCCCTAACATCCGTGGTGATGAAGACTTTTGAGAGGCTGCTGCTCCGGCTGCTCAAACCTCAAGTGGAGGGGGGGCTGGACCCCCTTCAGTCCGCCTATCAGGACAGCATGGGAGTGGACGATGCAGTCTTGTTTATGGTCCATCAGGCGCTCTCCTTCCTGGAGGGAGCTGGAGGCTGTGAGGTTGATGTTTTTCGACTTTACAAGCGCCTTTGATACCATCCAGCCTCAGTTACTGAAGGGGAAGCTTGAGAGGATGGGAGTGGATCCTCTCTTTGTTCGCTGGATCCACAACTACCTGACTCTGAGGTCACAATACGTCCGGCTCGGGGGGTGTGTATCTGGGACCCTGATGAGCAACACTGGTGCACCGCAGGGGACTGTACTATCCCCCTTTCTCTTCACACTGTACACTGCTGACTCTGCTCACAGATCTGCTGCGTGTCATGTGCAGAAGTATTCAGATGACACTGCAATTGTGGCATGTGTGAAGGGTAGGGATGAAAAGGAGTACAGGGAGCTCATCGCGGGATTCACCACCTGGAGCAGGGACAATGGTCTTATTCTGAACACCTCAAAGACGAAGGAGATGATCATTGACTTTGGCAGGAAGCCTCTCATCAACCTGTCATCATCGACGGAGAGAGTATTGAGGTTGTTCACACCTATAAATACTTGGGTGTGCACCTTGACCACAGACTGGACTGGTCGGAGCAGCTCGGGCCCTGTATAAGAAAGGACAGAGCAGGCTGTTTTTCCTGAGGAGACTGAAGTCCTCTGACCTGTGTGGTGACATGCTGGACATTTTCTACCAGTCTGTTGTTGCAAGTGCTGTTTTCTTTGGGGTTGTCTGTTGGGGTGGCAGTATGACAAAAAGAGACAGCAGTCGGCTGGACAGACTGATCAGGAGGTGTGTGTCTGTGATGGGGAGGAAGGTGGACTCTGTTGGAGCAGTCTTGGAGAGGAGGATGAGGGCTCTAATGCAGAGTATCTTGAGGAACTCCAGACATCCACTGCACGACACAGTTGCAGCTCAAAAAAGTGAGCGGAGTAACAGGCTGCTGTCACTGCGCTGCAGAACTGAGGCTTCAAGAGGTCGTTCATCCCCTCAGCAATCAGGCTGTATAACAGATGTGCCTGAGCCAAACAAAGTACACTACGAGCACTTTTATTTATTGTACTGTTGTCATTTGCGTGTGAATGATTTGTGTGCTGCTGGACACCGGAATTTCTCCCTTGGGAGATTAATAAAGTTTTTTATCTATCTATCTATCTATCTTATCTATGTTGTTGTTGGTGACTGATTTCACCTGTGGCCAATCGCAGAAACTGTAAACAGAGCCGTGCACTCCCAGAGAAGATGGGTCGCGCTCGCACGCCTCCGCCATTGACAGGTGTTTCCTGGGAGAAGCAGCAGAGCCGGGCGGATGGTCTGGCGCATGCACGTTTTTCAAAACGTGAGTAACAGACGTTTGGCTTCGTCTTTTCGAAAAAAATCCTGTACGAGGGTGTACCCAAAAAAAACCGGAATTTGATTATAACTTTTTATTTATGACATTTCAAAATAAAACACCACCGTCGCCTTCAAAATAATCCCCATCTGCATTAATGCAGCGCTCCAGCCGTGTCTCCCGCTTCACCAATGCGTCGTCAGACCCGCGCGTAAAAGTGCCATTTTTTGCCGGCTGCGATTTTTCTGTCACCTCCTCCACATCTGCAAACCGCTGTCCCTTCAGCTCTTTCTTCAACTTGGGGAACAAGAAAAAGTCACTCGAGGCTACTTCTGGCGAATAAGGCAGATGGGAGAGGAGATTCATCTTATTCTTCACCAGAAACTGCGTGAGGCGCAGCGCCGTGTCCGCTGGCGCTCTGTGGTGGTGGATCAACCGGCTCCACTCCGCCGCTCCGCGGGCCGCTTCCTCCTCACGGAGCCGTCTGAGGACTTCCATGTAGTAGTCCTGGTTTACAGTCTGACCTGGAGGGACAAACTTGCTGTGGACGATACCCTGGACAGCGGAAAAGCAGCTCAGCATTGTTTTTACGGCTGAGCGCACCTGACGCGCCGACATCTGGCCCTTTTTAAACCACCCGAACCACTCATGGACCTGATTCTTCGCCAGAGCATCATCCTTGTAGGCTTGCTGCAACAAGGTGAGTGTTTCTGCTGCTGTTTTTTCCCAGCAAAAAGCAGAATTTAATGTTTACGCGCGGCTCTGGCTTCCCCGTCAATGTCGCCATTTTGGAAAAAATCGCAGACCGCCGCTGCACTCTGTTGCTATAAATAGCTCCTGACAGGCGTCAGTGTAACTCTCGGAGCTCAAATTTCTCACAGATGTGCATGAGGCTTACCTGCAGCACATCTGACGGCCAGAAGTCGGAACTCATTATTATTATTGTTTTCTGACCAAATTCCGGTTTTTTTTGGGTACCCCCTCGTATTACACCTTTAAGGTGCATGGTGTGTGTCGGTCCAGGCTCGGTTATTGTTTAACCGCCCCCCCACAAAGAGGCGCTGAAGAGCCGCATAGCGAGGGGGAGGAGCCTCCTGCCCAGTCTGTCCCTGAAGCTGCTGCTCTGCCTGCAGGTGGCGCTGTGCAGCGGATGGTCTGGACTGTCCCTGATGGACAGGAGCTTGTTGCGGTCCACCGCTCTGCTGTCCAGCTCTGTACCAACGACGACAACAGATTAGCAGAAATTCGATTAGTAAGAAACCTTTCTCCAAAAATAATGAAAAACTTTTGCATTTGTTGCCTGTTCCTGAAGAAACACCCCCTTAAAATAATCTGTCATTTGTTTCTTTTTTCACTCTCACTTTTTTCTCTCTTCACCCTTTTTCACTCTCACCCTCTCACGCTTCACTGTAGCTGCACCCGTTACCATAGTAACCCGACACGCGGGGCGCACCGGGACATCGGCTTATTGACACACATCACTGTACAGGTTCACGGTGCACAGGGTGTACAGGGTGCACACCAGGAAACAACGGGCTCCATTCAGACACCAGGTTCAGTGAAATGCATGTAACACTCATAGCTGTCTCGTCATGAACACTCTTAATTTCGTTTCCTGGAATATCCGTGGGGCTGGTACAAGGGAAAAGAGATTAAAAATTACCCATCGGCTTCAGGAGTTGCAGGCAGACATTGTCTTATTACAGGAAACTCATCTAACAAACTCATCAGTAGATCTTCTCCGATCAACACAGTTTCCACAGGTGTACTCAGCCTGTTACAATTCCAGGCAAAGAGGAGCAGCAACTCTTATCAGTAGAAGGTTAAACTTCTCTACTGACAGTTCAATCATAGATCCAGAAGGCAGATTTGTTATTATCACATTATCTATCCAGAATGTTAAATTCTGCATTGCTAACGTGTATGGACCTAATGTTGACGACCCCTCCTTCTTTCACTCCCTCTTCTCCTCACTGGATGATCACTCAGGTCACACATTGATTATAGGAGGGGATTTCAACATGGTTTCTGACCTGCAGTTGGACAGACTGAGTACCACAGGAAGTCAGCGACTCTGGCAATCCTCAGAAACTGTGAAACAGTACATGAAGGATTCTGGTCTTTGCGATGCCTGGCGCTCTCACCACCCCACTGCAAGAGAATACACATTCTTCTCTTCAGTTCACCATTCCTACTCTAGATTAGATTATTTCTTCACTAGCAGCACACTGATGAATGACATCTCAGAAATCAAAATTCATCCCATCGTCATAAGTGATCATGCACCAGTTTCATTTACTCTCAGAAATAAGACGAATAAACCACCAACTAGAAACTGGAGATTTAATACATCATTACTTAAAGATCCAGAGTTTATTAGCTATCTAACAAGAGAATGGTCTATATATTTAGAAAATAATGACTTGCCAGATACTTCAGCATGTGTTCTTTGGGAGGCAGGGAAAGCAGTGATGAGGGGAAAAATAATTTCCTTCTCCTCACACAAGAAAAAGAAAGAAGCTTCAAGAACTTTAGAATTGGAATGAAGAATTAAATGGCTGGAGGAGGCTTATCATGTCTCCCCACAAGAGAACATACTGAAGGATATAAGGAAAGCTAAACTTGAACTGAATGAAATTCTAGATAAAAAAACTCAATTCCTGATCCAACGACTCCGTTTAGAGAACTTTGAGCATAGTAATAAATCTGGAAGATTCCTGGTGAATCAGTTAAAAACAAACAAGGAGAAAAACAGGATTTCAGCTGTTAAAGACTCAGAAGGAAACATCAGCCATGACCCAGACAAGATCAATAATATCTTTAGAGATTTCTATCAAGGATTATACCGATCACAAATAGACACAACAGATGAGGAAATTAATACTTTTTTTAATGATATCAACCTTCGAAAACTGACAGATGAAAATAGAATAGTGTTGGATTCTCCTCTTTCAGTGGATGAACTCCATAAATCTCTGCAGGATATGCCCAACAATAAAGCTCCAGGTCCAGATGGCTATCCAGCAGAATTCTATAAAGAATTCTGGACCATGTTGGCTCCCACTTTTCATAAAATGGTAATGGAAATAAAAAATAAACGAACAGTACCCTCAAATATGAACTTAGCCAAAATAACTTTAATACTTAAACCAGGGAAAGACCCCACACTTCCGTCCAGTTATCGTCCTATTTCATTAATAAATGTAGATCTCAAAATAATCAGCAAAGCCCTGTCCAGAAGAATAGAAAAGGTAACCCCGCTCATAATACATCCTGACCAAACAGGGTTCATTAAAGGTAGACACTCATCCACTAACATGCGCAGATTAATTAATATAATAGATTACGCTACAATACACAATCTGGAATCAAATCAAATCAAATCAAATCAGATTTTATTTATATAGCACTTTTCATATTAATAAAAACAACGCAAAGTGCTGAACATTAAAAACAGTCATAAAAACAAAAAGAATAAAAACCGCGCCATCAAACAGTATGCACCACACACACACTCACCCTCACACTCACCCTCACCCTCACCCTCACCCTCACACTCACACTCACACTCACACTCACACTCACACTCAGACTCTACCATTAATTCGCACAGAACAGAGGAGACATGGCATGGCACTGAGCATCTTAGGGAAAACGCCACCAGTGGGGCCCCCCACACCAAGGAAAGTCGAGGGTCAATTAAAACTGGGGCTCCAGCGCCCGACCCCCGACCCCCGACAGACCATGGGAACTCGCACACCAAAGTGTGGAGCCCCCAGGCCAGCCAGGACCAGAGTACCCGGGCACAGTAACCCCAGCATTGGACCAGCACCAACTCCCGGTGTGAAGGACCCCCCCTGAGGAAACACTGGTATTAAACAGCTAAAACATAATAAATATGACACAAAATTAAAATAAGATAATAAGATAGGATTATAAAGTAAAAAAGTAAAACAAGTTGAATGTGCATAATAAAATAGAATAAAATTACATAAATAAGAATGGAATAAGAGGACTATAAAAGGTCAGTTAAAAGCCTGATTAAAAAGGTGTGTTTTCAACCTCCCTTTATAAATATCAACAGTCTCTGCGGTCCTGAGGTTCTCTGGCAGGCTGTTCCACAGGCGGGGGCCATAATGGCCAAAAGCCGCCTCACCATGAGTCTTGGTTCTGGCTTTAGGAACACACAATAAGGCACTGCCAGAGGACCTCAGGGCCCGCGATGGTCGATAGGGTAAAAACAGATCAGCTAAATAAGAAGGCGCAAGGCCGTTAAGACATTTAAAAACTAATAAGAGAACCTTAAAATCGATCCTGAAGCGGACAGGGAGCCAATGCAGCGACTGTAAAACCGCTGTAATGTGGGCCCGCCCCCTGGTCCTCGTCAGCACGCGAGCGGCTGCGTTTTGTAATAACTGTAGGTTTGAAATATTCTTTTTGGGAAGACCAGAGAGCAAGGCATTACAGTAGTCTAATCTACAGGAGATAAAAGCATGCATTAGCACCTCTGTACTGGCCTGAGAGAGAAACGGGCGGACTCTAGCTATGTTCTTAAGATGATAAAATCCAATCTTAGTTATGTTTTTTATGTGTGGAATAAAACTTAGCTCAGAGTCAAAAATCACGCCCAGGTTCTTAACTAATTGTGCTGGTTTAAAATCCCGTAATTTTGGTAAAATCTTCTCTCTCTGACCTTCAGGACCAATAACTAAAACCTCAGTCTTGTCCTGGTTGAGCTGTAGGAAATTCACTGCCATCCATGACTTGATGTCTGAAATACAGTTAAAAGGGTTTCTATTGGCCCTGAGTCATCAGGAGACACGGCGATGTACAGCTGAGTGTCGTCAGCGTAACTATGGAAACTGATGCCGTGTCTCCTGATGACGTCCCCAAGTGGAAGCATGTAGAGATTAAAAAGTATAGGACCTAAAATTGAACCTTGGGGAACCCCACACCTGATTTCATGGGTTCCTGAGGAACAAGGATCCAAACTTACATAAAAACATCGATCTGTGAGATAAGAACTGAACCAGTTAAGAACAGTACCAGAGAGGCCCACCAGGTGACTCAGTCTATTTATTAAAATGTGGTGGTCTACTGTGTTGAAGGCGGCACTCAGGTCCAGTAGAACCATCACTGTGAGCTTTTTATTATCTAAATTCCACCTGATATCATTTAAAATCTTTAAAAGGGCCGTCTCGGTACTGTGGTTCACTCTAAAACCAGACTGATGTCTTTCTAAAATGTTATTAATCATTAAAAAGTCATTGACTTGGTTAAAAACCAGTCTTTCTAAAACTTTACTTAAAAATGGTAAGTTGGATACTGGTCTGTAGTTATTAAAAACATCGGGGTCTAAATTGCTCTTCTTCAGAAGGGGCTTCACCACCGCCGTTTTAAAGGCAGTGGGGAAGACACCCGTCTGAAGAGAGCTGTTCATGATATTTAAAATCTGTTCCTCAAGGAATCCATACAGTGATTTAAAAAGTGGTGTGGGGATGGGATCTAAAAGGCAGGTTGTTGATTTTACTTGGGAGAAAACTCGACCAAGAGTCCTCGCGTCAACCAGGTCAAAACTGTCCAGTGTTTCCTCAGGCATGGACAACGGTTCAGCTGTGTTCACTGATAAAACCTGTTGGGGTAAAAGACTAGACCTGATGTCCATGATTTTAGTTCTGAAGTGGTCTGCAGAGTCTTCACAGAGAGCGTCTGTTGGCTCCATAATTATCTCTTTAGATGCTGAAAAAGCTTTTGATCGAGTAAATTGGAAATTTCTATTTGGAATATTAACCAAATTTGGGTTTGGAACGTCTTTCATAGACTGGATTAAAATCTTATATAACAACCCAGCTGCATGTGTGAAGACTAACGAGCAGACTTCTCCAAGCTTCTGTCTGCAGCGAGGAACCAGACAGGGCTGTCCACTCTCTCCTCACTGTTTGACATCTTTATCGAACCTCTGGCAGCTGCTATAAGACAAAATAAAGACATCAGAGGGATCCTGGCTAACAATAAGATAGAACATAAAATAAGTCTTTATGCAGATGATGTATTGCTTTTCCTGCAGAACTCTCCATCTTCTATCTCCCAGACAATCACACTTATTGACAAATTTTCACTAATATCTGACTATTCTATCAACTGGTCTAAGACTACAGCCATGCCTATAAACTGTGATTTACAAAGTATACCCAATGCTACAATCCAGTCTGGAAACATTAGATATTTAGGCATAAACATTTCTCCAAGGATATCAGAACTTTTAAAACTAAATTACGTTCCGTTACTGAAATCAACAGAGGATGACCTCTTACGGTGGAAACGCTTACCTGTATCTCTTATGGGGAGGGTTGCCACCATTAAAATGATGACTTTACCTAAGGTTAACTATTTATTTTCAATGATACCAACCAAACCATCGTCTGGCTGCTTCAAATCACTGGACTCATACATATCTAAATTTCTCTGGAAAAATAAACCATCACGTATCAGTTTAAAGACGCTACAACAGACTAAAGACAGAGGTGGACTAGACTTGCCTAACTTCAGTAATTACTTCATAGCCAGCAAGCTGCAATATATCTCCAAATGGCTTAAACCGAACAATCTAGATGAGCCATGGCTGGATGTAGAGCAGCATTATGTCAGGATCTAGTCATCTCTGACCTGCCATTCATCAGTCCCACCATCAAATCCCATCGCTGTTTTAAAAGTGTCAACATCAGCTCCTCTTTAATGGCTTGGTGGGACTTTCTAAAGCTAACCAAATCTTCTCTGATCCCGTGTAAACTCACACCCATCTGGAACAACCCGGACATCGTGCAAAACAAAAAGATGATCAACTTCACTCAGTGGAGAAATAAAGGAATCAGCCAGCTTGAACATATCATTGAAAATGGCAACTTTCTATCATTCAATACTCTCATCTCACAATATGGAATCAGCAGCACAGCATTTTTAGAATATCATCAACTTAAATCTATCATAGGCAAAAAGTATACCTTTAATCAACTGCAGGGACAGCTACCTCTCGGGGTCGAAGAATTCTTAAACCTCAGTTCCCCAAAGTTGCTATCAAAGATATATAAAATATTATCAAAGGTAGAAGATGAAATCTTCCTTCCGACCTTAAAATGGGAGGCTGACTTATCTAACAACTTTGACCAAAATGCGTGGTCACAAATATGTTTAAATACTTTCAAAATGACAAAGAATTCAAATATACAACTAATACAATTCAAAATTCTGCATAGAATTCATTCCACAGGACGAAGGATGTTCCAGATGGGTCTATCACAATCTGATATCTGTTCACACTGCAATGATAACATGATGACAGCTCCCTCCATGCCTTGTGGTCCTGCTCACCAGTGCAGAGGTTCTGGCTTCAGGTGTGTGAAGACCTGTCAACATGGTTCACATGCAATATCCCTGCAACTCCCACACTGTGCCTTTTAGGTGATCTGGGTGAAATTAACATGTCGATAAACTCTGTCTACATGGTTCTCACCATCTTGTGCATCGCAAAGAAAACTATCCTTGTAAATTGGAAATCCAGAAATAATCTGAGTAACGGGCAGTTTAAGAATCTTCTATTAGATCATATCAGCTTGGAGACGATGTCTGTCTGTTCAGAGGACCAATCAGCTGAATCTGGTTCCCTCTGGTCCCCTGTGATCAGCTCCATCACTTAATGTAAGGGGAAGATGAGGGCCTCTCCTCTTTGAGGGTCGGTGGTTGGTGGGGGGGGGCCTCTCCTCTTTGAGGGTCGGTTAGTGGTGGGGGGGGGCCTCTCCACTTTGAGGGTCGGTTGTTGGTGGGGGGGCCTGATGGCTGCAGGTGGTTGGCACTGTCTTGGGGTCGGGATCTGGGCAGCTTCGCTAGGGGCTGTCTTCGTGTTTGGTTTGGATTGGGGGTGGGGGGGCCGCCGGTTGTTGTGGCTGTCTGGCGGCGGTGGGGCGGGGGCCCCGGGGGGCCGGGGTCGGCGGGTGCCGGTTCATGTCCGGGCGGCCGGGGTGTCCTGGGGCGGGTGTGGCTGGGGGCCCTGGGCCCTGGTGCCTGGGGGCTCTCTCCTTCCGTGAGGGTGAGGGGGTCGACCTGGCTGGGGGGGCCGGTCGGCTCGGGCGTGCTGCCGCGGCCTGGGTCGGTGCACGCCCTGGTGTCTGGTTGCTGCCCCGGAATCCAGGGCATCGGGGTGGGTGGTTGTGGTGGTGGGGGACAGGGGGGTGGGGTGGATGGGTGGGGGGTGGCGGGGGAGGTGGGTGGGTGGTGGGGGACAGGGTGGGGTGGATGGGGGTGTAGATAGGGGGGTGGTGGGCTGTGGGGGTTAGGGGGTTGGGGAAGGTGCGTGTACGTGTATGTGTATATGTGTGTGGGTGTGTATGTGTGAGTATGTATATATGTTGTTGTATGTGTGGGTATTTATGTAGGTGTATGTGAGTGTGTGGGTGTGTATCTGGATATGTTTGTGTATGACTATGTATGTATGTGTGTGTGGGTATGTATCTGTGAGCGGGGTATGTATGTGTGTGAGGGTGTGTATCTGTAAGTATGTATGTATGTCTGTACGTGTGTGTATATGTGTGGGCGACTGGAGCTATGTATGAGAGAGTGCGGTGTCCTGTGGGGGGGGGGCCCCGGTGGGCCTGGGGGCGGTGGGCCCTGGGTCTGGGTCCTTCTGCTGCCCCCTGTCTGTCCTCACCTTCACTCCTCCTGATGCATGATGGGTGTGTGCTTCTTGGGTCGGTGGTTCTCTGGCTGTGGTTGCTGCCCGCCCTGGTCCTGGGGGGGGGGGGGGTGGCGCTCCTGGCCCTGTCCTTCATCCGGGGGCTCCTGGGTGACGGGGGTGCTGCGGCATCCCCGGACCCCCCCCCCCCCCCCCCCCCGCTCTCATGCACACACACGTAGGGCTTTGGGAGGCGGGCTTATCAAGTCGGGTGTGGTGGAGGGTGGAGGGGGGGTGGAGGGGGGGTGGAGGGGGCCATCTAAGTGACCCCAATCACTGCACCCTTCAGTGGCTCGCCTCTCAGTCTTAATTGCACTTAGTCATCTAACACGACCAAATACATACAAACACACACATCGGGGGGTCTTGGCGCGCTGTGTCGGGGGTGGGGCTGTTCAGGTAGATGAGACTGCTCGTTTGGCCTCACTCGCGGCACGGTGTGGTTACTGACCCTCAAATTTTAATCGCAAACAACATATACTCCCATCAACACTCAAGAGACGGAGGGGGGGGAGGGAGGGCAATGGGGTCTTCTGCGCCCCCGTTTCCAGGTTCCTTCTGGTGGGGGGTGGGGCGGGGGGGGCTGTTGTTTTCCCCACAGGCCGGGGGTTTGGAGCGGCTGTGGTTTGGGGGGCTGCTGGCTCAGGGGGGTGCATACCTGTCTGCGGCGGGGGGGGTGGGGGGGTGGGGGCGGCAGTTGTGGGTGGCGGGGGGTTCTGGATGTGGGGTTCGGTGTTCCCTTGCCTTCCGGGGGTGTCTCCCACAGGATGTGACAGTTGGATGACGCGGGAATGTGAGTGTATTTGGGGTAGGATGGACTGTGTGTGTGTGTGTGTGTGTGTGTGTGTGTGTGCGTGTGTGTGTGTGTGTGTGTGTGTGTCTGTGTGTCTGTGTGTGTGTATGTGCATGTGCGTGCGCGTGCTTGTTAGCGTGTGCGTGAGAGGGTGTGAGTGTGTTGGAATGTGAGTGTGTGTGTGTGTGCGTTTGGTTTAGGGATGAGTGGTTGTGTGTGTGCGTGTGTGCATGTGTGTGTGTCAGTATGAGTGAGTGGGTATGAGTGTTGGGTTGGGGCGGGGGGGAGTGAGGCGGGAGAGGACAGGGGGTGGGAGGGGTGGGCCGGGCGGGGGACGGGCGGGGGGGTGGGTTCCGGGTGGGGGTCGTGGGGTGGGGGGTGGGGTGGGGTGGGGTGGGGTGGGGCGGGTTTGGGCGGGGGGGGGGAAGGAGTGGGGTGGGGGGGTGGTGGGGTGGGGTGGGGGGGGGGGGGGTGGTGGGGTGGGGGGGGGGTGGTGGGGGGGGGGGGGTGATGCCCTGGATCTCGGGGTGCGTGGCCGGAGCGCTGGGGGGTGTACCAGCCCGGGGTGGGTAGCTGCCCGTGTGGGCTGGTTCTCCCGGGTGGGTCATGGCCCTCCGCCTGGGTGGGGGGTTGGCTCCTGGGCTCTTGGGCCTTGGGCTCTCGGCCCTGCCCGCCCCGGGCGTCCGGCGCCCGGGGTGGACCGGCTCCTGCCGGTCGTGGCTCCGCGGGGCCCGGGCCCCGGTACTGCCGGGGTCCCCGGCCGGGGCTTTCCTCTGCCCCGTTTCTGGACCGGAGCGTGGGCGTCTGCCTGGGGGGGCGGCTTGGATCCGGGCTCTGTGATGTCCGCCGGCTGTCTGGGCTCTGAGGGCCTCTCTGGCCTGCTTCTGGCCTTCTCAGAGGTCAGAGGTCATATATGCATGATCACTATCACCATCACTGTCACCATCATATTCACATGATCACTCTGATCTTTAATCACTCTTTACATACTGGGTTACCTTGTCTTCTTGTGGTGGTTAGACTAATGGTGATCTGTAGCAGACCTCTCTTGATGCACGCCCCGAGTTTACTACTAGTTACGACTAGCTATATTTAAAAAAAAAAAAAAAAAAAAAAAAAAAAAAAATACGGTTTGTGGTGTCCTTGCATTTCCCTCCTCCCCTACACCTCCTTTTATTTTTGTGGCCTGGTCTGTTCACTAATATGGTTTGGAAAAAAAGGGGGGAAAAAAAAAAAAAAAAAAATGTATGTATGGTTCTGTAATTTTCTGTGTTGGTTGTCGGCTCTGTTTTGGTGTTGTCTAGATTGGGGGTTTGGGATTGTTCTAGGTTGCGTGTGGTGCGTCGACAACACTGTTTTGTATTGTGACTTTGTACATAGGTTGTGCCCCCCCCCCCCCTTCCGTTCTCCCTCTCTTTATCTTTCTCTCTTTCTGTCCCTGCTCTCTGAGCGTTTCCGTCCCGGTCCTGTCCTCAGCCATGCCGGATGCCAGCTTTAAATAAAGGCAGCAGCAGGAGGAGACTCAGTCTCATCCGGCTGCTAATATTAAAATCTGTTCGGATAGTAAAAGGCTACAATCATACAATATTGCACGCCCCAGCTGCCGAACAGGACAAGGGGGAAAAAAAAAAAAAAAAAAAAAAAAATAATAATCTGTCTGTCAATCAACAATGTCCTGGTCAAGTTTTTTCTTTCAAACTGAGACATGCAGGGGGCGGAGCTAGTCCCGTCACTACTTCCTGGTTCCTGTAGCCCCTCACTACTTCCTGGTTCCTGTAGCTCCTCACTACTTCCTGGTTCCTGTAGCCCCTCACTACTTCCTGGTTCCTGTAGCTCCTCACTACTTCCTGGTTCCTGTAGCTCCTCACTACTTCCTGGTTCCTGTAGCCCCTCACTACTTCCTGGTTCCTGTAGCCCCTCACTACTTCCTGGTTCCTGTAGCCCCTCACTACTTCCTGGTTCTCTGCTCCTGAGTTGTGAGAGCTCCTGCTTTTGCGAGCTGTTGCTCGATCGCCGACCCAAAACCTGAGTAATGCTCTTCCCGCGCAGGCTCGTCCTATTCACCGGGTGTACCTGTGTCTCCTGGCTGAGCAGCCAGGGCGAACACCGGCATGTCACCTGTGTTTCCACCGGACGCTACACGAATTTTTTGTGCGATGAAATTACATACAAAGTCAATGTAATGATGCGATTGTCGCTCAAACTTGAGCGGCCGGCAGCTATTGCATCCCCAAAGATGGTCCAGACAGCGGCGTGACTTCAATAAATGAGACTTTATTCTGGCATACATTTCCCATGATCCCCAGGGCGCAAACAGCGCCTACAAATACCTTATGTCATCACCACATTTAACCCCCCCCCCCAAAAAACACAAAAAGAAAACAACCCAGTGCAATAAATGACACGATAAAGCGATACAACCTGTCTAGACAAACCGGGTGAACCACTGGTTTGCCTCCACAGCCCAGTGGATTATTCTGCCACGTCACGGGCTCTGTACCTAAGGTCAAAAGTCCGTGATGTAGTCCTGGAGGTGTACGGGCCTCTGGCGGGCCCTGACTGGACGAGCTTCCGGCTGCTCAGATGGCACAGCCAACTCAGAGGGTTGCCCCACCGGGAATTAAGCAGGGCAAGAACGATGACCCCCCCCCCCCCCCCCCCACCCCCCCCCCACCCCCCCCCCCACCCCCATCATGGTGGTCTTTGAAGCAGACAATGACGGAGTCAATGAGATGAGAAGAGATGAGATGAGAGATCCTTTTGAAATAGTTCTGTTTGTGTTCACAGTGAGTCCTGAAGCAGTTGAACTTCTCATCGACCTCCAGAGGAAACTTCGTCAGATAGATTCAGAACCAGTCAGAGGGCGGAGCAGAGGATCTCCACCAACACCGCCGGACCTGATAGAGGTCTTCCAGAGAGCCACGTTCACCTCCCAGTTCCTAAAGCTTGAACCAGAACAAAAGAGGAACATGGATCATGCTCAGAGGTTTTCCCAACAACTGGAAGCCTTGAAAAAGAGAACACCCATGGAGGCGTTATCAACCAGCGGAGTCCCAGCTGCCGTGTGCATCGTGTTGGAGATCGTCATCGGAGGACTGGCGGGGCTTCCTCTGGTTGCTGCCGCTGCAGCAGCAGTAGGAGTAGCAGCAGGAGCTCTGGGAGGAGTCATAGGAACAGTAGCAGGAGCGCTAGGAGAAGCAGCGGGAGCAGCAGTAACAGGACCATTAGGAGCAGTAGCAGTATCAGATGTAGCAGCAGCAGCAGAGCAGCAGGAGCAGCAGCAGGAGTTTTAGGGGCAGCAGTGGTAGTTGGAGCAGCAGCAGGAGAGGCAGTACTAGAGGTAATGGTAGCAGCAGTAGAAGTAATAGTAGCAGCAGTAGCAGGATTAGGAGGAGGAGCAGGCGGAGCAACAGCAGCAGAAGCAGCATTGGCAGAATTAGGAAGAAGAAAAGAAAGAGCATCAGCTTCAAGATTAAGAAGAGGAGAAGGAGAAGCAGCAGGAGCAGGATAATCTCTGGACAGGGAGGAACATGTCAGAGAGCAGCAGCAGCAGGAGGAGAAGCAGCAGATCTTCATCAGGAACTCCAGAACATTAGCAGAGATGACTTGTGGAGACGTGGAGAAACTGGTGAAGGAGATCATTGAACCCATGAAGAACGACTTGGAGGAAATGTACACCACATGTTTACATCGGGAGGAGAACCAGACTAAAGACCTGGAGGAGAAACAGAGTGAACTCTGGTGAAGATGATCCAGGATCTGATCCAGGATGTGATCCAGGATGTGATCCAGGATGTGATCCAGGTCGTTCCACGCAGGAAGAGAGACAGAACTTAACAGACGCCATGATCCGCTCAGCTGATCGGAGCGACAGGGTTCTAGATCACTTCTTCCTGATGAAGAAGGAACTGATGAAGATCAGATGGAGTGAAACTTCTGGGCCACATTGTCATCTGGCTCTGCTAACTGCTAGCTGTACTGTTAGCTATGCTCTAGCTGTACTGTTAGCTGTTAGCTCTGTTCTCGCTGTACTGTTAGCTGTTAGCTCTGTTCTAGCTGTACTGTTAGCTGTTAGCTCTGTTCTAGCTGTACTGTTAGCTGTTAGCTCTGTTCTAGCTGCATTGCTCGTTCTGCCAGGTTAGCCTTTTTATTGTTTCTGAAGAAAACCAACGATCCAACCAAAGGCGGAGTCCGCCATGGAATCAGCCACGGAATCCCAGAAGGCGCCGACCTGCCGCTGAGGGTAGAGACCCGGAGAACACACGGAACAACAGCACCGCAGACATGGAGACCAGACGATCCGAACCGAGGAACACAGACCAGAGAACCCCAACAGCTCAGAGCACCAGGGGACTGGACTCCATCAGGGAGGGGCCTCTGTCACGTTGTTTTCCCAAGTCCAGAGTAAGAATCTTCTTCCGTGGTCTAACTTAACTTTGACTCTCAGTTGGCAGAAAAATGACCTGCACACTTTTTGGAAAAACAAAGTACCTGAGGAGCGTGTTGTAATTCATCATAAATGAGTGTCTAAGCTCCACAGGGATTATAGGAGTTTGGATTGTGTGTGAGAGTTCATTTTGGTGGATTTTATATGTTGTCATGATTAGAAAATGTCCAGAGCTTTTTGGTCTTCTTGCCTCTGTGAAGAGCAGTGTGGATTTTTTGATTCTGTTAACTAACTGGTCCGGTCTCACCCGCTGGCTGGACCTGGATCCAATAGGGTTCAGATCCCAGTGACCCCTCTCCATTAGTGCTGTGATGTTCAATGAACGAGCCGTTCGTTTGAATGGCTCTTTTAAGTGAACAACGAGAGCCGTTCCTTTGCTCAAATTGTCCACGCTTCCTTCACGTGTCTCCTGAGTGTCTCCTGAGTGTCTCCTGAGTCCAGCTGTCTCCGCTGCCTTCATGTGAACGACCGAGTTTCAGTTTTCCGCAGCAGCTCCAGTCACCTGAACGCAGCAGCTAGCTAGCGGAGGAGGAGTGTCCAGAACCCGGAGAGGAGCCGGTGTTTTGGAAGAACTGGTTTCCCTATTAACTGGCGACTGGGTTTCTTTCTCGTCCCTTGTTGCTGATAGATGTTAAAAACCAGACAAAAAGCTGTCGGACCTTTAATGAGTCTGATTTCAACACTGATGGCTACGAGCAGCAGCAGCAGGAAGGGCTACAGGAAGTCAGTCACCAGTTAGCAAGGAAGCCAGTTAATTTGAAACACCGTATTGACCACTTTGTCAAAGGTTTTAGCAATGGAACACACACACACACACACACACACACACACACACGCACCATAAAATGCTCAGTTAAAGGACATGTAGCAGCGTTTTGAAGCTGTTCTCTGGGGACAACGTGCACGGTGAGCCACAATGTAATGTGTATCAGAAAAACATCTGTTAAATCTGTCATTAAACAAACTAAAGAACCAGATGAAAACTCATAGCTGAAAGTAAAGAAAATCCAGCATATTTCTACGTAGAACTTTTGCAGTGAATGGATCAGAGCCTGAACACGATCAGTGTCCATGAAGCAGTTCAACATGTACTTTCTGTGATTACTGTTAATAAAGTCAAAAACTGCTTCTGTTTCATGTCTCCTGTGAAGGTAAGGAGGTGCATGTGGCATCAGAGGAACAGTTGGTGTCGTTTGCCGTCACGTCCTCGTCGTTGGCGTTGAACTTCAGGGACTCGTCAGTCTGGATCTCTTCCCTCCTCAGTCACAGCTTCAGGTTTTTTAATGTTTTTCCACATTTCCTGCCGTGGAGGGACGAGAAAACGCCACAGCAGCACTTTGCACCGTGCCGTCCTGCTCCTCTGGGGTGAGACGCCCACAAGCGTGGCTGGAAAGACGTCCATCTGTCCTGCAGGACAAGACGTCCATCTGTCCTGCAGGACAAGACAAGAAACACTGGACAAAGTGTCCTACAGCAGGAGGAACACAGTCAGAATGTGTGGTGCTTCGACTGTGCTGACCACTCTGTCAGACTTCTGTGATTCTGTCCTTCGGTCTGGGATCACCGCCGTCCCGGGTCCAGGTCTGAAGACGGTCCTGACAGGCAGGAGCTGAACCTGAAAGGTGTGAACTCTGCTGGAACCGGGCCAGAAGAACCAGGAGAACCAGCTGACACTCGTCTCAGTCTCCAGTGATCAGATTCCCTGGAACCGCTGCGAGGAACCGCTGACGTTCTGCTGATTAGCAGGAACTTCTCAGGTGTGGAACGTGTTGAAACAGGAGCTGTGAGGGCGAGTCAGAGAACCTCAGGGGGATTCTGTGGAACAACACACTAAAAAACAACCCGATAAAGATTATTTTTTAACCCAACACTGGTTAAATATTGGACAGAACACATGCTGGGTTAGTTTGACCAGTTGACAAGTTGAGTTGGTTTCCTTAAAGGTGCATTAAGGAGTTTTTCATTCACTGCCGCTTTTTCCCTTTCGGGGTCGCGGGTGGCTGGAGCCGATCCCAGCTGCTGTGGGCGAAGGCGGGGTAGACCCTGGACAGTTCGCCAGTCTGTCGCAGGGCTGACATATATAGACAAACAACCATTCACTCGCGCGCAAGCTGGGGAACAATAGTCTGTCTAGGGGGGGGAAGAAGGGAAAAGAAGGGGAAGAAGAGGGGGAAGAAGGGGGAGAAGGAAAAAGGAGAAGAAGAAGGAAAAAAAGGAGAATAAAGGAGAATTGACAGCTTCTTTCACTTTTGCTTGCCTTTTTACTGCCTTTATGATCTACTTAGATCCAATTTCTTCCTGAAATTTCAAATATATGGGGAAAATCTGTCAGGGACTGTGTGTTTGATGGGGAAGATGTGGCTCCAAAAGTCGCTGGTTCGAGCCCCGCTGACGACCCAAATATGTAAACTACTTCAAATGTGTGAACTACTTGTTAAACTACTTGTTAAACTTTGACATAAAACTAAGTTTGCCATGAAAATATTATTCACCTTTTGTAAATGTGTTGCTGTCTGGTCAGACCACCATTAAAAGAGCTTTTATAACTCTGATCTTAACAAAGCTATATAAGAAGACAGGCTTTCTCTAAAAAGCTTTTATAGTTGTAATGATACCCTTATAAAGAATAAGGTCAATTTGATCAGTTACGATTTTAAATATATGATCTTGACATGTCATTTTATCTTGACAATGCATAAAGGTCGGTCTGTTTTACCTTTCTAAACAGACATTCATGTGAATAACAAACCAAAAGCACTGCTGCACAAAGAAAGGCCAGATTTATTGAAAAATACAAACATCATTTGTATATGACACAAAGAGATATATGAGCTAACTGTGTACACCAAAGTATTTCAACACAATTACAAACAACACCATTAAGAAAATAAAAAAAAATAAAAAAATCACTGAACACATCCAGGACTGTCCGAGCTCTCTTGTGGACACCAGCACCTGTGAGCTGCTTTCTACATACAGGCCAGTGCAGAATCACTTTCCACAGTGATCCAGCATCCACAGGAGGAGCTTGTGGGTGAAAAAAACCACTCTGGAGCAGGAAACTGGTGAGAAATGAGAGCAGGCTCTGGTGGTGTGGACCACAACTTCAGGTCTAACTGGAGTCGCTGGTTTTTCCAGATGGAGGCTGAAATCCATCTCTGGTCCTGAGCAGGTCTATTTTATTCATCTCTGCTGGGAGCCAGCGAGGCTCAGAACCTGGAGCAGGCTGTGCTTCTGCTGCTGGAGCGTGAAGAGGGTCGGATGTGGAGAGCTTAGAGGGAGCAGTGGGAGGAGGAGCAGCCGGAGGAGGAGCAGATGGAGGTGGAGCAGATGGAGGTGGAGCAGATGGAGGTGGAGCAGACGGACACAGAGGTGGTTGTAGAGGACAGGGGGGGTTTGAGGAGCTGAGGATGAGGCTGACGACGTCCTGGACTGCAGACAGGTGACGGTGCTCTGCTTGTCGTGGTTCTGAATGTGACAGAGGACACAGAGGAGCTGCAGGCCTGATGAGAGAGGAAGAGAGAACAGCTCAAAACATAATGAATGACAGTGGATGGTGAGACTGTCAGTGACTATGAAGCATTTCAACAATCCCACTGAAATGAGGCAGACACCACCGTGCTGCTGCTACGTTACCTTGAAGACATGTTTTCTAGCCAAACTCAGGTTTGGGGTCAATGCAGCATCGTCAACATGTTTTCTCTAAATATTTTTGACATGACCAACACCTGTAACATCATTCATATTTACCAATGCCAAAGTCAAAGAGGGCCTGGGAGCAGTCTGTCCAGATGCTGCTGCTGACGGACCTGGATGATCTGGAGCGCTGGGGGATGTGACCGGGATGCTGCTGGAAGGCTGCAAGAGCACAGGGAAGGAAAATTAATAAAACACCTGCACACATTCATTTCATGAGATACTAACAACACCTTCTGTGCATGGAAACCACAGCTACATGTTTGCATCTGGCCAAACAAAGATGACCGTCCCTCAGCTGCATTGGGCATTTCTCAATCTACAATACAATCTGAATATATCTTATAATGCCTCACACTTTTTTAAATTAAGTTTATTCTTAAGTGCACACTGAATGCTGATTATTCTGTCCAACTTTACCTTCAGATAAAGATCAGGCCACTTCTTCTGGTGGTGCTGGTCTGTTTCCTGCCTCAGAGCCAAACGCTGGAAGCAGCAAACCTTTGCAGGGTGCAAACCCACCCCTCATCCCCCATGGCTCTGTGCTTCTTCTGTTTGGAAGAAGGAATAGATGCACACGTCACACCAAGAAGTCCAGCCAGAGTTATGCCTGAGAAATAACTATTACTGATATGTGTTATATTACTGTCATTATTATTTGGAGGTTCATAAGTTTAAAAAGCACAAATTCTAACATATTGTATGTATATTCTTTAATGCATAGTTAACCTCAGTGTTTTTTCTCATTTCTTTTTTGTGTGTGTGTGTGGGGGGACTTTACTGAGGTGACACTGCAAATTAATAAAAGCTTTTCAGTTAAATTTCTCAGCTGATATTTTTGCCAATATGACAGCACAGTGAAGCTGCAGTAAAAAAGGACTTCAGTGCTTGCAGTTCCAGTCAAGTCAGGCTAAACATGTGGCTCTGGAGCTCAGAGAAGCTCTCAGAAAATGTCAAATATATAAATTCATTGAGGTTAATTGGCACATTGCATAATTAAATAATACTCCTGTGGCTACGGTAACAATTAAAACAAAAGCAGCACTTTAAATAGCTAAAACAGCTTAAAAAACTATAGGTATTCTGAAGTGAAAAAAAAACAAGCATCTAAATAACACAATCAAAACAACAAGCAGGATAACACGAATGAAGGAATGAAATAACTCCAGAGTCACCACGATGCCACGGCCGTTTCTTTCTTGTGATCATAGCGGTGTCACATGTGTTGCTTATTGAGAAAGACTAAAAGAAAGTTAATATCAACTTACCTTGATGTGCAAAGCCACGGTGTTTGTCCACAGAGTTTGAGGAGGAGGAAGCGCACCGGCAGCGGGTCCATCGTGACTTGATACGAGTCCTGTCATTGGTTGTTTAGCGATCCAGTAGTAAGCCGGACATCGATTGGTCGAGAGAAGCCACGTGCTCAGATCTGGATTGGGTGGGTGATTCTGGGCAATTCTGGGCAGAAGAGACGTCGGTTGGCTAAAAAATTCTGGGGCTGGAGATACGCGATTGGTTGCTGTGAGAAATTCTGGACAATCTTGCTCCGGATTGGGTCGGGGATTCTGGGCAATTCTGGGCTGGAGAGAAGGAGATTGGCTGAAAAAGCTGGAGATGCGGAGACGCGATTCGACGAGGAAAAGCAGCCGGACGGCTCCCAGGTAACACATTCATACCTAGGGGCAATTTAGGGTGATCAATTAACCTACCATGCATGTTTTTGGACCGTGGGAGGAAACTCCACACAGAAAGGCCCCGAGCCCCGGCCGGTATTTGAACCCAGGACCTTCTTGCTGTGAGGCAAGAGCGCTAGCCACTGCGCCACCGTGCGGCCATTAAGGAGTTTTTCAACTTTAAAAATACTTATTTTCCACCATTACATACATTCAATAATGTGTCCAATGTGCCCTGACATGTTCATTGTAAGCACCGCTAACAGCACTAAACTGTCACTTGAAAGTCACAGTGCCGGTCCGGCTCCAGAATTGTTTTGGAGAGAATTTGAGACGATGTGACGTAATGCGCCTCCTGCTGGCCTGATATCCTTAGGTTTCGTTTTGTCCGCCATTACTCCGCCAGACGCTGAGCAGCAACAACTGAGCAGCGCTGAGGATGGAGCTTCCAGACAGTCAGAACAGACCGGCTTCTAGCGCTGCAGCTCCACACAGACCCACCAGGCAGGAGAAACTTACATTTTACTCGAGCGCTGCTAAAAGAGCGAGGAAGGAGTTCCCCTCTTCCGTGCACGTACATGGACGCAAGCCACAGACACGAGTGTTTCAGTAAGCTGCAGTTACACCCAAGGCCTGCAGGGGCCGCTGTTTTGCATAAAACGTGCAAACTCCTTAAAGCACCTTTAAACCAACAGCTGGGTTGCTGAAATAAAACAACTACAGGCTCAGTTTGATCACTCTGTGCTGCGCTGCGAACATTTGCTCAGTGTTTTAGTGCCGGTTGCACCGCTTCTCCTAGCATGACCAGACCGCCGCTAGCGCTGCACGCTAGTAGCTAAGCTACTCGGTTCAAACAGAACGTCAAACATGAAGCTCCAGGTCCATCCTCCACCTCTAACCTGTCAGTCTCCATCATCACACAGTTTGTCGTCCAGCCCCCCCCCCCCCCCCCCCCCCCCCCCCCCCCCCCGCTATGTGAGGAGAAGCAGCCCAGCGGCACGAAAAAAACTGTGCAAATCGTCGCGCCGCAGCTGGGATTGTGATTAAAAAGAGTCTTTTGGCCGAGTCGGTAAGCAGATTACTGTCAAGTCAGCACCGACCAACTCGGCCCCTTGAGAGCACCCCCCTGTCCCCCTGCCCCCCTGCCCCCGACACCCCCCCTGACGTAGACTGACTGGTAAATCCAGAGCTTCTCCTTTCAGTTCCTTCTTCACTACAACTGACCGAAACGACGACTGATCCTGCAGCTGCTGCTCCACCCTCCTGTCAGCCTCCTCCACCCTTCCTCCACCCTCCTGTCAGCCTCCTCCACCCTTCCTCCACCCTCCTGTCAGCCTCCTCCACCCTTCCTCCACCCTCCTTTCAGCCTCCTCCACCCTTCCTCCACCCTCCTGTCAGCCTCCTCCCCCCTCCTGTCAGCCTCCTCCACCCTTCCTCCACCCTCCTTTCAGCCTCCTCCACCCTTCCTCCACCCTCCTGTCAGCCTCCTCCATCCTTCCTCCACCCTCCTGTCAGCCTCCTCCACCCTTCCTCCACCCTCCTGTCAGCCTCCTCCACCCTTCCTCCACCCTCCTGTCAGCCTCCTCCACCCTTCCTCCACCCTCCTGTCAGCCTCCTCCACCCTTCCTCCACCTGAGAACCAGACCCTGAGATACTTCAACTCCTCCACTTCGGTCAGAGTCTCTCCACCGACCTGGAGAGGACAGACCACCTTCTTCTGATCCAGGACCAGGGCCTGGGATCTGGAGGCTCTGATCTTCATCCCTGTCACTTCACAGTCGGCTGCAAACCGCCCCAGTGCATGATGGTCCAGGTTCCATGGAGTCAGCAGGACAAAATCATCTGCAAAATACAGAGATGAAATCCTGAGGTCCCTGAACCAGACCCTCTGTCTGGCCCCCCTGGTCCCTGAACCAGACCCTCTCTCTGGCCCCCCTGGTCCCTGAACCAGACCCTCTCTCTGGCCCCCCTGGTCCCTGAACCAGACCCTCTCTCTGGCCCCCCTGGTCCCTGAACCAGACCCTCTCTCTGGCCCCCCTGGTCCCTGAACCAGGCCCTCTGTCTGGCCCCCCTGGTCCCTGAACCAGACCCTCTCTCTGGCCCCCCTGGTCCCTGAACCAGACCCTCTCTCTGGCCCCCCTGGTCCCTGAACCAGACCCTCTCTCTGGCCCCCCTGGTCCCTGAACCAGACCCTCTCTCTGGCCCCCCTGGTCCCTGAACCAGACCCTCTCTGGCCCCCCTGGTCCCTGAACCAGACCCTCTCTCTGGCCCCCCTGGTCCCTGAACCAGACCCTCTCTCTGGCCCCCCTGGTCCCTGAACCAGACCCTCTCTCTGGCCCCCCTGGTCCCTGAACCAGACCCTCTCTCTGGCCCCTGGTCCCTGAACCAGACCCTCTCTCTGGCCCCCCTGGTCCCTGAACCAGACCCTCTCTCTGGCCCCTGGTCCCCGAACCAGACCCTCTCTGGCCCCCCTGGTCCCTGAACCAGACCCTCTCTGGCCCCCCTGGTCCCTGAACCAGACCCTCTCTCTGGCCCCCCTGGTCCCTGAACCAGACCCTCTGTCTGGCCCCCCTGGGCCCTGAACCAGACCCTCTGTCTGGCCCCCCTGGTCCCTGAACCAGACCCTCTCTGGCCCCCCTGGTCCCTGAACCAGACCCTCTCTGGCTTTGTGGGCCATTTTCAAAATGGCTGCCCGCAGGTTGTCTTGAGAGGGCAGGGTGTGTGAGCCCATTCTTGAAAAAATCTCAAGTCCTCCTCAGCAGCTTCATCTGCGTCGCTCGCCCTGCACTGCTTTCTCAAGTCTCGCTCGCTCTCTGAAAGAAGTCTTGCAGTTGACAAACCAACAGACCTTCGTCCGCTGAAGTGAGTCCCTCACAGGCGGGACTAAAGCAGGTGATCGTCTGACTGGTGGGATTTTGTGTCCTTTTAACCACGCTCTTCCAAGAGCCTCCCCTTCCTTCTCTGAATCGTCTGCAGTCTGGGTCCTCTCTCATCCTCTCTCATCCTCCTCCTCACACTGTTCCAAACATTCTTCCCAGAATGCAGTATTTGCCTCTCTTGGGCCCCGCCACTGTCCACAGCGATCTCATTGGTGAATTCCATGTTTAAATGAGCATTCAGTACCTTTGGTTCCATAAAGACACTGAGAACATCCTCAGCTATATTTATCCGCCTCGACTTCACAGAGAGGAGCAGTTTTTCAGGGGTGTGGCGCTGCAGGAAGGCGCCTGAAGATGCAGGCCCTTCATTCAGTGTTGAGTGCTGCGAGTTAAGAAAGGAGGAAGGAAAACAAATCAGATGTGAATAATGACTGATTGATCTATTAATGAGAAGAAAATGCATCAACACATTATCAACAATCGATTAGCTTGCAAAGATGCTGATGTTATTGTGGCTCCAGATTTGTTGCTTTTCTGTTTTTCCTTGTACACACTAACAACAGTTGGGTTACAGAATAACCCAATTTTACCCCGACTGCTGCTTCAGAAAAGGACGAACTCCTTTCTGGGTTGTTTTAACCCGACAGGTTGGGTTCTTTTGTTGCAACCCAAATGTTGGGTTCTTCCTCACCCAACTATTGGGTTGCGCAGTTTAGTGCTCCCAATAGTTCGGTCAAAATAATTATAATAATAAATATATTTTACTGCTGGTTCATCCTACTCCTTCCCAACTACTTATCAGAATTATTTTTATTTTCAACGAGCGGCAGACACAGCAAAGGATGACCGAGTCTGCTCTTTAGTTTCACAAGCACACGAGTTTATTGTGATAAAATTAACCCAGTACACACCAGCGCCCTCCCCACAGGCGCGCAGGCCAGGCCCCTCCCCCAAAGGCCCCCTGGCCCACGCTGCTCACATAAATGAAATAAAAATAAAGGAAAACATGGCAACAGCACAGAACACCAATCAACAAACACCCCCACAACAAACTGGCCCCAAACAGCCCAAAACTCAGTCCCGTTTCCCAGGCTCCTTTGCGGCGGAACACAGCCTGCAGGGCAGCGGCCCTCTGGCGCCCCCAGCGACCCCCGCGACGCCACAATAATAAAACAGGTCAAAGGGAGACGAGAGAAACTCAAGTTCAATCTGATACTTTCTAAAGAAGCTACCAGAAACTGCAGCTCCTCCTCAGTGCCTGATGCAGCTCAGGTCACCGTGGAGGCCTTTCTGCGCTCTCCCTCCCAGATCCCTCCTTTTTCCTCCACCTTTTCATGCCCCTTTCCTGTTGGATCCCTCTCGCCACGTCTTATTCTCGCTCGTCCCTCGCTGATGGAGCCAGACATGTGTCTCCGCTCGGCGGGCCGTCTCAGAATCACAAATACTCCATTGGTCCCAGAGGGAAACTGTTGACTGCATGCAGCAAAGAGCAAAGGGATGAGGAGGAAGCACAGCTGGGCTGATGTTGAAGCTGAGGACTCCACTTGTTCCTGGACTCCTGACACATGGCTGGTGTCACTGCTGAGCACTGCAGATCACTGGAAACACAACACTGTCACATCCGAGCCATTTCCAGCTGCAGTGATGCGAGGGACGTTTCAAGGCTTTTTCTTTTTGTTCTTACCTCTGATGTTCCATTTGCACCATTTGGAGCTCTGGGAGCAGTGATGTGAGACTCTGGGTGAGCAAAGCGCTGGTGTAGCTCTGTATAGTTTTTCACTTAGTTTGTTTCAAAGAGTTGCAGCTGACAAGCTAAAGAACGGCTCTAAATATACAGGCTTTTTATTGAAAATATTTGTATGAGTATTACTTTATTTCAGTTTTACATTTATATGTCCCTATTTGCAACCTATATTTACTTTTTCAAGTTCCAAAACAGTTGGAATAAATAGTAGATTTTTTCAACTCAAATGTAATGATTTCTGTGTGTTTTTGGGCCCAGTGTGTTAATGAAGCAGGTTAAAATGAGAAAATAATTATCAGATCATATACATGAGGTTGTGGTGAAAAAAAAAACATACCAAGCAACATTTTTTTATGTGGTATAAAGGCAAAATCAGAAGTTTTCACCAACGGTCAAAACAGGCTGAGACTCCAGAGGGTTATTCCCACAACACTGCTGTGTGTGGTCAGAGTATCACACACAGCACGCTGCAGCATTTAGCACCTCTTTAAAAGGTAAAGGAAGCATTTCATGTCCTCAAGATGTGTGATTATAAATAATGTTAATGAGATTACTCCATAATATACCCCCCATCAAGAAACAAATAGCTTTTTAATTAAAAAAACAAAAAAAAACAAGCTCCTAACCCAAAGATGAGTTATCCTCTGAAAAACAACCCAAAAATGGTGCATAACCTTGAAAACCCAGAAATTGGGTTAAAATAATGTCCCTACAAGCCAGAAAATGGGCTACTCTTTATAGAAATAACACAAAATTTTAACTCAACACTAGCTGCACATAAATTGGGTTACCAGAATAACTCCACATGTTTTAGTGTGTATGTATTGGTTTTTTTAAATGTTCTGATTAAAAAGTAGGGATGCAGTTAATTGAGTGTCGCTTAATTGTCGATAAGAAATTACTCAAATTAAATAAATTAATTGCAATTAATTGCAAACCCGTAATTTGCTTCTAACAGACAGTCACTTATTTATTTTCATGTTTCAAGTCACATTAAAGCAGCCTTGTTGTGTCGTTGTTCCATTTGTGAATGTGTTGTTCCTGCTGTTCAGAACAAATCTTTTATTGAGAAATAGGATTTTCGTTTCCTCTTTCATAAGACAGACAAAGCTTTTTTGTAGAAAGGAACCTGTTGATTCAGAGGCAAATTCAGCTTCTCAGAGAAACTGGTGCTTCGATCGATCGATCATTGATTGAGAGGATGAAACAAATATTGATTAACGAATTACTCGATAATTTGCACCCCTTTGAAAAAGTAATCTGAAATGATGGCTCTGATTGACAGGTTGTTTAACTGGTCAGAAATCTGTCAAAATAAAAATTAAAAGGGAATCAGAAAGGTTCCGTTTCTGGCTCTGAGTCGGATGACTCGTCAGAAATGAGCGCTGAGCCCTTTGCCTGGCAGCATTAGACCCGCAGCTTCTCAATTCACTCTGTTCATACAGCCGGGACACTGTTACTTCACTACAGCATTATGACTGTAATCACCAATGTCAAACTGGAATTCTTCCACCGGACCTGTGGATGCTTGTCCATGAGGAAGAACAGATCTTTGCCTGTCGTTCCGCCTCCATTTCTTCTTCTGATTTGGTGATAAGTGCGTCTCTCAAAGCTGAGCCATCCCATCTCAACCCGCCGGCTGACTCTGACTGCGACTGTCCTGCCAGCACCGCGTTCTGCCGGTGGTAGCAGAGTCTCCCCGGTCCTCCAGCCTGAGCCTTCTGTTCCCCAAGAGGACAGACTTCACTGTCTCTGTTCCCGCTCGGCTTTCATTTGTTGCAGCTCTCTGACGACAAAACGCCTTTAGTGCAAGCCGGGCCCCATGTCTTGTGATAAACTGTCCTAATTCTCCGTCAGTCAGACCACGAATGACGCTGACGCTCTGTGAAAAGACGGGAAAGCCACAGAAACGTCTGAAACATGGAGAAGCTACAGCAAAACCACTTTGTAGCCCAGCATATTTCATTAAAGCATATTTCATGTTCACCTTGTCGTCTCCTCGTTGATTAGTTACACTTTCCGGTAAATTTGGGCCTCAGACAAGATAACAAGTCTTCCTCTGCCATTCTGAAGGTGAGGGAGGGGTGAGCCGGGAGGCTGGAGCAGCTCTGTGGCCTCAGACACTGAGCCTGGATGGAGCATCAGGAAGGAGGGAAGCCTTTCAGGCGCACCACAAACACAACACAAACCTGAAGCATTTCAGGTGAGCACCTGGATTTTTTTTTTATTTAATTTTTTGCATATCCCTTTAGGGGCTCCGTATTTTTCTGTTTTGATGTAAAAAAATGTGGAGGTTTTGCCACTGAAATGATTCACTTCTCAGCTCGATTCTGTTGGATTGAACTTTTATGTTTTAATTGCAACTTTATGTTTCTTGGTCTCAGCTCTCTTTTTGTTTGCAAAACCTTTTTTGATTGATTGAATAATAAAGAAACAACATTTTCTCCACCGCACGCCACCTGGCTTCAGAACCTTGAATGGGAGCTTTGTTAACGTGAGACTGTGGAGCCCAGCGAGGCGGCGACGTGTCGACACAGAGAGCAGGACAGCAGCCAGGCAGCGGTGAAGCCTGACCACCTGACCACCTGACCACCTGACCACCTGACCACCTGACCACGCCACGCCGGAGGACGAGCCGGACGAACGGGACCGACAGGCCACTGCCCCCCCCCCCCCAGATGAACGGGACCGACAGGCCACTGCCCCCCCCCCCCCCCCCCCCCCCCCCCCCCCCCCCCCCCCCCCCGTGAATATCACCGCAGCTGAAAGAGCAAACCTTAAACAGCGACACGAGGATGAAGGAAAGCTGTTCTGCAGAAGTTACAACAAAGTCATGGATCACAGAAGAAATTCAACAATAAAGATCACTCTGGTGTTTTTACTGCCCGCGGAATCTTAACTCTCATCTTCATTCACTTGTCTTTTTGTTCATTTGCTCGGATCAGGTCCTGACAGGTCAGGAGCTTCAGACGAGCCGCTGGATGATGAGGGTCAGAGGTCACAGCTGGTTTTACAGACAAGACTGGGAAAACAGAAAAACTGAGTACTTTTACTCTGAAAGACGAGCCGCTGGATGATGAGGGTCAGAGAGCAGACCCCCCCTACTCCTGGTCCCTGAACCAGACCCCCTCTGGACCCTGGTCCCTGAACCAGACCCCCCCTCGCTCCTGGTCCCTGAACCAGACCCCCTCTGGACCCTGGTCCCTGAACCAGACCCCCCCTCGCTCCTGGTCCCTGAACTGGAATGAAGACGGTCCTGACAGGCAGGAGGCTGAATGTGAAAGTGTGAACTCTGCAGGAACCGGATCCAGAAGAACCAGAAGAACCAGCTGACGCTGGTCTCAGTCTCCAGGGACCAGATTCCCTGGAACCGCTGCGAGGAAGTGCTGACAGGACCAGCAGCCGCTCAGGTGTGGAATGTGTCGAAACAGGAGCTGTCAGAGAACCTCCGGGGGATTCTGTGGAACCAGGAAGAGAACGCCGACTCTGGGTGTGACTGACGAGGAGCTGAGGACCGTCAGGGCTGCTGGACCGACAGGACCGACCCGAGCTCTGCAGGAACTGTCTTCATGTCACATGATCAGCTGGTCCAGATCAGCTGGTCCAGATCAGCTGGTCCAGATCAGCTGGTCCAGATCAGCTGGTCCAGATCAGCTGGTCCAGATCAGCTGGTCGCTCTGCGGCTGCAGACAGATCATCAAACAGGATTTACAGCAACAGAAACCAGGAAACTAAAAGTGATCAAACGTTTCCATCAGAACCATCAGAAAGGTTGCCATATCATTAAGAATGTGTCGGCTGACCCCCTTATTGTGTACTTGATTTTCTCCAACTTAATAAAATGACGCATGTCTCTAATCCACTGTTTGAATGTTGGAGGGTGGAGGTCTTTCCATCTAATCAAAATCTGTCGTCTGGCTATTAGTGTGGCAAAACACAAGAGGTTTTGGGAATATTTATAAATCGCTACCTTTTGTGTCACCACCCCAAAGAGAGCGAGAAGTGCAGATGGTTCTAGTACGAGTCCTATAGTTTCACAAAGTAACTTAAAAATCAGTGACCAGTAATTAGACAGACTCGGACGTCCCCAAAACATGTGGATCAAAGTGGCTTGGAATCGTTTGCAGCGATCACACATGGAGTTTATGTTTGGCACAAACCTTGACAATTTAACCTTGGTCCAGTGCAAACGATAGAAAATTTTGAGCTGCATAACAGTGTGTTTCATACAAATTGAGGATGTGTATATTTGTTTGATCATTTCCAACCATACAGACTCAGAAATTTCTGTACCAAGATCTCCTTCCCATTGGTTTTTAAGGGCATTAAGGGTTATGGACTCTTCATTTACTAATATGGAATATATATCCCCTGTTTTGCTCCTTCGAGATGGTATGAGATTATTAATAGAATTCATCAGTGTCTGTGAGGGTTTTGAGGGAAAATGAACTATATTAGATGAGATGAAGCTACGAATCTGTAAGTATCTGAAGAAATGGGACCTGGGAAGACCAAACTTCAGCATAGCCTGCTCAAATGATGCAAACACCCCATCAATGAACATGTCATTAAAAGAACAGATCCCATATTGAGGCCATGTACTAAATAAACCATCTGTCAGAGGGGGTGTGAAAACAGGATTTCCTAAAATAGGGGAAAGTAACGAGAAATGACAGATATTGAAATGCTGTCTGAACTGTTTCCAAATGTTTAATGAATGGACAACAACAGGGTTGGATGTATATTTAGACAATGGGTCGGGGAGTGGAATGCTACAGCATAATAAAGCGTTCAATGAGACATTACAGGAATTTTGTTCTAAAACCAGCCAGTCAGGAGCACCTGCTGTTCCTTTGTTTTGCAGCCAGTAGGAAATCATTTTAATATTTGCAGCCCAGTAGTAAAACTGAAAATTCGGTAAACCTAGTCCTCCCTCCTGACGAGGTCTCTGTAATACAGCATTGCGTATCCGGGGTTTCTTTTTATTCCAAATAAAAGACAATAGATTTTTGTCTAGGGAAATGAAAAACGTTTTGGTTAAAAAGACTGGAATGCATTGAAACAAATATAAAAGTCTGGGCAAAAGAGTCATTTTGATGGTATTAATCCTACCTGCCAAAGATAGTGGTAGCAGGCCCCATCGGTCTATATCCTCGTTAAGGGAGGACAGGAAAGATGGAAAGTTTGCATCAAAAAGATCTTTAAATTTGTGTGTGACCCAGACACCCAGATATCTTATCTTTTCCCTGCAAATCTTAAAGGGAAATGCATGTACAGACGATTCTTCTTTATAGTTAAATTTACCGGCATCAGTTCACTTTTTTGTTTGTTTATCTTATACCCAGAGATCTTACCAAATTTATCTAAGAGATCTAAGGTAGGGGGAAGAGAGGAGGATAAGTCAGACAAGTAAAGCAACACGTCGTCTGCATATAGCGAGATTTTGCATTCCAACCCTGCTCTTGTAATACCTTTAATATCCTTGTTGCTACATAAAGCTAAAGCTAGTGGCTCAATAAAGACTGTAAAAAGGAGAGGGGAGAGTGGACATCCCCGCCTAGTCCCACGAGTTAGTGCAAATAGAGTGATATATTATTGTTGGTCCGTACTGCTGCCATTGGAGAACTGTATAAGGTTTGAATCCAGGATAGAATATTGGGCCCAAAACCACATTTTTTGAGGGTATAAAATAAAAAGTCCCACTCCACCCGATCAAAGGCCTTTTCAGCATCTAGTGATATGACCACTTCAGATGTGCCGGGTGCAGAAGGATTATAGATTACATTGTACAACCGCCGAACATTTGCAGCAGAATGGCGGGTCTTTATGAAGCCCGTCTGATCTGGAGAGATTATAGTTGGGAGGACTGTTTCAAGGCGATGAGCAATCATTTTTGAAAGAATTTTACTGTCCACGTTGAGCAAGGAGATGGGGCGATATGATCCGCGGTCCAGTTTATTTTTTCCCTTTTTTAAAATAAGCGATATAGTAGCTTGTCGCAAAGTTTCAGGCAGCACGCCTGTTGAAAGGGATTCAGCATACACAGAATGTAGTATAGGAGCTAATTAGTTTGAAAACATTTTGAAGAATTCTGTTGGGAACCCATCTGGGCCAGGAGATTTTCCGTTTTGCATACTTTTAATGGACAATTCTATTTCTCTGATTGAAAATGGGGATTCTAGTTCAGTTGCTGATGCAAGGTCTATGTGAGGAAATTTAATGTTTTCAAAAAATGAATCGAATAAATTGTCACCTTTCAGCGATTCAGATGAATACAAACTCTCAAAATATCTTGCAAAGCATGCATTAACAGTTTGATGGTCCGTATGAATCTCTCCTGACTCATTTCGAATTTCTGGTATTATCTGACTTGCCGCTTTCTGCCGAAGTTTATGTGCGAGAATCCTTCCTGCTTTCTCCCCGTGCTCATAATAGGCACAACCAGATTTAATTAAGAGATTTTCCGCTTTTTGAGAAGACAAAAGGTCAAATTCTTTCTGAAGTAGTAGACGTTCTTTAAAGCCATCATCTGCTGGAGACCTGGCGAACTGCAAATCCAGACTGGCGATCCTGTTCATGAGTTCAGTAATACGACTGTTTCTAATTTTGTGTAATTGTGCGTTGTATGAAATGATTTGACCCCTAAGATATGCTTTTAGTGCTTCCCATACCATTGATGGTGACATATTTGGTGTTTGATTAATTTCCAAAAAGAAATCAATTTGGGAAGAAATATAATCTGAAAATGTTTTGTCTGACAGCAGCCATGCGTTCAGACGCCAGGGTCTGTAAAGAGGTTTTATGGTTGGTAGATTAAGTTTTAGCCGATGAGGAGCATGATCGGAGATTACGATTGCATCATAATCACTTTCTTGAACTAGTGGAAGAAGACGCTTATCCATCAGAATGTAATCAACTCGAGTAAAGGTTTTATGAACCGCTGAAAAGAAAGAATATTTACGCGCTGTTGGGTTTAAAGTGCGCCAGACATCTGCTACACCATAAGTGTCAAGAAACTGCCTGATTGAAGTGGCTGTCTTGGAACTCGGGGTCATCTTAGAAGAACTTCGGTCCAAGCAGGGAGATAACACACAGTTCAAATCTCCACCTAATATCAAGTTGTTTTTATTTAGGTCGGGAAGGCGAGAGAACAGATTTGTCAGAAATGCTGTGTCGTCCCAATTCGGGGCATAGACACTCACTAAAGTGACAGGCTTGCAAAAGAGTTTACCAGTAACAATTATGAATCGGCCCATGGGGTCCGCATCAACGTGAGAGGAAGCAAAAGGCACATGTTTACTGATAATCACAGCAGCTCCCCTTGATTTGGACCGAAACTTTGAGTGAAAAACTTCCCCAACCCAACTAGTGCGCAGGCGGAGATGGTCAGATAGCCCCAGGTGAGTCTCCTGAAGAAAAGCGATATCTACCTTTAAGTTTTTTAGGTGTGTGAGAACTTTTTTTGCATTTTATGGGATGGTTCATCCCCTTAACATTCCAGCTCACAAATGAGACTGGACATGAAGCTGTTACTCCTGTGTTCACAGTCTGAGCCATAGTCCAAAACAATAAGTATACATGAACATAAATAATAAAATGCACATCAGACCTCTTCTATTACATGTCTCAGGTAAAGAAAGAAAAATAAGTGACGAAACCCACAACTGAACAAATCCCACAGACTCCCTTTCCCCCCTTCCCACCCACTGATCCATAAACATTGGTCAGATTCAAACTTTCTCCCCAAAATATCAAAATCCGCACTATGTGCTTATGGAGGGGAAGCTACTGAGCTCGGAGCTGAGCTCAACAGATGTATAAACATTTTAGGCAGTAAAGTAAAAAAGTAATATTTTCTGAGACAATTATATTGGAAAACATCTAACCGGTCATATGAAACTTTTATCACTACAACCAGATACGTAAACTGGTGCCTCAAAGTAGCACATCATAAGAAGACATGAGCGATGAACATACATTGGCAGGCTGATTTTGGCACGTCACGGCAAAGTGTGGCGCACTATGCATGCTTAGGATGTATGTGCTAACAGGAGTATAACAGCATCGGCTATAATTATCACTGGTTAGCAGCATCATGACAGTCTGTGCAGAATGCATCAATTTCACGATGTCCGTCACTGAGTCGCTGCACCTGTTTTAGTCATGTTTTGCGTGATGTACCTCTGGGCTTCTTCCGGAGAGGAAAAGACCTTCTCCACTCCGTTACGAGTGATGCGAATGTCACCCTTGCTTCTTTGTGTGGTCTAAACAATCAAAAATCAAATCAATGTGGTGTCGCAGAAGCACCAATCCATCTAAATCCACACAAATTTTAGGGTTCTAATAGGTTCGTAAGGAGATTGGCGCTGACGACCTCGCTTAGAGAGGGAAAGGAAAGAAACCTCCAACCGCAATGAAAACACCGACACCTTGCTTTTGGTAAGAAGAAAACATAGAACATGTATTAAAACAGATTTTTAACTCTTCCAAAACAAAACAATGATACAACCGTAGAAATATACCAACAAAACAGATGATACAATGTCCATTTCAGTTCAGATCCTTCTCTTGTAGTTTCACAGTCTCTTTTTGTTATCAGTCTCTCTGATTATGGTTAGTCTCTATTTTTATAGTCAGGCCTGACTCAAAAAAAACGGGGGGTTGGGGGGTGGTCTGAGATCTCAGATTAATGGGGAGAAAAAAGGAGATTCACTCCCAAAGAAAATGGTGAATTGGATTTCTCTCCTACCGCCCTCCTGGGAAGTAGGTGACCTCCGAATTTGGGATCCTCTGTGGTCTTCGCAGATGCAGTCCGGCCCATGGACAACACAGATCAGTTCCTCAATTCGCTTTGATCAATCCCATATAAAAAACCAGCCTGCACAAAACATGCAGAGCCATCAATCAATGAGCAAATAAATTTCACAGTTAATCCTTTTGTCACAAAATAATGCAGAACATCTTCCAATAAATCTCTCTTTCTTGTTCCCAAGTTTCACAATTATAGGCCAATACAACATTTTATCTATGAAAAACACAAAAAAAACAGTCGTATCAGGCCCACGTGTCACTCTACACAGTGTGTTGATTCAATCCACAGTGCATTGCGTCTGCAGGAAAAAAACGTTTAGATGCACAACTTACTTTGTACATTTTCTACAGAAATTAACATTTCACCAAAGTCAAAACACATTTCCTCATTTCTGTGCAAAAGAAAGAACATATCCCGACTGGTTTTTTTTTTAAATAGGTTTGCATACACTCAGTTTCACTTTTTTTTCCTCATGGTGGAACACGATGCAATTTACACACATTTTCAGCCACTCACCGGAATATTCTTGAACTCTCTGCTAAAGGTATCACTCGAACTCAGCACAGACGCTTCCTTGTCCCAAAAAAAATGAAGTATCTCCAACAAAAAACACAGATTTATCTGAGTCACGTCTCCTCCGACTCCCCCAAAACCGAAAGTAAGACGGAAGCTGCACGAGGTGCATTCAAGGTGCATAGGACAAAACTACTTGTTGCACTGCGGTGCATTCACTGCACCTGGGATAGAAACAATATATGAAAAAAAAACCTCATTAATACTGAAAATCTAACTTGAGCAATGAAATAAACCTGGGTTACACTCTCCCCCTCTAAACGGCATGAGTCCCTTCATGCACAGCTGATCTTGGAAACTGTGGAGGTAAACTTCCAGTACTGGAGAATGCAACACCCAAAGTTTGGAAAAACGAACTAATGGCTAAAATCAGTGGCTCTCCCAGTTCATCATAAGTAAACTTACGAGGTGGGCGTCTTTCTCTGTCAGAGCGTCTCAAGCCTACTGACTCTGTAGCAACATTGCCAGTTTCAACAACATCACTACTGACTACAGATTCTGATGGAATGAGAACTGGGTCAGTCGAGGTGGGTACCATGTCAACTTCTGGAATGTCAATCACAACATGGTCTGGGGATCCAGCATCTGTAGGTGACAACTCAACGCTACTTAAACCAGGGACTTCATGTTGTGTATCCATGTCAGATTTGTCACAGTCAGGTACAGACATTTGTGGTCTTGTAATGTCTGGAGATGGCACAGAGGGTTGAACATGTGTGAGGGGTTGAGGTTCTGGAAGAAACTGCTCAGTTTGAACATAGGGACCTTTTGTGATGATTTGTGGCTCCCACATACCAACACAAGTTTCTTCATCATCGCTCTCTTCATCCTCTTCACTGTACACTCCCTCTTCTCCAGTGTCGGTTCTTTTGGTCTTGGGTTTGCTCCTTGTACAGATTTTGTTCCTTTGACGAGGAGAGTCTGATCCACTCTGATCCTCAACAGGTAAGAACCCGCAAGGGAAAAGCAAATCCCTGTGTAAGGTGCGGTGAGGACCGTCTCCAGTTTCCGGTTTAATCACATAAACAGGACTGTCCTTGATGCGCCTCACAACTGTGTGAATGGTTTCCTCCCAACGGTTTGCAAGTTTGTGCTTCCCTCTAATGTTGACATTCTTCACGAGGACTCTATCACCAACAAAGAGTTCAGCAGCCCTTATCCTTTTGTCAAACCGAACTTTGTTCTTCTCACCCATTTTCTTTGAGTGTTCAGACGCAAGGGCGTAGCTTTCTTGGAGGCTGTCACGAAGATTTTGAACATAGTCTGAATAGGACTTTGAAGTAGCCTTTCCAGGGTAAGTACCAAGAACAAGGTCGATGGGCAACCTTGGCTGTCTTCCAAACATTAGCTCATACGGGGAGTACCCCGTTGTGTCGTTTCTTGTACAGTTATAGGCATGTGTCAATGGCTTAATGAAGTCTCGCCAATGATACTTGTCTTTGTCCTCTAGCGTGCCTAGCATGTCTAGCAACGTCCTGTTGTACCGTTCCACCGGGTTTCCTCGAGGATGGTAGGGAGTGGTTCGGACTTTGCTCGTTCCAATCACACCACAGAGCTCTTTGATAATCCTTGATTCGAAATCTCTGCCCTGATCGCTAAGCAGACGACAAGGGAAACCATAGGGAATGATCAGGTTGTCCCAAAGAGCTTTGGCGATTGTTTTAGCTTTCTGATCTCTGGTTGGCACTGCCACAGCAAACTTCGTGAAATGGTCTGTCAATACCAAAACATTTCTAGTGTCTCGGCTATCTGGCTCAATGGACAAATAATCCACACACACTAGTTCAAGGGGATAATTTGAGTGGATGTTTTCCAATGGAGCGGCTTTTTGGGGAAGGGCCTTCCTCCTGAGACATCGAGGACATTTTTTGCATTTGTTTTCAAGTGCCTGGCCCATTTTTGGCCAATAGAACCTGGCTCGAGCAAGATGTAGGGAACGGTCAAAGCCAAGGTGACCAACCTCATCATGCACACCTTGCATAGCTCTCTCATGATACTGGTGTGGTAGTACTAACTGGTACACCAGGGAATCTCTGTCCTCAACCTTCCTGTGCAGCACTCCATTACGGAGCTCCAGTTTGTTCCATTGTCTTAGAAGGAGTTTAACATCGGAGGATTCGAGATTTCTTTCTTTGAATCCAGGTTTCACTCCTCCCTCCAACAAAGTTATGACCCGAGCAATGGAGGGATCTGCTCTTTGTGCCGTACACCAATCAGCATCTGTCATTGAGGGCAAGATATTTTCCCCATATGCCTCAGGGATAACTGTAGGGTCAATAGTGAGAGACTCTACAATAACAAGGGGTTGAGATGGAGATGACACTGAATGACGCTGACACAGAGCAGAAAAGGCTTCATGATCCAGTTCATTTTGTGCTTCACTGAGACGTTTTTTCATGTCATCAATGCGAGCTCTCTCTTTAACAAACTCTTCATCTTCATGGGGTGGCTGTTGGGGTCGCCGAGACAACCCATCGGCATCTCTGTTGGCTTGCCCCGCCCTGTACTTAATGGTGAAATGGTAAGTAGACAAAGCGGCCAACCACCTGTGTCCTGCTGCGTCCAACTTGGCACTCGTTAGAACATACGTTAACGGATTGTTGTCTGTCAGGACACTGAAAGAGGAACCATAAAGGTAGTCATTGAATTTCTCACACACAGCCCACTTGAGGGCTAGGAATTCAAGTTTGTGTGTGGGATAGTTTTGTTCACTCTTGGAAAGCCCTCGACTAGCATACGCAATAGCCCGAAGCTTCCCCTCCTGTTCCTGATAAAGCACAGCCCCCAATCCATCACAACAAGCGTCAGTGTGCAGTATGTATGGGAGTTTTGGGTTTGCGAAGGCAAGAATGGGTGCAGATGTAAGCTTGCTTATTATGGTTTGGAAGGCTGTCTCACATTCAGGAGTCCACTGTTCAGTGAAGGTCTGGTTGGATCCGTGATCACTCTGAGAAGGGGCGCGCTTGTAAATCTTGCCCCGTTTTCTTGGTGGGCGATAATTTGCAGTGAGGCGGTTGAGGGGTTTAGCCATCTTGGAATATCCTTCAACAAAACGCCTATAGTATCCTGCAAAGCCTAAAAAACATTTCAGTTCTTTGAAGGTGGATGGACGTGGCCATGTTTTTAAGGCTGCGATTTTGTCAGGATCAGTATGAACTCCTCTAGCATCCACAATGTGTCCCAAGTATTTGACCGAGTTCCGGAAAAAGTGACACTTCTCTGGGGACAGTTTAAGGCCATAATCTCTGAGGCGTGTCAGGACTTTCATTAATCGGGTTTCATGTTCTTCCAAGGTGTCTGAAAACACGATTAAATCATCCAGGAAGACAAGCACTTCATTGAGATGGAGATCTCCAACACATCGCTCCATGAGGCGTTGGAAGGTGCTTGGGGCGTTTGTGACACCCTGTGGCATCCTATTAAACTCATAGAAGCCAAGGGGGCACACGAAGGCTGTCTTTGGCTTGTCTTCTTCAGCCATTTCTACCTGATAGTAACCAGATTTGAGGTCCATGACTGAAAACCACTTTGCTCCGCTGAGAGCAGTGAATGTCTCTTCAATATTTGGCAAAGCATATGCATCTTTTATAGTTCTCAGATTTAATTTACGGTAATCAATGCATAGCCTGATTGAGCCGTTCTTTTTCCTGACCAATACAATTGGCGAAGAGAAGGGACTGTGAGACTCACGGATGATTCCTGCATCGAGTAGCTCTCTGAGATGCTGTTTCACTGCCTCTCTGTCACTTGGGTGAATTGGCCTTGGCCGTTCCTTGAAAGGTGTTTCATCATGTAACCTGATTTGGTGTTTCACGGCTGTAGTGTGGCCGTATGACTTGTCATCAAGAGCAAACACTTCAGAGATAGATTGCAATTTCTTTTGGATTCGCTCCTTCCATTGCTCAGAAATGGGAGATTCATCAAGATTGAAAGTGAGTTCACTGCGTCCCTGTTCTGCTTGACTTGGGAAAATCTTTGATTGACCAGGTGCTAACGGGGAAACGCGTTGGGCTGCACAAGCATGAGCAACAACTGTCTTTGGCTGCAGTGTTACATCATGTTCACTCACATTACACACCATAACAGGGACTTTGGTTCTGGCTTTGAAAGGAATGTCTACCAGAACTGGTTCGATAAACAATCCTCCAGGTAACTTTGACAGCTCACAAGGTTCGAGGACAAAGCTTATGTTTTGGTCATTCTTCTTCAATCCAACATTGCACATGAGACATAGCCTCTGGTTTGCATGGACTGTAACTGGCTTTTTACAGTGCAACATGACGGGGTAGGAATGAGTGTCATTTCTCTGGGCCTGGGCGACATGTTGAAGGATCATTGCAAACTGTTTAGAGTGAAATTTTTGGATAAACCCGGACCCATCTTGCTCTGCTAATTGTTCATATAGCCGCAACAGGGCATTTGTTCCGATCAGCAGTGGAATTTTACTGTTAAAGTGATATTCGGGAACCACAAGTGCTAGTACAGCCAGCTGCTGTTCTTTGCCTGCCATGTTTGGGGGGAAAGTAATGCTTATTTGAATATAGCCCAAGTATGGAACATTCTGCCCTCCAGCTCCCTCGATTTCAAGAAGAGTACTTATAGGCTGGATGGGAAGATGAGAAAGGTGCAACTTGTGGAAGGATTGAGAGATTGTGGTTACTTGGGATCCAGAGTCCATTATGGATTCACATGGCATACCATCAACGAATACAGAGGCTGCACAGCGTGGGCCTATGAGACCTTGGGGCAAAAATGAGTCACGGTTCAAGATGTCCATTGGTTGTAGTGGGTCCTGGTTCTGCAGCTCAGTGTCAAAAGTTTGGGGACTCTGACAATCTGGGGTCTCAGCTCCTGGGGGTCCCACGGCAGGAGCTGCCACTAGTTTAAAGCAAAAGGAGCAGTAGCCTGTCGTGCTGAAAAATCTGCCTGCCTCCTTTTCAATTCAGCATTCTTGTCTCGAACAAGAGTGGGGTTCGGGTCATTTGTGCAGTGGACTGCAATATGATTGTCTTCCCCACACTTGAAACAAAACCATGCACGAGGCATGCCAGAGACTTTGACAGAAGTCCGTGGTTGTCTGGTGTTCACAACAAAAGACTCCCTGGACTCGGTTTTCTCAGATTTGCTTGCACCCCTTTGGTTCTGGACAAGCATTTGAACCTGTTTGGTCAATTCAGCTATCTGATCTTCCAGCTTGGCAGTTTCATTTGGTTTTTGTTTCATTTGTTGTGGGCTTATTGGGGACTTGTTCAGTTGGATAGTGTCTTTTGGCTTCTGGCTTAACTTCTCCACTTGTTTTGTGAGTTCAGTGACTTTTTGTTCAAGTTCCAATGTTTCACTTCTTGACGAGGAGCTTGTAAGTGGCACTGGGTCGAAGACGGGCATGTTATAAACAGCGTGGGCATGTGCAGCAGCCTTTGTTGCGCCCAAATGCTTCTTCATCCGATCTAGTTTGGCTGATCGTCTGTCTTCCTCAGACCTTAACATGAGAAGAAGATCAGGGAATGAGGGGGGGTGGCTCTTTTTCGCTTCAAGCTGGAGACCAATGATCAAGCTCTGGTCCCAGCAGCCACGAATGAATTGTTTAAGGAGCAGCTCATTCGCATTTGAAGCACTAGCTCCCCCTCTAGAAATGACCCTAGTCAGGAGACTGTGAAGACGGTTAAGAAATGCAGAGGATTTTTCTCCGCTGTTTTGGTTGCATCCCAGGAATGCAGTGAAAAGCTCTTCCCCATCCTCAACAACACCAAAAGCTGACTCCAGCTGAGCAACATAGGTGCTGGGTGGTGCAATGACTCCTAGGGGCTTTACAATATCAGAAGCAGGGCTTAGTAAGCTCTCCAGTATCTTTCTCACTTTGTGTGCATCAGTCATAGAGGTGTCAGTGAGTAGAAGGTCAACTTGGGTGCGCCATGTCTCATAGTCAACTTCACCATTGGGTCTTGGTAGTCGACCCGAGAAAGTGCGGATTTTTGCATGTGAAGGTGGCGTGTGTGAAGGCTCATTACGAATGATGTGTTCAACTACCACTTTCTGGACATGAGGTGGGTTGTAAATACCTTCATCAATCTGAACTGGGCCTGTAGGGGGTTCAGCATGCACACCAAACGCACCTGCATTCACTACCCGTTCACTCTGGTCAGTGGAATGAGTTGTAGTATTGTCATGGTCATCAATAAGCTGGGTCTCAGTCTGGGGTGAGGAGCCTGCCTGCAGCTCACTTTGAAGGAAGCTAAAGAAGCCTGCTTTTGCACTACTCCCCAAAACTTCAAGTTCTTTCAAGTATCTGCGGGCCACTTCTTTGCCTATTTCCCCATGAGTGATGTCCCTAACAGTTTTAGAGAACCAAATAACACTTGGGTCTACAGGGCTCTGCAGTTCACCTAAGGTTGCGGGGTCAATCTTCAAAATGGCCTGTTCTGATTCATAAACTACAAGTATCCTGCCCAAAGGCTGCTGTGGCTCATCTGGAACTCTAATGATTTTAGATATCTTGCCATTAGCCACAAACACATCAGAAATGTCATCTTCACCACAACTCAGTTCAACTCCTGTGACATACAGGGTGTTTTGACCATCAACTTGAAAGCGTTCACAAAGATCCATTCTCTTAGGCAATTTATCAATGTATCAGTGTCTCATATAGGTTGGAGATGACAAAAGCTGTGCCAATCTCCTGGCTGGCTCGCCACTTATTATGTCACCCTTGCTTCTTTGTGTGGTCTAAACAATCAAAAATCAAATCAATGTGGTGTCGCAGAAGCACCAATCCATCTAAATCCACACAAATTTTAGGGTTCTAATAGGTTCGTAAGGAGATTGGCGCTGACGACCTCGCTTAGAGAGGGAAAGGAAAGAAACCTCCAACCGCAATGAAAACACCGACACCTTGCTTTTGGTAAGAAGAAAACATAGAACATGTATTAAAACAGATTTTTAACTCTTCCAAAACAAAACAATGATACAACCGTAGAAATATACCAACAAAACAGATGATACAATGTCCATTTCAGTTCAGATCCTTCTCTTGTAGTTTCACAGTCTCTTTTTGTTATCAGTCTCTCTGATTATGGTTAGTCTCTATTTTTATAGTCAGGCCTGACTCAAAAAAAACGGGGGGTTGGGGGGTGGTCTGAGATCTCAGATTAATGGGGAGAAAAAAGGAGATTCACTCCCAAAGAAAATGGTGAATTGGATTTCTCTCCTACCGCCCTCCTGGGAAGTAGGTGACCTCCGAATTTGGGATCCTCTGTGGTCTTCGCAGATGCAGTCCGGCCCATGGACAACACAGATCAGTTCCTCAATTCGCTTTGATCAATCCCATATAAAAAACCAGCCTGCACAAAACATGCAGAGCCATCAATCAATGAGCAAATAAATTTCACAGTTAATCCTTTTGTCACAAAATAATGCAGAACATCTTCCAATAAATCTCTCTTTCTTGTTCCCAAGTTTCACAATTATAGGCCAATACAACATTTTATCTATGAAAAACACAAAAAAAACAGTCGTATCAGGCCCACGTGTCACTCTACACAGTGTGTTGATTCAATCCACAGTGCATTGCGTCTGCAGGAAAAAAAACGTTTAGATGCACAACTTACTTTGTACATTTTCTACAGAAATTAACATTTCACCAAAGTCAAAACACATTTCCTCATTTCTGTGCAAAAGAAAGAACATATCCCGACTGGTTTTTTTTTTTAAATAGGTTTGCATACACTCAGTTTCACTTTTTTTTCCTCATGGTGGAACACGATGCAATTTACACACATTTTCAGCCACTCACCGGAATATTCTTGAACTCTCTGCTAAAGGTATCACTCGAACTCAGCACAGACGCTTCCTTGTCCCAAAAAAAATGAAGTATCTCCAACAAAAAACACAGATTTATCTGAGTCACGTCTCCTCCGACTCCCCCAAAACCGAAAGTAAGACGGAAGCTGCACGAGGTGCATTCAAGGTGCATAGGACAAAACTACTTGTTGCACTGCGGTGCATTCACTGCACCTGGGATAGAAACAATATATGAAAAAAAAACCTCATTAATACTGAAAATCTAACTTGAGCAATGAAATAAACCTGGGTTACACGAAGACGGGCCGGGTGAAGTATTCCAAAGCCAACTCCCTCGATCTCCCGCAGCTGTTGTCTGATGCCGTTGTAAGCCGCCCGTGCACGAGCAGCTTTTGCCGTGTAGTCCAGATACACCGAGACGGTTAAATCCTTGACCTTCACTCGTCTCAGTTCTCTGGCGTGGCGCAGGATGTTAGCGCAGTCGTGGAAGTAGTGAAGGCGAGCAATGACGGCTCGCGGAGGCGCTCCCTGTTTCGGCGGTGGCTGCAGGGTCCGATGCGCTCTGTCCAGTAGCGGAGCCTTTTCCAGCTGGAAAGCTTCTTTCAGAAGTGCGGAGATTGCAGTTGTGCTGCAGCTGCCTTGATCTTCGGGTACGCCCAATATTCGAATATTATTACGTCTAGATCTCCCTTCTAGGTCTTCGCATTTACTTTCCAAAGCAGCCACCTGAATTGAAAGTTGTTTTACAGTGTTCTGTAGCTCGGTTACGTCACCCGAGCATCCAGAAAGTCCCCGCTCCATCTCCTTCGTTGTGTTTTCCATCCCCGTCACCTGGGTCTGCACAGCCGTTTTAAAGCTAAGAAGCTCCGTCTTGGCGGCTTGAATTTCAGTCTTGATGACCGACATTTCACTCTCAAAAACCATCCGGATTTCGTCTTTGCGAACGGCCACAAAATCCGATCGGAGCGTTGTTAGCAGCTCCTCTTTGAAGGCAGTAATTTCGGCGGAGGCCGCTGAAGTTGGAGCTGCTGTAGCCTGGGCAGCTGAGCCACGCGAGGTCGCGGGCAGCGATACTTCCGTAGCTTTAGCAGGCCCGGTCGACGGAGTGTAGACGTTACGGCTTTTGGTGCTTCTGCTGGCCATGATATATCTTTCCATCCGGTTGGTGAAGAAAAGCAGAGCGAGAATTGTCACTATTAATCTCGATTTATGCCAGTTTATATCTTAAATGACAAAATGATCCGCAGAGCTCAGCGACACGCAGCCGACTCCACTGCTTGCTCACCAGCGCCCCCCCAGCTCAGACCTGTTTGAAGATGTATTCAACAACTTGCAGTTTCTTCTCTCAAAAAGCGGCAGACCTGCAGCTCACAGTGCTGCCCCCTGCTGAGCCGTGAGCCTGGAGGTCCGGTACTTCTGAAAGTAACGGAACAAGAGTTCAGAAGAGACTCGGATCAGGTCCTGACAGGTCAGGAGCTTCAGACGAGCCTCTGGATGATGAGGGTCAGAGGTCACAGCTGGTTTTACAGACAAGACTGGGAAAACAGAAATACTGAGTACTTTTACTCTGAAAGTACATTTCATAGCCTGTACTTTTTACTTTTTACTTGAGTAATTATTTCAATGAGTACTTTAACTTTTACCAAATTTGTTTTTTTTTCACAAGTACTTGTACTTTTACTGAGTACAGAATGTACTCCACTGCCCCTGAAACCCCCGGTCCCTGAACCAGACCCCCCCTCGCTCCTGGTCCCTGAACCAGACCCCCTCTGGACCCTGGTCCCTGAACCAGACCCCCCCTCGCTCCTGGTCCCTGAACCAGACCCCCTCTGGACCCTGGTCCCTGAACCAGACCCCCCCTCGCTCCTGGTCCCTGAACTGGAATGAAGACGGTCCTGACAGGCAGGAGGCTGAATGTGAAAGTGTGAACTCTGCAGGAACCGGATCCAGAAGAACCAGAAGAACCAGCTGACGCTGGTCTCAGTCTCCAGGGACCAGATTCCCTGGAACCGCTGCGAGGAAGTGCTGACAGGACCAGCAGCCGCTCAGGTGTGGAATGTGTCGAAACAGGAGCTGTCAGAGAACCTCCGGGGGATTCTGTGGAACCAGGAAGAGAACGCCGACTCTGGGTGTGACTGACGAGGAGCTGAGGACCGTCAGGGCTGCTGGACCGACAGGACCGACCCGAGCTCTGCAGGAACTGTCTTCATGTCACATGATCAGCTGGTCCAGATCAGCTGGTCCAGATCAGCTGGTCCAGATCAGCTGGTCCAGATCAGCTGGTCGCTCTGCGGCTGCAGACAGATCATCAAACAGGATTTACAGCAACAGAAACCAGGAAACTAAAAGTGATCAAACGTTTCCGTCAGAACCATCAGAAAGGTTGCCATATCATTAAGAATGTGTCGGCTGACCCCCTTATTGTGTACTTGATTTTCTCCAACTTAATAAAATGACGCATGTCTCTAATCCACTGTTTGAATGTTGGAGGGTGGAGGTCTTTCCATCTAATCAAAATCTGTCGTCTGGCTATTAGTGTGGCAAAACACAAGAGGTTTTGGGAATATTTATAAATCGCTACCTTTTGTGTCACCACCCCAAAGAGAGCGAGAAGTGCAGATGGTTCTAGTACGAGTCCTATAGTTTCACAAAGTAACTTAAAAATCAGTGACCAGTAATTAGACAGACTCGGACGTCCCCAAAACATGTGGATCAAAGTGGCTTGGAATCGTTTGCAGCGATCACACATGGAGTTTATGTTTGGCACAAACCTTGACAATTTAACCTTGGTCCAGTGCAAACGATAGAAAATTTTGAACTGCATAACAGTGTGTTTCATACAAATTGAGGATGTGTATATTTGTTTGATCATTTCCAACCATACAGACTCAGAAATTTCTGTACCAAGATCTCCTTCCCATTGGTTTTTAAGGGCATTAAGGGTTATGGACTCTTCATTTACTAATACGGAATATATATCCCCTGTTTTGCTCCTTCGAGATGGTATGAGATTATTAATAGAATTCATCAGTGTCTGTGGGGGTTTTGAGGGAAAATGAACTATATTAGATGAGATGAAGCTGCAAATCTATAAGTATCTGAAGAAACGGGACCTGGGAAGACCAAACTTCAGCATAGCCTGCTCAAATGATGCAAACACCCCATCAATGAACAGGTCATTAAAAGAACAGATCCCGTATTGAGGCCATGTACTAAATAAACCATCTGTCAGAGGGGGTGTGAAAACAGGATTTCCTAAAATAGGGGAAAGTAACGAGAAATGACAGATATTGAAATGCTGTCTGAACTGTTTCCAAATGTTTAATGAATGGACAACAACAGGGTTGGATGTATATTTAGACAATGGGTCGGGGAGTGGAATGCTACAGCATAATAAAGCGTTCAATGAGACATTACAGGAATTTTGTTCTAAAACCAGCCAGTCAGGAGCACCTGCTGTTCCTTTGTTTTGCAGCAATCCGTGTATCATTCGTTCAATTGATATTCAATTAAGAATCGAAAAACAAAATATTGAAAAATGAGTCGTTTTTCCTTTTTTCATTTTTAAAATGAAAACAAATAAATGAAAATTGGTTTTTTTTTCAATATCCCGTTTGTTAAGACAGATCAAATACAGGAAATTTGAAATACGGCCACAGAGCAGACTTTCACGTGATTTTTCAATTTCTTCGATCTCCGTGACCCGGAAGTTCTATCGTCTGTGTTTTGGTTTTTTTCCCGGCGGGAAAGTGGGCGGGTCACGTCAACCTGTGGGTCAGTTTAAGGCCAGCACACTGCAGAATCCCGATCTTCTCCTCCCGGCCGAAGCCGACAAGGTCCGACTGTCGGGAGTATACAAATGAGTTCGGCTCCGATCTTCGTATGGTGTGCGGTGCGTTCCGAGAGATTTTTTCCAGTCGGAGCCTCTCGGGAGGCGTCGGAAGGGGAGATCATCGATAATGAACATGTTTCATATTTCTGATCGCAAATCCTGTGGTGTGTGGAGCTCTGAGAGGCGCTGATCAGCTCCGAGTAGAGCTGTCCACACCCTCGAAATAAAGTTCCCTGATTGGCTGGTGCTGCTGCTTAAAAAAATCCCCTCTCAGCTGTCAGAGATGGAGACATGTGTGAAATATATTCTCTACATGACAATGAAAGAGAAAAGTCAGAACTCCTAAACTCAGCAGTGCAGAAAGTGAGGGGTTAATCCTCAATAACTGGATCGCTCCTGGATCAACTGTATTTCCTCCATTCAGACCCAAACTCCGATCTGATTCATCCATCTGCATCTCCAGAGTCCTGCAATAATCCCAATGTGTGAATTCATCTCCACCATTAACCATCACGGAAGAATAGGGAGAAAAAAAGCTTTCCCTGCCTTCAGAGAGACAGAGCGACATATCATTAAACTGACCTAATCAAAGCTCAACGAGTTTTTATTCTGGTGTAAACTATCCAATCTGGGGACAAAACGAATGATTTAAGATATTTGGTGATTTAAAAAAGTAGCTTCATTTGTCAGAGTCTGCTACTAATAACTTTATTCTACTGCTCCACTCGGCACACTACAGGATTTTTTCAATCTTCCCTGATTCAGAGACCACGCATGAGAAGACAACAGAGGACAGATCACTTGTCAGAAAATGTAAATAAATGTTCTAGTAGGCTACTGAAGAGGGAATCATAGTTTGAGATGATTTTCATATAAATTAACCTCTGCATTTTACAATAATTCAGCTTATTAATGTGTGCGTTTTTTTTTCTGTTTTTTTTTTACTTGTGGAGCAGTAGAATAAAGTTATTAGTAGCAGTCTGTGGTACTTTTTTGAATCAGCAAATATCTTAAATCATTCTTATTGTCCCCAGATTGGATAGTTTACACCAGAATAAAATCTCATTGAGCTTTAAGTTTCATTATGCGTTGCTCTGTCGCTCTGAAGTCACGGAGTCATTGACTTTTTTTCATGTATTTTTTTCCTCATTCTTCCGTGATGGTTAATAATGGAGATGAATTATTACTTTGGAATTATTGCAGGACTGGTGATGCAGATGAATGAATCAGATCGGAGTTTGGGTCTGAATGGAGGAAATACAGTTGATCCAGGAGCGATCCAGTTATTGAGGATTAACCCCTCAGTTTCTGCACTGCTGAGTTTAGGAGTTCTGACTTTTCTCTTTCACTGTCATGTCAAGAATATATTTCACAAACATGTCCCCATCTCTGGCAGCTGAGAGGGGATTTTTTTTTTAAGCAGCGGCACCAGCCAATCAGGAAGCTTTATTTCGAGGGTGTGGACAGGTCAGCTCGGAGCTGATCGGCCCCTCTCAGAGCTCCACACACAATAGGATTTGCGATCAGAAATATTAAGCATGTTCATTATCTACGATCTCCCCTTCCGACGCCTCCCGAGAGGCTCCGACCGGAAAAAGTCTCTCTGAACCCCCCGCACACTACACGAAGATCGGACCCGAACTCATTATCATACTCCCACAGTCGGACCCTGTCGGCTTCGGTCAGGAGGAGAAGATCGGGGCAAAATTCGGCCTGATCATTCTGTAGTGTGTGCTGGGCTTAAACTGGCCCACAGGTTGACGTGGCCCGCCCACTTTCCCGCCGGGAAAAAACCAAAACACAGACGATAGAACTTCCAGGTCACGGAAATCGAAGAAATTGAAAAATCACATTAAAGTCTGCTCTGTGGCCGCATTTCAACTTTCCTTTATTTGATCTGTCTTAACAAACGGGATATTGAAAAACAAACCAATTTTCATTTATTTGTTTTCATTTTAAAAATGAAAAAAGGAAAAACGACTCATTTTTCAGTATTTTGTTTTTTGATTCTTAATTGAATATCAATTGAACGAATAATACACGGATTTGCAGCCAGTAGGAAATCATTTTAATATTTGCAGCCCAGTAGTAAAACTGTAAATTCGGTAAACCTAGTCCTCCCTCCTGGCGAGGTCTCTGTAATACAGCATTGCGTATCCGGGGTTTCTTTTTATTCCAAATAAAAGACAATAGATTTTTGTCTAGGGAAATGAAAAACGTTTTGGTTAAAAAGACTGGAATGCATTGAAACAAATATAAAAGTCTGGGCAAAAGAGTCATTTTGATGGTATTAATCCTACCTGCCAAAGATAGTGGTAGCAGGCCCCATCGATCTATATCCTCGTTAAGGGAGGACAGGAAAGATGGAAAGTTTGCATCAAAAAGATCTTTAAATTTGTGTGTGACCCAGACACCCAGATATCTTATCTTTTCCCTGCAAATCTTAAAGGGAAATGCATGTACAGAGGATTCTTCTTTTATAGTTAAATTTACCGGCATCAGTTCACTTTTTTGTTTGTTTATCTTATACCCAGAGATCTTACCAAATTTATCTAAGAGATCTAAGGTAGGGGGAAGAGAGGAGGATAAGTCAGACAAGTAAAGCAACACGTCGTCTGCATATAGCGAGATTTTGCATTCCAACCCTGCTCTTGTAATACCTTTAATATCCTTGTTGCTTTACGTAAAGCTAAAGCTAGTGGCTCAATAAAGACTGTAAAAAGGAGAGGGGAGAGTGGACATCCCCGCCTAGTCGCACGAGTTAGTGCAAATAGGGTGATATATTATCGTTGGTCCGTACTGCTGCCATTGGAGAACTGTATAAGGTTTTAATCCATGATAGAATATTGGGCCCAAAACCACATTTTTTGAGGGTATAAAATAAAAAGTCCCACTCCACCCGATCAAAGGCCTTTTCAGCATCTAGTGATATGACCACTTCAGATGTGTCGGGTGGAGAAGGATTATAGATTACATTGTACAACCGCCGAACATTTGTAGCAGAATGGCGGGTCTTTATGAAGCCCGTCTGATCTGGAGAGATTATAGTTGGGAGGACTGTTTCAAGGCGATGAGCAATCATTTTTGAAAGAATTTTACTGTCCACGTTGAGCAAGGAGATGGGGCGATATGATCCGCGGTCCAGTTTATTTTTTCCCTTTTTTAAAATAAGTGATATGGTAGCTTGTCGCAAAGTTTCAGGCAGCACGCCTGTTGAAAGGGATTCAGCATACACAGAATGTAGTATAGGAGCTAATTAGTTTGAAAACATTTTGAAGAATTCTGTTGGGAACCCATCTGGGCCAGGAGATTTTCCGTTTTGCATACTTTTAATGGACAATTCTATTTCTCTGATTGAAAATGGGGATTCTAGTTCAGTTGCTGATGCAAGGTCTATGTGAGGAAATTTAATGTTTTCAAAAAATGATAAATTGTCACCTTTCAGCGATTCAGATGAATACAAACTCTCAAAATATCTTGCAAAGCATGCATTAACAGTTTGATGGTCCGTATGAATCTCTCCTGACTCATTTCGAATTTCTGGTATTATCTGACTTGCCGCTTTCTGCCGAAGTTTATGTGCGAGAATCCTTCCTGCTTTCTCCCCGTGCTCATAATAGGCACAACCAGATTTAATTAAGAGATTTTCTGCTTTTTGAGAAGACAAAAGGTCAAATTCTTTCTGAAGTAGTAGACGTTCTTTAAAACCATCATCTGCTGGAGACCTGGCGAACTGCAAATCCAGACTGGCGATCCTGTTCATGAGTTCAGTAATACGACTGTTTCTAATTTTGTGTAATTGTGTGTTGTATGAAATGATTTGACCCCTAAGATATGCTTTTAGTGCTTCCCATACCATTGATGGTGACATATTTGGTGTTTGATTAATTTCCAAAAAGAAATCAATTTGGGATGAAATATAATCTGAAAATGTTTTGTCTGACAGCAGCCATGCGTTCAGACGCCAGGGTCTGTAAAGAGGTTTTATGGTTGGTAGATTAAGTTTTAGCCGATGAGGAGCATGATCGGAGATTACGATTGCATCATAATCACTTTCTTGAACTAGTGCAAGAAGACGCTTATCCATCAGAATGTAATCAATTCGAGTAAAGGTTTTATGAACCGCTGAAAAGAAAGAATATTTACGCGCTGTTGGGTTTAAAGTGTGCCAGACATCTGCTACACCATAAGTGTCAAGAAACTGCCTGATTGAAGTGGCTGTCTTGGAACTCGGGGTCATCTTAGAAGAACTTCGGTCCAAGCAGGGAGATAACACACAGTTCAAATCTCCACCTAATATCAAGTTGTTTTTATTTCGGTCGGGATGGCGAGAGAACAGATTTGTCAGAAATGCTGTGTCGTCCCAATTCGGGGCATAGACACTCACTAAAGTGACAGGCTTGCAAAAGAGTTTACCAGTAACAATTATGAATCGGCCCATGGGGTCCGCATCAACGTGAGAGGAAGCAAAAGGCACGTTTACTGATAATCACAGCAGCTCCCCTTGATTTGGACCGAAACTTTGAGTGAAAAACTTCCCCAACCCAACTAGTGCGCAGGCGGAGATGGTCAGATAGCCCCAGGTGAGTCTCCTGAAGAAAAGCGATATCTACCTTTAAGTTTTTAGGTGTGTGAGAACTTTTTTGCATTTTATGGGATGGTTCATCCCCTTAACATTCCAGCTCACAAATGAGACTGGACATGAAGCTGTTACTCCTGTGTTCACAGTCTGAGCCATAGTCCAAAACAATAAGTATACATGAACATAAATAATAAAATGCACATCAGGCCTCTTCTATTACATGTCTCAGGTAAAGAAAGAAAAATAAGTGACGAAACCCACAACTGAACAAATCCCACAGACTCCCTTTCCCCCCTTCCCACCCACTGATCCATAAACATTGGTCAGATTCAAACTTTCTCCCCAAAATATCAAAATCCGCACTATGTGCTTATGGAGGGGAAGCTACTGAGCTCGGAGCTGAGCTCAACAGATGTATAAACATTTTAGGCAGTAAAGTAAAAAAGTAATATTTTCTGAGACAATTATATTGGAAAACATCTGAGAGGGTCTGAACCAGACCCTCTCTGGCCCCTGGTCCCTGAACCAGACCCCCCCTCACTCCTGGTCCCTGAACCAGACCCCCTCTGGCCCCTGGTCCCTGAACCAGACCCCTTCTGGACCCTGGTCCCTGAACCAGACCCCCCCTCACTCCTGGTCCCTGAACCAGACCCCCTCTGGCCCCCGGTCCCTGAACCAGACCCTGCCTCACTCCTGGTCCCTGAACCAGACCCTCTCTGGCCCCTCGTCCCTGAACCAGACCCCCCCTCACTCCTGGTCCCTGAACCAGACCCTCTCTGGACCCTGGTCCCTGAACCAGACCCCCCCTCGCTCCTGGTCCCTGTACTGGAATGAAGACGGTCCTGACAGGCAGGAGGCTGAACGTGAAAGTGTGAACTCTGCACGAACCGGATCCAGAAGAACCAGAAGAACCAGCTGACACTGGTCTCAGTCTCCAGGGACCAGATTCCCTGGAACCGCTGCGAGGAAGTGCTGACAGGACCAGCAGCCGCTCAGGTGTGGAATGTGTCGAAACAGGAGCTGTCAGAGAACCTCCGGGGGATTCTGTGGAACCAGGAAGAGAACGCCGACTCTGGGTGTGACTGACGAGGAGCTGAGGACCGTCAGGGCTGCTGGACCGACAGGACCGACCCGAGCTCTGCAGGAACTGTCTTCATGTCACATGATCAGCTGGTCCAGATCAGCTGGTCCAGATCAGCTGGTCCAGATCAGCTGGTCCAGATCAGCTGGTCCAGATCAGCTGGTCCAGATCAGCTGGTCGCTCTGCGGCTGCAGACAGATCATCAAACAGGATTTACTGCAACAGAAACCAGGAAACTAAAAGTGATCAAACGTTTCCGTCAGAACCATCAGAGTCCCGGTCCTGAAACGAGACGCTGAAGCTTCAAAGCTTCAGTCGACCGTCTGAAGCTCAGCTCTCAGCAGGGGGTCAGGAGACTCCGGCGGTTTACGGCTTCTCCAGTAGAATCCCAGTAAATCTCAGTGTGATTACCCATACTCCATGATAGTAATCTGATTACCCATACTTCATGATAGTAATCTGATTACCCATACTTCATGACAGTAATCTTTCTCCACAGCACGCCACCTGGCTTCAGATCCTTGAATGGGAGCTTTGTTAATGTGAGACTATGGAGCTCAGCTCGTGTCGTGGATTTTTATTTAAAAACTATCCTCGGCCAGTTGCGATGCAAAAAAACCCACAAACATATTTTCCAGAAAAACCGTAAAATCTTCAATTATATTCACTCTTGGTTAAAAATCAGACACGGAGTCGGAGTCAGACAAGTCGAGAACCTTTATTTGTGGAAGCTGGCGGCAGCCAGCCCGGCCGTCTGAAGCTGGAGAAAGACCGAGCTCAGCCTCGCCCTTTTATACTGAAGGACACCTGTGGCTGTTTGACACTCAGCGGGGACGGTACACATGCTAAACACTCCTCCTGATATCACTCCGTAGTGAATGTACACCTCTTGGCAAACCTGTCAGTTCCCTCTCTCCTTCCTCCACCAAGGTGTCCAGTCCTGGACCCCCCCAGTCCTCTCTGTCAGGACTTTCAGCTTCTCCATACATCTCACACCAGAGCCAAGTTCTTCCTAACATTTCATATAGTTCTTCATTGCTTGACTTGTGAAAAAAGGAAAAAGGAGCCCAGACCAGGTGGCCTCTGCCTCTGAAAAAAGAAGAACAGACTGGCAGGCTGCCCGGAGGATGCCAGTAAGAAAAAAGGGAAAAGGCGTGCAGAAAAAACAAAGAGAGGCAAACTAATACTTGGGTTTTGTGTCACTCATAATACATCTTTTTCACATCTGTTTTACACAAACACACAACTTAAACAGAAACATGCATAATATGAATAAGACTGAATCACATAATATAAAGAACACTAGATAAACATAATATGAAGAATACTGGATAATTATTCAACACCAGGCAGCAACGTGTCGACACAGAGAGCAGGACAGCAGCCAGGCAGCGGTGAAGCCTGACCACCTGACCACCTGACCACCTGACCACCTGACCACCTGACCACCTGACCACCTGACCACCTGACCACCTGACCACGCCACGCCGGAGGACGAGCCGGACGAACGGGACCGACAGGCCACTGCCCCCCCCCCCCCCCCCCCCCCCCCCCCCCGTGAATATCACCGCAGCTGAAAGAGCAAAACTTAAACAGCGACACGAGGATGAAGGAAAGCTGTTCTGCAGAAGTTACAACAAAGTCATGGATCACAGAAGAAATTCAACAATAAAGATCACTCTGGTGGAATCTTAACTCTCATCTTCATTCACTTGTCTTTTTGTTTATTTGCTCGGATCAGGTCCTGACAGGTCAGGAGCTTCAGATGAGCCTCTGGATGATGAGGGTCAGAGGTCACAGCTGGTTTTACAGACAAGACTGGGAAAACAGAAAAACTGAGTACTTTTACTCTGAAAGTACATTTCATAGCCTGTACTTTTTACTTTTTACTTGAGTAATTATTTCGATGAGAACTTTAACTTTTACCAAATTTGTTTTTTTTCACAAGTACTTGTACTTTTACTGAGTACAGAATGTACTCCACTGCCCCTGAAACCCCCGGTCCCTGAACCAGACCCCCTCTGGACCCTGGTCCCTGAACCAGACCCCCCCTCGCTCCTGGTCCCTGAACCAGACCCTCTCTGGCCCCCGGTCCCTGAACCAGACCCCCCCTCGCTCCTGGTCCCTGAACCAGACCCCCCCTCGCTCCTGGTCCCTGAACCAGACCCTCTCTGGCCCCTGGTCCCTGAACCAGACCCCCCCTCACTCCTGGTCCCTGAACCAGACCCCCTCTGGCCCCTGGTCCCTGAACCAGACCCCTTCTGGACCCTGGTCCCTGAACCAGACCCCCTCTGGACCCTGGTCCCTGAACCAGACCCCCTCTGGACCCTGGTCCCTGAACCAGACCCCCCCTCGCTCCTGGTCCCTGAACCAGACCCCCTCTGGACCCTGGTCCCTGAACCAGACCCCCTCTGGACCCTGGTCCCTGAACCAGACCCCCCCTCGCTCCTGGTCCCTGAACTGGAATGAAGACGGTCCTGACAGGCAGGAGGCTGAACGTGAAAGTGTGAACTCTGCAGGAACCGGATCCAGAAGAACCAGAAGAACCAGCTGACACTGGTCTCAGTCTCCAGGGACCAGATTCCCTGGAACCGCTGCGAGGAAGTGCTGACAGGACCAGCAGCCGCTCAGGTGTGGAATGTGTCGAAACAGGAGCTGTCAGAGAACCTCCGGGGGATTCTGTGGAACCAGGAAGAGAACGCCGACTCTGGGTGTGACTGACGAGGAGCTGAGGACCGTCAGGGCTGCTGGACCGACAGGACCGACCCGAGCTCTGCAGGAACTGTCTTCATGTCACATGATCAGCTGGTCCAGATCGGCTGGTCCAGATCGGCTGGTCCAGATCGGCTGGTCCAGATCGGCTGGTCCAGATCGGCTGGTCCAGATCAGCTGGTCGCTCTGCGGCTGCAGACAGATCATCAAACAGGATTTACTGCAACAGAAACCAGGAAACTAAAAGTGATCAAAGGTTTCCGTCAGAACCATCAGAGCCCCGGTCCTGAAACGAGACGCTGAAGCTTCAAAGCTTCAGTCGACCGTCTGAAGCTCAGCTGTCAGCAGGGGGTCAGGAGACTCCGGCGGTTTACGGCTTCTCCAGTAGAATCCCAGTAAATCCCAGTCTGATTACCCATACTTCATGATAGTAATCTGATTACCCATACTTCATGATAGTAATCTGATTACCCATACTTCATGATAGTAATCTGATCACCTGTACTTCATGACAGTAATCTGATTACCTGTATTTCATGACAGTAAGGGTCACGGTGTCATCCTGAGAGGGTGAATCAGAACCTCAGAACCCCCCCTGCCCCCCCCCCTCCCCGTCAAACACTGAGTCTTTCATCATACTGAAAGTTACGAAATGTTTTACTTCAAGTGTCACTTTGACTTCAATGAACTCTTATCTACTGCCCCCCCCCTCCACAGACACACCCCCACCCCCCCTCCACAGACACACCCCCACCCCCCCAGGGGAGGGCACAGCGTTGTGTATAAAGCCTGGGGAGTTGTCGCTTGTCGTCAGTCACTTGTTGAACATCACCGCTTCACCGCAGCATCATGTCCTCCTCCTCCTCCTCCTCCAGCGGGACGGCCCTGTCCCAGGCTCTGTCTCGGTCCAGCCTGGACCCCGGCGCCCCGTCCCAGAGCCCCCACCTGCAGACGTCCAGGAGGAAGCAGCTGCGGAGCCGCACCCCCTCTGAAGACCCGCTGGTCCTGGAGTTTCGAGTCCTGGTCCTCTACACCGGGGGAACCATCGGCATGAAGAAGGACAGCAAAGGAGGTAGAGAACCTCACTGTTCTGTTACTGTTTAAAGAGGGAGGGGGGGATTAGAGAGAGAGAGAGAGAGAGAGAGAGAGAGAGAGAGAGAGACAGACCAGGACCAGGACCATCTCCATTCTGTGAGTGAGGCTGTGTCCCGGACCTGGAGCTGGTCCTGCAGAACACTGAGAACACCTTCTGAAAAACTACAAAGAGACAATTTATTTTTATTCTTTTCATTTTTATTCTTGTTTCATATTTGCACCGTCCTGCAGTGTTTTGTGTCAAAGTGTTTATATTGTGTTTATTTTATGTAACGCTTTGGCAGTGAGTGTGTGTTTGTCACGCCAAGAAGGCTTCTTTGAATTGACTTGAAAGAGAGAGAGAGAGAGAGAGAGAGAGAGAGAGGGGGGGGGGGGGGGGGGGCAGTCCAGGCAGGAGACCACATGAACCAGTCCTTCAACAAACTGCTGACTCTGACGGTGACTGTTGAGGAAGAGCTGGTGATGAAGAGTCTTCTGGGAAAAGGAGCTGGAGGACGGAGGGTATTTATGGCTTCATGTGATGAAAATGTTGAAATGACTGCAGGAAATTGCAAAAACTGTGGTTTGATGAAAAAGAAAAAAAAGTGACGTGATAAAGGAAGAAACAGGAGAAGAAGTCAGAACTCAGTCCAACGGCCTGAAGACAGGAAGTGACTCAACACTAGAGGGACCAGTCAGTCCAGAACACCGGCTCCTCCAGTCTCCAGGTGACAGGGGGACCAGTCAGTCCAGAACACCGGCTCCTCCGGTCTCCAGGTGACAGGGGGACCAGTCAGTCCAGAACACCGGCTCCTCCGGTCTCCAGGTGACAGGGGGACCAGTCAGTCCAGAACACCGGCTCCTCCGGTCTCCAGCTGACAGGGGGACCAGTCAGTCCAGAACACCGGCTCCTCCGGTCTCCAGGTGACAGGGGGACCAGTCAGTCCAGAACACCGGCTCCTCCGGTCTCCAGGTGACAGGGGGACCAGTCAGTCCAGAACACCGGCTCCTCCGGTCTCCAGGTGACAGGGGGACCAGTCAGTCCAGAACACCGGCTCCTCCGGTCACTCGTCAGCCCGTTGGATGAAGACACTCCTCTCGGGCTCGTCTGGGGCGCTTAACGAGCCCGGGCCAGGACTGTCTGGGCCTCGGCTCCGGGATCTGAACCGTCAGTCAAACGTCCCGCTGGGCTTCAGCAGAGGACTGATGATGAGCCTGGCATGCCAGACCGACTTCATTTAAGTGTTACACACATATAATGTCACGGGCGCCAGGTGGAGTTCAACCTCATTTATTGCGGGTAACAGGAACGCAGGATTCAGGAACGCAGGATTGAGATTGCTCTTGGCACAGCTGCAAACCTGTCAATTCCCTCTCTCCTTCCTCCACCAAGGTGTCCAGTCCTGGACCCCCCCAGTCCTCTCTGTCAGGACTTTCAGCTTCTCCATACATCTCACACCAGAGCCAAGTACTTCCTAACATTTCATATAGTTCTTCATTGCTTGACTTGTGAGAAAAGGAAAAAGGAGCCCAGACCAGGTGGCCTCTGCCTCTGAAAAAAGAAGAACAGACTGGCAGGCTGCCCGGAGGATGCCAGTAAGAAAAAAGGGAAAAGGCGTGCAGAAAAAACAAAAAGAGAGGCAAACTAATACTTGGGTTTTGTGTCACTCATAATACATCTTTTTCCTGCACCTGTTTACACAATCACTCTGTACCTAAACAGAGACATGAATAACATGAACATTACTAAATAACATATTATAATAAAGAGGATGTGAAGAAAACTATATAATTATTCAACACGTGCCAGGCCAGAAGCTGATGGTTCCTCCACGGTTCTCTTCTAGAACTCCTCCAGACTCAGTCCCCCCTGTGTCCTGTCCCTCAGGTCTCGTCCCCGTCCCCGGCCTGCTCCTGAAGTTCCTGCGTTCGCTTCCCATCCTGCACGACCAGGACTATGCTGAGAAGCACCACCTGCGTGAGCGCTACGGGGATCAAACCCTGGTTCTGCCGTGAGTCCACTGAGCCTCTGCTCCGCTGACGAAGCTCCTGCCGCTGCTCTGCTTCATGTTCCACTGAAACCTCGTCTTTGTTCTAGACCTGGAACCGTCTCTCAGATGTGAAGAACGCTTGGTGGGCGATCACATGATCCAGCATGTTGTTGTTGGTCATGTTGTGTTTTTAGCTGTGGAGCTGATTGATAGAGCAGACAGTGGACTGTGGTCCGACTGGGGACTCCGTGGTTCTACTGGGGACTCCGTGGTTCTACTGGGGACTCCGTGGTTCTACTGGGGACTCCGTGGTTCTACTGGGGACTCCATGGTTCTACTGGGGACTCCATGGTTCTACTGGGGACTCCATGGTTCTACTGGGGACTCCATGGTTCTGCTGGGGACTCCGTGGTTCTGCTGGGTACTCCATGGTTCTACTGGGGACTCCGTGGTTCTACTGGGGACTCCATGGTTCTACTGGGGACTCCATGGTTCTACTGGGGACTCCGTGGTTCTACTGGGGACTCCATGGTTCTACTGGGGACTCCGTGGTTCTACTGGGGACTCCGTGGTTCTACTGGGGACTCCGTGGTTCTAGTGGGGACTCCATGGTTCTACTGGGTACTCCATGGTTCTACTGGGGACTCCATGGTTCTACTGGGGACTCCGTGGTTCTACTGGGGACTCCGTGGTTCTACTGGGGACTCCATGGTTCTACTGGGGACTCCATGGTTCTGCTGGGGACTCCGTGGTTCTGCTGGGTACTCCATGGTTCTACTGGGGACTCCGTGGTTCTACTGGGGACTCCATGGTTCTACTGGGGACTCCATGGTTCTACTGGGGACTCCGTGGTTCTACTGGGGACTCCATGGTTCTACTGGGGACTCCGTGGTTCTACTGGGGACTCCGTGGTTCTAGTGGGGACTCCATGGTTCTACTGGGTACTCCATGGTTCTACTGGGGACTCCGTGGTTCTACTGGGGACTCCATGGTTCTACTGGGGGACACAGACACAGGAACAGGGTGTAGTTTTCCCGTTGGTCCACTAGTTGGTGCTGTTTGAAAATAAAACTCCACATCAAGACAGTCAGCTTTCAGCTTCCTGCTCTTCTGACAATCAGCTTCATCCGGCGGAGTTTCAGGAACATGAAGCATCAGATCATCGTCCTGTCTCTGTCCTCGCTTTCTGTCCTCCTGCTGTGAACGTCCCACATGCAAAGACAGAGACATGTCCCTTCACGTCTCTTCTTCTCCTTCATTCAGTGAGAGTGCTGAGAGGAAGAGGGTGGTCTACACCATCGATGAGTACAACCCTCTGCTGGACTCCTCCAACATGACCCCCGAGGACTGGGTCAAGATCGGGACCGACATCGAGGTGCTTCATCCTTTCCCTGAGATCCATGTGCTGAGAGAAGGAACCGCTCCGGAAATATGACGTTCTCTGACACGTTCCAGTGTTTGAGGCTCTAAAGGTTCCTGGAGAAAAGTTTCATAACTTGGGGGAAATTCACAGTTACTAGAAAACAGCTCAACAGCGCCACCTGCATCACGCATCACATCCAGCTACCAAACCCAGAACACACGAGTACCATCACAAGACGGACATGAAGGTCTGGTAGAGCCAGAACCAGAACTCAGCAGGAAGTCCGTCTTTTGAATGACGTGTTCTCCAGCGATGGTTTGTTTCTGTTCTTTGGTTTTCTGGTGAAACAAGCTTCAAATCATGAATTTTGGTTTTTTGATTCCAACTTTCAAACCAGAAACGGGAGACGAGCCGCTCCTGGTTTTCGTCTCCGGACATCAAACCAGAAAACTGAGTCGTCTTGTTTGTGGTTTCTGGATTTCCCCAATCAGAAGGGAACTGGAACGGCCGGAAGGTCCCGGAACCTGAAACCATCCACTGCATGTCCTCGTCCTTTTCTCTGTCCTCCAGAAAAACTACGAGACGTACGCAGGATTCGTGGTCCTTCACGGTACCGACACCATGGCCTACACGGCGTCCGCCCTGTCCTTCCTGTGTGAACACCTGCGGAAACCGGTGGTGGTCACCGGCGCCCAGGTGAGCCGCCGTCTCGCCGCTCCGTCCTTGTCGGGTCTTGACGGAGCTGAAGACGTCTTTCTGTCTTCAGGTGCCGATCTACGAGTTGAGGAACGACGGCAGAGACAACCTGCTGGGGGCGCTGCTGCTCGCCGGACAGTTTGACATTCCTGAGGTGAGACGAGGACGTCACCACGCTGATTCTCCAGGCCGCTCTCACACCAGGACAGTCCGGGACTCGGTTCAGGTTTTGGTTTTCTGAGATCAGACCAAACTCCTGGACTACGTCACGTCGTTACACCAGCTGAGCACCTGGAGGCGCTGTGGCCGAAACCAGCACTGAGCAGAGAGGAAGTAAAGCCCGATGAGGAAGAAACCGGCTCGTTGACCGGTCTAGACCGGAAGTGGAAGTCCCCCTAGTGGCCGGCTAGCAGCTAGGAGCTAGTGGCTAGCAGCTAGGAGCTAGTGGCTAGCAGCTAGAAGCTAGTGGCTAGCAGCTAGGAGCTAGTGGCTAGCAGCTAGGAGCTAGTGGCTAGCAGCTAGGAGCTAGTGGCTAGCAGCTAGGAGCTAGTGGCTAGCAGCTAGGAGCTAGTGGCTAGCAGCTAGGAGCTAGTGGCTAGCAGCTAGGAGCTAGTGGCTAGCAGCTAGAAGCTAGTGGCTAGCAGCTAGGAGCTAGTGGCTAGCAGCTAGGAGCTAGTGGCTAGCAGCTAGAAGCTAGTGGCTAGCAGCTAGGAGCTAGTGGCTAGCAGCTAGGAGCTAGTGGCTAGCAGCTAGGAGCTAGTGGCTAGCAGCTAGGAGCTAGTGGCTAGCAGCTAGGAACTAGTGGCTAGCAGCTAGGAGCTAGTGGCTAGCAGCTAGGAACTAGTGGCTAGCAGCTAGGAACTAGTGGCTAGCAGCTAGCTAAGACATGCTGAGCATCAATCAATGAGCCGCTGCTCTTCCTCCAAACTCCTCGTCCGACTAGCAGACATTTTAACTATCTTTGTGTTTCACGGAACTACTCTGGTGGGCGGGGCTAGCTCATCACTACTTCCTGGTTCCTGGAGTTGGTCCCCACTTCCTGGTTCCAGAGCCAATCACATAAGAACTCCCAAAGTTGCCAGATTCTGTGTGTTCTATGTCTGCTCCATTGGTGCGATGCCCCTCGCCTGTCTAAACTCACTGAACTGTGGGCCGTCTCTCTCGGGGGGTATTTGGTGATGAAATTTTACTTATTGCACCATTAAGGAACATGTCCTCTGAGCCGTCACTTCACCATCCTGAGGAACGTTTTCCAGGACAGGAAGAACCTTGTGGACTTTCTTTCTGGTCCAGTCTGAAGATGTTCTCTCTGCCTGGTTCTCAGGTCTCCCTGTATTTCTACAACAAGCTCTACCGAGGGAACTGCTCCACCAAGGTGGATGCTGAGAGCTTCGATGCCTTCTGCTCCCCGAACCTGGTTCCTCTGGCCTCCACTGAGGCCCACATCAAAGGTCGGTCGCAGAGCTCCTGTCTGCTGACCAGAAACTCTGAGCTGTCTTCTAGCCTGTCCTCTCCGTCTCTCCTCCAGTCAACACGGACATCCTGTGGAAGGACAAATCCACGGACAAGTTCCAGGTCAGCAGACACCTGAGCCGGAACATCGGCCTGCTCCGACTGTTCCCGGGAATCACTGCCGCCACGGTGAGTCCCAGCTTCATGGAACCAGCCGGTTCCTCCAGTCAGACGTTGCTCTGAGACCCACAGAGAGCCGGACCTCTCCCTGGAGCAGGAGGGAGACGAGGCAGGGCGGAAGAACAGGAGCGGAGTTTGAAAATACACTGCAACACCTTTCAAGTGGCTCCAGATCCTCTCTGCGATATTATCATGTGCGCATTTTAGACACGATATTGAAATTTCACTTTTTAATACCACGATTATCGTCAATACCGGTTTACCGCGACAGCCCTACTTCAGGGGTGTGTTCTCTGAAGGGACCGTTGGCAGAACCTCGCGGTGAGTTCCGGGCTGTGGAGAACCGACCCGTGTCTTGTGGTCCAGGTGAAGGCGTTCCTGCACCAGGACCTGCAGGGGGTGGTCCTGGAGACCTACGGCAGCGGGAACGCCCCCGATAAAGACCAGGACCTGCTGCAGGCGCTGAAGAAGGCCACGGACGACGGCGTCATCGTCGTCAACTGTACGCAGTGTCTGCGAGGAACCGTGTCCATGACCTACGCCACCGGACAGGTACTGCTGCCGCGGCGCCGCCTCCGTCAGGATCCACAGGAACCCGGTCGGTTCTGTCTCTTCCAGGCGCTGATGGACGCCGGCGTGATCTCTGGAGGGGACATGACTCCGGAGGCCGCTCTGACCAAACTGTCCTACCTGCTGGGGAAGACGGGCCTGGACACCAAGACCAGGAGGACGGTCTGTGTCTCTGTTGAGGACAGAAGAGCAGCAGGGTTCTGCTGGGTCTGACCTTCAGAGTGTGTTCCTTCCAGATGATGGAGGAGAACCTGCGAGGCGAGAAACACACCGACCTGCCCGGAGTTCCGCTGCGTCTGAGCGACAGCGGCTTCATCCAGACCGTGGCCAGGTCTCTGCAGGTCTGCGTCCCCAAGGTGAGGACCGAAGCTCGTCTCCTGACGGCGGTCAGTCCCGTCACGTCCAGAGACCTGACCCTGTTTCCTCTGGTCCGGTTCTGGTTCTGAAGGAGCTGGAGGCCATCCGGGACGCTCTCGGCCCCCCGCTGTGCTGTGCTGCTGCCAGGATGGGGGACGTGGAGGCCTTACGAGTCCTGAAGGACCTGGTGAGAGACCCTGCAGCTCCATCACCTGCTCTGCCTCTCCACCTCAGTCACCGTACTGCGCCCTCCATCAGTACACCTGGGACCATTACTGGGCCTGGTCCAGATCCTCCTGGTCCTGGTTCCTGTCCAGATCCTCCTGGTCCCGGTCCAGATCCTCCTGGTCCTGGTCCCAGGATAGTGGTTCAATTGGTCCTCTATGTGTGTGGTTTCAGCTCCCTCTAGTGGCCCAACCTGAGAACTACATTGTTTTCAGTGTTTCTGCCGTTTCCATGGAAACGGGCCTCCATGAACACATCAGCAGGAAGCTCCTGTGAGGCGCCAGTGTTTAAAGAAGCGTTTGGTCTTGAGAGGTTCCATGCAGGGTTCCTCCGGAGCCGTCCGCTGCTCTCTGGTCCTGGTTCCTGGTTCCTGGTTCCTGGTTCCTGGTTCCTGGTTCCTGGTTCCTGGTTCCTGGTTCTCCACAGCTCAGGAATCCCGGACCGAGAGCAGAAACACGAAGCTCCAGCAGGTGGCGCCGTTCAGAACCCTGAGCCCTGACGTCCCTGTTCTGACAGGGCAGCGACCTGAGCGCGGGGGACCAGGACGGACGGACCCCGCTGCACGTGGCCTCCTGCCAGGGCCGCCTCCAGGCGGTGGAGCACCTGCTGACCGGCGGAGCCTCCCTCCACGCTCTGGACGTCTACGGGGACACGCCCCTCTCCGCCGCCGTGCGCTGCAGGTCAGTCCGGCTGCAGGGTCCGGGAGGGCGCTGGAAAACTGATCCAGACCAGACCTGGAGGGTCCCCCTTCAGGTTCTCCCTCCAGGTCCCCCTTCAGGTTGTCCCTCCAGGTCCCCCTTCAGGTTGTCCCTCCAGGTCCCCCTTCAGGTTCTCCCTCCAGGTCCCCCTTCAGGTTCTCCCTCCAGGTCCCCCTTCAGGTTCTCCCTCCAGGTCCCCCTTCAGGTTCTCCCTCCAGGTCCCCCTTCAGGTTGTCCCTCCAGGTCCCCCTTCAGGTTCTCCCTCCAGGTCCCCCTTCAGGTTCTCCCTCCAGGTCCCCCTTCAGGTTGTCCCTCCAGGTTCCCCTTCAGGTTCTCCCTCCAGGTCCCCCTTCAGTTTCTCCCTCCAGGTCCCCCTTCAGGTTCTCCCTCCAGGTCCCCTTCAGGTTCTCCCTCCAGGTCCCCCTTCAGGTTCTCCCTCCAGGTCCCCCTTCAGGTTCTCCCTCCAGGTCCCCCTTCAGGTTCTCCCTCCAGGTCCCCCTTCAGGTTCTCCCTCCAGGTCCCCCTTCAGGTTCTCCCTCCAGGTCCCCCTTCAGGTTCTCCCTCCAGGTCCCCCTTCAGGTTCTACCATCAGGTTCTCAGTTCTTTGATCTGTTCATTCTTCCTTCCAGCAAAACCGAAAACAGAAAATGTTTTATTTACTGAAGACGTCAAACAGAATCCAGATGATTAGAACACCGAGGAAAACCCTGGAAGGAGGCTGTCTGAGCGCGTTGTGGTAGTTTCCTGTAGTTCGTGGTAGTTTGTGGTAGTTCGTGGTAGTTTGTGGTAGTTTATGATAGTTTCTTGTCGTCTGCTGTTGTTTCCTCACGGAGCTCCTGTTTGATTGACTCAGGCGTAAAGACGTGGTGAGACTCCTGAGGAAGGCCGGCGCCCACCTGACCCCAGACCAGCATGAGGAAGCCGGAACCGAGCTGTGCAGGTGAGCCGTCCCGACACCCCCCCCCCCCCACCCCCCCACCCCACCCCGCCCCCCCTCATTCACCATGTCATGTGTCAGCCTGGCGCTGTGCGGAGACCTGGACGGCCTGGAGACCTGGAGCCTGGCCGGAGCAGACCTGGACCGGCCCGGATACAGCGGCCAGACGGCGCTTCAGCTGGTAGGCTGGACGGAGACGTAGAGCGGGACGCCGGGACGCCGGGACGCCTGGCTTCACGCTGTCACAACATCAATGCTTTCCACTGAATTAGCTTCCGGGTCAGAGGTCGGCTCGAAGGAAAGAAACAGGAGAGAAAAGTCTGAACTGAGATGAGTCCCGTCACTTTGGTCACTGTCGAGTGAATTCAGTTCAGAACAAACAACAAGAACAAACTCCACTCAGTCGAAAGACTCACATTAAAACAATTTTGTTCTTTGAACTGGTAATCTTTAATGGCGTCAATCGATTAAAACAAAATAACAGACATGAGACGGTGAAGAGAGACCAAAGTGTCCAGAGCAGAAGTTCAGTCTGTCCCACTTGTCCTGATTCATTAGTCTTTAGCAGCCTCTAGCGGCCGCAGGCGGTACTGTTTACTGCTGCTTCACCAGTCTGGTTCCTCCCAGCTGAGCTTCAGTCTCAGGACCAGAAACTGAGGAACACAGTCTGCAGGTCTGACTCGAGCTGGATCAGTGGATCAGGCAGTGGATCAGTGGATCAGGCAGTGGATCAGTGGATCAGGCAGTGGATCAGTGGATCAGGCAGTGGATCAGTAGATCAGGCAGTGGATCAGTGGATCAGGCAGGGGATCAGTGGATCAGGCAGTGGATCAGGCAGTGGATCAGTGGATCAGGCAGGGGATCAGTGGATCAGGCAGTGGATCAGGCAGTGGATCAGTGGATCAGGCAGTGGATCAGTAGATCAGGCAGTGGATCAGTGGATCAGGCAGGGGATCAGTGGATCAGGCAGTGGATCAGGCAGTGGATCAGTGGATCAGGCAGTGGATCAGGCAGTGGATCAGTGGATCAGGCAGTGGATCAGTAGATCAGGCAGTGGATCAGTGGATCAGGCAGGGGATCAGTGGATCAGGCAGTGGATCAGGCAGTGGATCAGTGGATCAGGCAGTGGATAAGTGGATCAGGCAGTGGACCAGTGGATCAGGCAGTGGATCAGTGGATCAGGCAGTGGATCAGTGGATCGGGCAGTGGATCAGTGGATCGGGCAGTGGATCAGTGGATCGGGCAGTGGATCAGTGGATCGGGCAGTGGATCAGTGGATCCGGCAGTGGATCAGTGGATCAGGCAGTGGATCAGTAGATCAGGCAGTGGATCAGTGGATCGGGCAGTGGACCAGTGGATCAGTCAGTGGATCAGGCAGTGGATCAGTAGATCAGGCAGTGGATCAGGCAGTGGATCAGTAGATCAGGCAGTGGATCAGTAGATCAGGCAGTGGATCAGTGGATCAGGCAGTGGATCAGTGGATCAGGCAGTGGACCTGGTCCAGTCCAGCAGAGTCCAGATGTTCCGGGTCTCACTGCTCTTCTGTCTCAGGCCAAAGCCGCGGGGAGCTCCAGGGTGGAGGATTTCATCCAGCAGCTCCGGAGCCGACCCGTCCAGGTGAGCCACTGCAGGCGGTGTCAAAGGGGCGTGGCCTCGCTGGCGGCGGGCTGACCGTTCTTTCTGTGTTTGTGAACAGCAGTAGCCGGTGTTCTTCCTGCCGCTCGCCACGGGAGGGCGGAGCTGCCTGGGTGTCCCAAGTCCCCGACCCGTCTTCAACACGCCGTCCGCCTCTTCGCTCGCTTTCTGAACGTCCGCTGAACCCGGAACCGCTGCTGTTCCTCTGGAGTCCAGGCAGAACCACAGCCGCTCAGCGGAGAGCGCCCCCACTCTGCTGCCTTTCAACAACTTCCACAGGAGACGCCGGGCTGTGATGTCATGACACGTCAGTGATGTCATAACGATGTCATAATGAGGTCTTGGTTTCATGGTGGCGTGATGACATCATAACGAGGTCTTGGTTTCTTTATGGCGTGATGATGTCATGCTTTGCGGGGTCTGTGCAGCCCCGCCCACCCGGCTGGGCTCCAGCAGGTCTCAGTGGAACCTTCAGTTCTCTGGAGAACGTCTCTCTTCAGGAACTCCGTTCAGCACTGATCATCTGGAAGATCGATTTTACTCACTTTTGGTTTTTCTGCTGCTTTATGCTAAAATATTCACGTTTGGGGACAAAACAAGAATAAATCTCTGGTTTGAGAAAGAAAAACCGTCTGCTGTGATTTCTACTGTGATGAACAAAACTCTGAAAGTCACATCAAAGTGAAGGTTTCCCATCATTCTCTGCATGAATTAGTCTCTTCTCATTCATTTTTTATTGTTATTTCTTAATTGCAGGATTGTCAGATGTGTCATGTTTTGGACTGCGTGTTTAAAATGGTTTCATTTTGCATCTGAACCCAGATGAATGAATTCATCCGATCAAACAGGAACATAAATCCTGCAGGATTCAGAGACCGGCTGAGTTTACAGAAACCTGCACCTGAAGAACCTGGATGAACCAGGAAGGCATGAGCTGTGGGCGGGGCTTAGAGATCATGTGACTTCTGAGAAACCAAGCTCAGAGACAAGCTGCGCACACACACACACACACACACAAACGCACACAGGCATACACTCTCTCTCTCACAGTGGAGGAATATTCTCCCCTCGGCGGACTAAAGAAGAGAAGAACCCTGGATCAACTAAAGGTAAATAAAGTTTCTTAGGGAATCATTAATGATCTCGTTTGCTGGTTTGCTGTGGGTCAAAGGTCATGAAAAATACTGAAGTCTAAGTGAAAGTCCTGCAGTTGGAAAACACCTGAGTGAGAGTCGGAGGTTCTCTTCTGCAGACCAACCAGACCAACCAGCGCCCACGTGAGACGCTTGTTTTATTCACCTGGTGAAATGTCAACCGTTTAGAAAGGTGAAAGCAGGACAGTTCAGTAACCAGACAGCAGTGTTGGGTAGTAACGCGTTGTTAGTAACGGCGTTACTTTTTCTAACGTAATGCGTTCTTTTTTTTAATTCAGTAACTCCGTTTCCGTTACCAGACGTTGCGTTACTCCGTTCCTGTTGGTGAGGTTTCGTACAGCGCTCTCATGCAGTGGCGGCCGCTCCTGGAACATCCAGCGAAGCTTCACTGAACTGAGAACAAACATTGGGCGCTCTCTCTCCCGCGTCCGCGCTCCGGTCAGTGTCTCTCGACCACTCTGGTCTGATGAGCAACAAGACGGCAGAGAAGCAGAGTTTCCAGCATGGCCGTTTCTTCCTATAGGCCAACTAGGCGAATGCCTAGGGCCCCCAAGCCACCAGGGGGCCCCAAAGCTGCATGTTCAACCTCTTCTGAGGATAATTGAAATGTCCTGTTTTTATCTGTAGCTAGCTCTTGTGTTTATTACACCTCTTATATGCTTAAAAATAAACGTTGGATATAATAAACTGCAATGATAAGCTGTGGCTGGTGCTTCTGTGGCGTCTGTTGGACCGCACTGTCACACAGCAAGTGACGTCACGTAGCGGCCGCCGACAGGTATGATGGGAATGATTGACAGCTACCCGGCATTAATGGCATCAAAAAGAAATAATCCCAGCGGAGCGGAAAAACGGAAGAAAAAGAAGAATGAGGAAGAAAAACGTTCAAAGGATCAAGGTAAGTCATTTGTTGGTGATGTGGGCTGGAGAGGTGGAGGTGAAACGAAGTTTTTTTTTGTGTGTTTTTTTTGCAAGTTTGTTTATTTGTCCCACTTGCCAGCTAGCTAGCGTCGGATAAATGTTAGCCTGCTGCCGGATATTATCTGTTCGTCACAAACTCAGCTTTAATGTTTGTGTCATGAAAGTTGGCCTGTCTTACCGTGGGAATGATTGGCTGACTCCGTAGACCCGTTCATTCAGATGGATGGAGAGGAGGAGAGGAGAGGAGGGAGGGCATGTTGTTGTGGTAGTCTGCTCTGTCAGTGTTCAGTGGAAGTTGTCTCAAAATATTTTACACTTTATTTTATGATTAGTTAGAATTAATTTACTAAGTTTAGTGTGTATTGTATAGGGCTGTAATTAGGGACCGAGCCTGGAGGGCAAGGTCTCTACATGGTTCTTAAAACTGCTACTGTTTTGTTTAGTTTTTAATTTAAAGAACTGTTTTAAAGATTTGTTTTTAATCTATTAATCAATCAACATTTATTTAATAGAGCCCTTTACAACACATACAGTGACCAAAGTGTGTTCCAACAAAATTAAAGCATATGAATAAAAATAACTACATCATTTAAAGCCAATAAAGCAAATAATAAAACAAGATTAAACCAATAAAAACAAATACAAGGAATTTATTTGATTATTGTGTTTTAATTGATGTATAAATATTATTCATGGCGTTTATCCTTATTTCAGACTTTTGTGGCAGTTTTTTTTGTCTCAGTTTTATTACTTTAGTACAATTTGTAAACTATTGCAGAAAACTCTAAAAAGTGGCAACTTTGTCAATCAATCAATCAATTTATTTTTGTATAGCCCAGTATCACAACAACAGCTGCCTCAGAGGCTTCAAAATGTTACATTGATTGGTAAAAATAAAAACAGTGAATAAGCATAATGTTAATATGTCAAATTCACTTTGTAACTGGATACAAACTTTAAAGGGACACTGTACATCACAATGTTTAATATAAAAACAGATTGCCAGTAATTTTAATTTTCTGTATTACTGCAACAACACTAATAATAAAACAGAATATGTACTCAGGATCTATTTTTTGCTTGATAACCTAATGAGCTTTGTCTTTGCAGGAGCAATTCTAAAATATTTCGGAGCTCCAGTCCAGACATCGAGCCTGAGTGATCGTCCGAACATCCTGACCCGGAAGCCCTGGGACCATCAGGTATCTCCTTCTGTCCAGGAAGCTCCAGAACAATCGCTAACATCAGAACCTCTTTCTGCCCAGGAAGCATTGGAGCAGAAGAAGATACAAATACAAACTCTGAGAGCAACTCCCTGTGTTGTGTCTACCTTGGCAAGTGTGCTCACACCCGGTCAGACCCCTTTCATTGATGGTAAACTTCAACCAGGTCAAATTTTTCCATTACTCAACCTTTCCATAACCCCACCTCACAATTTTAAGCAGTGGTTTGTTTTGATTGTTGCACTTTAAAATACATGTTGATTTGTTATGTTTTCTTATTTGAAATAAACGTGTTTCTTTTTATAAACACTCAATCTGTTTTATTTATTGACATGTAGAGGATGGTTTTCCTCGTATTATAGTTTTATCGGTTTAACTTGCCTGAGTGGCTCAACTCTTCAGACGTTTGATTTTAACTGTAGCCTGGGCTTAGTAGACCATCTAAAGGGTTAGGAATCTCTTCTTCACAGTCTGACAAAATAGGGGCCCCCAGACAACATCTGGCCTAGGGCCCCCATGAAGCTAGAAACGGCCCTGGTTTCCAGTCGTGCAGATATTCGCATTATTTCACGCATTAATTATTGCGTGTGTGACCCCGGGGAACATCCTTTTTTTTAACAAGGCATGATTTTCAGTAGAAATAAAACAATCTACTACTTCGACTATGATTTAATTTAATCCATTTATGAAACCCGTCCGGCCCGACGGACTGCGGGTCCAGCAGCTGTACGCGCCACTGCAGAGCGCCATGCACGCCAACGGCGAACAGTCACTATTTCTGTGATATTTGGCAAATTTCTTTTTATTCTGAAACATGCAGATTTGTCTTCATTGTGCGTTTCTACAGCACATTGCACATTGTTTCTTTCTTTATTTGGATTTTGCATATATCATTGTTTACATATTGCAAAGGGGATTTTTTTTGTTTTCCTGTGATATAATTGGCTGTTTCCGTATTGATATGCATGTGGTGTTGTGCATCAGTCTGCATTTCATATTCCATTTGTCCTCTTTAACAGAAGTTCTCAGGTGCTGAGTGAAAGCTCGTAAATTTGTCCAACTTGATTCTCAATAATAGTTTATATCAGAAAGTCTATATTTGCTTTAAGCCACTTTATTTTTTGCAGGCTGTTGCTGAATAAAATAAATAGGCATTGAAAAAATCCTCTGGTGTTTGTGTTGGAGCTCAGTGGAGAGTATTCCATCAGCAGTCAGATTCAGTGATGTGGAGCAGATGAGCTGAAACGCTCGGTTTCATCGACAGTCTGGAAAGTAACATCAGTCCAGACTGGAACCAGGGCGACAGGCAGTCCAATCAGCCAACCTTTAAAAGTAACTAGAAAGTTACTTTTTCAGTAATGCATTACTTTTTGGTTTAAGTAACTGAGTTACTAACTGAGTTACTTTTTCATGAAGTAACTAATAACTGTAACTAGTTACTATTTTTCAGTAACTAGCCCAACACTGCCAGACAGAGAGGAGGAGGAGCTTCAGTCAGCAGAACAGGTGGAACCTTTAACAGAGAGAGGACCGACCGCGTTAGGCTGGGATTAGAGTTAGACTCAGGTTCAAAGTTAGACTCAGGTTCAGACTTAGACTCAGGTTCAGACTTAGGCTGAATCCCATTTCACCCCTTAGCCCTTCCCCTTGGCCCTCCGCCTATGAAACGGAGTGCTAAGGGGTAGGGGAGAAAGTCAACCCCTCCGAATTGGGACACCCCTCCGACAATCGCGTACGTCATCAGTAGTCGCCGCTGCCGATGACGTAGGCAGATGCGACAATTATCTGCCGAAGAAGAATGTTTTTCTTACATTTTAAAACTTTATTAATTGACAAAATACTGACATTTATGAACGTCTTTCGTTGCGGACGCCGCCATCTTGCCGATCTTGGAAGGCTTTCTGAGAAATCTGTCATCCAGTGGCGCCGGTGGCGAGGGGCGCTTGTTTTGTTCGCCTGGACCGTCAGTGGCGGGTGGGGGAGTTCACTTCCGCATTGGCGGGGGCGCTCGTTTCCCACCCGCGCATTCCAGGCGGGCCGTGTTGAAGAAACCAGTTTATTGAAAATAATCGTCTATCTGTTGTGTTTGGAATGCGCCTGGAATGCGCGGGTGTGGAAACGATCACTCCCGTCAATGCGGAAGTGAATTCACCCCGCCCGCCAGGCATGACCTAGGCTGAAAGAACAAGCGCCCCTCGCCATCGCCCGATACCCCTCCGTTTGGAGTGTGCCTCTCGAGAATCTCCTTTTGGAGGGGTGACTGGCCCTCTTTCTTGGCCCTACCCCTCCGTCATAATGACAATTGGGACACTCCTACCCCTCCACGTGAACGCGCAAAACGAGGGGTAGGGCCAAGGGGAAGGGCTAAGGGGTGAAATGGGATTCAGCCTAAGTCAGCTGTGTGCAGCTGTTCACATGACAGAGTGAACCATACAGATGTGCAGCAAGCAGTTTGTAACACCAGAACAGCCGACATGCAGCTGTAAGTGTGTGTGATAAAGTGTGTGTGTGTGTGTGTGTGTGTGTGTGTGTGTGTGTGTGTGTGTGTGTGTGTGTGTGTGTGTGTGTGTGTGTGTGTGTGTGTGTGTGTGTGTGTCTTAAAGGTGTAATACAAGATTTTCTATTTGCTTTGAGTTCCGGGTGGATCATCAAAATAAATGTTGGGTCTGTTGGTCAGTCATTCTGAGGAGCTGCTCGCTCCCAACAAGCTTCTCCCTTCTGCGCATTCAGAGTGTTTCTGTAGCCGTGAGCTTCGCTTTCAGCTAGTAGCTACTGACCGATGGCGAGTCTGACATAATGAAACTGTAACTGTTTCAGAAAACAAGCTTTCTGAGCGAGGCCGATCGCAGAAACTGTGAACAGAGCCGTGCACGCCCAGAGAAGATGGGTCGCGCTCGCACGCCTCCGCCATTGATAGGCGTTTCCTGGGAGAAGCAGCAGAGCCGGGCGGATGGTCTGGCGCAAGCACGTTTTTCAAAAAGTGAGTAACAGACGTTTGGCTTCGTCTTTTCGAAAAAAAAATCCTGTATTACACCTTTAAGGTGCGTGGTGTGTGTCGGTCCAGGCTCGGTTATTGTTTAACCGCCCCCCCACAAAGAGGCGCTGAAGAGCCGCATAGCGAGGGGGAGGAGCCACCTGCCCAGTCTGTCCCTGAAGCTGCTGCTCTGCCTGCAGGTGGCGCTGTGCAGCGGATGGTCTGGACTGTCCCTGATGGACAGGAGCTTGTTGCGGTCCACCGCTCTGCTGTCCAGCTCTGTACCAACGACGACAACAGATTAGCAGAAATTAGATTAGTAAGAAACCTTTCTCCAAAAATAATGAAAAACTTTTGCATTTGTTGCCTGTTCCTGAAGAAACACCCCCTTAAAATAATCTGTCTGTCAATCAACAATGTCCTGGTCAAGTTTTTTCTTTCAAACTGAGACATGCAGGGGGCAGAGCTAGGCCCTGTCCCAATACTCGCACTCCCACTCTTGTGCCCCTCGATTGCGCGTTCCCGCTGAGGGTTGTGAGTGCGTAGGGTGTCCCAATCCTCCAGAGTGCTCTTTGGCCCCGCCCCCTTTGCGCCCTTGATCCACACTCCAGCGAAGCCCGCATCGGAGCGGACTCAGCCGAAGGAGATTACCCACAGTTCCTAACGGCCGACAAGACAGAAAAACATGGCGGTGGTCAGCGACGCTCCGGCGCCAAAAAATGTATTTTCAAGTGTAAGTATTACGATATTTGATTTTTTTTATGATGTACCTGTGGGTTAGCACTGTTACTTAGAAAGATACATCGAATGTGAATCATTATTTCACTGATAAATGCACCGTTTTGTATTTACGGATACTGAATTAACCATAACGTGGAGTGGAATGACTGAAATAAAAGTGTAAAAGCAAAAGTGAAATTTGCACACGTTTAGTATATTTATATTTATACTTGCCATTTATTTATTTTGTGTATGGAGGTAAGCCCCCTTGAGATTCACCATCTCGTTTTCAAGGGGACGCTTCACATCAGCTAAAATGAAACAAAAGACAATAGATTAAAATTACCGGTTGACGAAAGTCCGGCGCAGCGGCGAGTGCCTGGCGAATGAACCACATTCGTTTCTGGCTCTTCTTTCTCCGTAAAATCATCAACTGGTAATAATGATAATAATAATAATAATAATAATAATAATAATAATAATAATAATAATGCATTGGTTTTATAAAGCGCTGGTGCATTTTTGCAATCATTTTCAAAAGCAAAATTCCGAAGACAACGCCAACTCCCGCCATGATTAGTGTCGCAGATCTGATGCAGTGACGCAAAGCAAAGACGTAACCATCACCGTCCCAATTCTTCAATTTTTGCACCCTTGTAACCTACACACTTGAACCCTTACGCGCACTTCAACTAAGTGCACACTCCACTGAGGACCGGAGGGCGTAGTGTGGGTATTGGGACAGGGCCCTAGTCCCCTCACTACTTCCTGGTTCCTGTAGCTCTTCACTACTTCCTGGTTCCTGTAGCCCCTCACTACTTCCTGGTTCCTGTAGCTCCTCACTACTTCCTGGTTCCTGTAGCTGTTCACTACTTCCTGGTTCCTGTAGCCCCTCACTACTTCCTGGTTCCTGTAGCCCCTCACTACTTCCTGGTGTGCACAGTTCTCTGCTCCTGAGTTGTGAGAGCTCCTGCTTTTGCGAGCTGTTGCTCGATCGCCGACCCAAAACCTGAGTAATGCTCTTCCCGCACAGGCTCGTCCTATTCACCGGGTGTACCTGTGTCTCCTGGCTGAGCAGCCAGGGCGAACACCAGCATGTCACCGGTGTTTCCACCGGACGCTACACGAATTTTTTGTGCGATGAAATTACATACAAAGTCAATGTAATGATGCGGTTGTCGCTCAAACTTGAGCGGCCGGCAGCTATTGCATCCCCAAAGATGGTCCAGACAGCGGCGTGACTTCAATAAATGAGACTTTATTCTGGCATACATTTCCCATGATCCCCAGGGTGCAAACAGCGCCTACAAATACCTTATGTCATCACCACATTTACCCCCCCCCCCAAAAAAAAAAACACAAAAAGAAAACAACCCAGTGCAATAACTGACACGATAAAGCGATACAACCTGTCTAGACAAACCGGGTGGACCACTGGTTTGCCTCCACAGCCCAGTGGATTATTCTGCCACGTCACGGGCTCTGTACCTAAGGTCAAAAGTCCGTGATGTAGTCCTGGAGGTGTACGGGCCTCTGGCGGGCCCTGACTGGACGAGCTTCCGGCTGCTCAGATGGCACAGCCAACTCAGAGGGTTGCCCCACCGGGAATTAAGCAGGGCAAGAACGATGACCCCCCCCCCCCCATCATGGTGGTCTTTGAAGCAGACAATAATGGAGTCAATGAGATGAGAAGAGATGAGATGAGAGATCCTTTTGAAATAGTTCTGTTTGTGTTCACAGTGAGTCCTGAAGCAGTTGAACTTCTCATCGACCTCCAGAGGAAACTTCGTCAGATAGATTCAGAACCAGTCAGAGGGCGGAGCAGAGGATCTCCACCCACACCGCCGGACCTGATAGAGGTCTTCCAGAGAGCCACGTTCACCTCCCAGTTCCTAAAGCTTGAACCAGAACAAAAGAGGAACATGGATCATGCTCAGAGGTTTTCCCAACAACTGGAAGCCTTGAAAAAGAGAACACCCATGGAGGCGTTATCAACCAGCGGAGTCCCAGCTGCCGTGTGCATCGTGTTGGAGATCGTCATGGGAGGACTGGCGGGGCTTCCTCTGGTTGCTGCCGCAGCAGCAGCAGCTGCAGTAGGAGTAGGGTTGCCAACTCCCAGAGATTGAAATAAGGAACGCCTCTCGCGGGCAGCTGAAAAAAACAAGGTTTTTGGGGGGTGAAAAACGCATATATAACAGCATTTTGCCACAGTTATACCTATTACAGACTATAAAAACACATCAGGCTACTGCATTACACCTACAGTAGCAAGACTGTAATAACTCATGATCAGCTTGATCAGTTTGTATTTGAGGCCCACAGTGAGACAGTTATCATTCAAGTATCATCATCATCATGGACAGCAGCTCTCAGCCACTGCACCGGACGGTAAAGTAGCTCAGCAGCTCCTTCAGAGGTGACTGAGACCCTCAGAGCAGGAAGGAGCTACCACAGGCCTCTCATCCCCACCGCTGTCAGACTGTACAATTCTACTGTGTAGAATATAACCTAATCCTGGACATTATAATATCCTGCACCCGCCCTTTCAGAAATTCAGCGACACTTTATCATCCATTCACTCTGCTAAAACATATTGTACGTATTATATCATACTGCATCATATATTGCATATTGTATTGTATATATTGTATATTTTATACACACACACACACACACACACATATATATATATATATATATATATATATATATGTGTGTGTGTGTGTGTGTGTGTGTGTGTATATATATATATATATCCTGTTACATTTTTAAGATTCAGGTTGTACATACAGTTAAATCTTCATTGTCTTTAGCTTCTATTGTCCATCCTAGTATGATTTGCACTATAACTTGTTAATTATTGCACCATGCATTACTTTTGCACCCTGCTGTGTGTTCTCCACTCCACTCCACTGTGAGATTAATAAAGTCTTCTATTCCTATTCTATTCTATATTTATTGCTAAATGTGCAAAATAACAAACAGCTGCTGTCTCTTCTGGATTTTAACATGTTTTTTTTTTTAATTTTCAACTAAAAAAGTGCAAAATCAAAACTGAAAAACCTTCTGAACAGAAAAACCAACAAGGTTCCGTTTCTAAACTGAAAACACTCCACAGTCTGCAGCAGCAGACACAAATCAATGAACTAAACATAATATATCCGATATGGAAACGGCACAAACTTACATGTCTATGGAAGCCATGATGCGCGCTGCTGTAATGTTTTGATTTACTTCTTCCCATGCGCTCTGTGACCAAACTGACTACTGGCCAATGAGCTGCCGTAGCCTCCGAGGAACGGCCTTTTTTTGACCAATGAGATAACAGTGATTCTGTGTTGTCGAGCCATCTCTGTCAGCTCATTGGTCACAGAACGTCAGAGAGCCGGTGAACAATTTACCGTAAGTTTTAAAAAAAAAAGCGCAAGTTCCATTGCTCACGTTTTGACTCTCACAAAAATAAGGAACAAAGTGCGTTCCTTTTCAGCTCAATACGGAACGCACACTTTTACATTCAAATACGGAACGATTCCGTTTTTCAAGGAACGGTTGGCAACTCTAAGTAGGAGTAGCAGCAGGAGCTCTGGGAGGAGTCATAGGAACAGTAGCAGGAGCGCTAGGAGAAGCAGCGGGAGCAGCAGTAACAGGACCATTAGGAGCAGTAGCAGTATCAGATGTAGCAGCAGCAGCAGAGCAGCAGGAGCAGCAGCAGGAGTTTTAGGGGCAGCAGTGGTAGTTGGAGCAGCAGCAGGAGAAGCAGTACTAGAGGTAATGGTAGCAGCAGTAGAAGTAATAGTAGCAGCAGTAGCAGGATTAGGAGGAGGAGCAGGCGGAGCAACAGCAGCAGAAGCAGCATTGGCAGAATTAGGAAGAAGAAAAGAAAGAGCATCAGCTTCAAGATTAAGAAGAGGAGAAGGAGAAGCAGCAGGAGCAGGATAATCTCTGGACAGGGAGGAACATGTCAGAGAGCAGCAGCAGCAGGAGGAGAAGCAGCAGATCTTCATCAGGAACTCCAGAACATTAGCAGAGATGACTTGTGGAGACGTGGAGAAACTGGTGAAGGAGATCATTGAACCCATGAAGAACGACTTGGAGGAAATGTACACCACATGTTGACATCGGGAGGAGAACCAGACTAAAGACCTGGAGGAGAAACAGAGTGAACTCTGGTGAAGATGATCCAGGATCTGATCCAGGATGTGATCCAGGTCGTTCCACACAGGAAGAGAGACAGAACTTAAGACGCCACGATCCACTCAGCTGATCGGAGCGACAGGGTTCTAGATCACTTCTTCCTGATGAAGAAGGAACTGATGAAGATCAGATGGAGTGAAACTTCTGGGCCACATTGTCATCTGGCTCTGCTAACTGCTAGCTGTACTGTTAGCTATGCTCTAGCTGTGTTGTTAGCTGTTAGCTCTGTTCTGGCTGTATTGTTAGCTGTTAGCTGTGTTCTAGCTGCATTGCTCGTTCTGCCAGGTTAGCCTTTTTATTGTTTCTGAAGAAAACCAACGATCCACCCAAAGGCGGAGTCCGCCACGGAATCAGCCACGGAATCCCAGAAGGCGCCGACCTGCCGCTGAGGGTAGAGACCCGGAGAACACACGGAACAACAGCACCGCAGACATGGAGACCAGACGATCCGAACCGAGGAACACAGACCAGAGAACCCCAACAGCTCAGAGCACCAGGGGACTGGACTCCATCAGGGAGGGGCCTCTGTCACGCTGTTTTCCCAAGTCCAGAGTAAGAATCTTCTTCCGTGGTCTAACTTAACTTTGACTCTCAGTTGGCAGAAAAATGACCTGCACACTTTTTGGAAAAACAAAGTACCTGAGGAGCGTGTTGTAATTCATCATAAATGAGTATCTAAGCTCCACAGGGATTATAGGAGTTTGGATTGTGTGTGAGAGTTCATTTTGGTGGATTTTATATGTTTTCATGATTAGAAAATGTCCAGAGCTTTTTGGTCTTCTTGCCTCTGCGAAGAGCAGTGTGGATTTTTTGATTCTGTTAACTAACTGGTCCGGTCTCACCCGCTGGCTGGACCTGGATCCAATAGGGTTCAGATCCCAGTGACCCGTCTCCATTAGTGCTGTGATGTTCAATGAACGAGCCGTTCGTTTGAACGGCTCTTTTAAGTGAACAACGAGAGCCGGTTCACAGCTGTCTGAGAGCCGTTCCTTTGCTCAAATTGTCCACGCTTCCTTCACGTGTCTCCTGAGTGTCTCCTGAGTGTCTCCTGAGTCCAGCTGTCTCCGCTGCCTTCATGTAAACGACCGAGTTTCAGTTTTCCGCGGCAGCTCCAGTCACCTGAACGCAGCAGCTAGCTAGCGGAGGAGGAGTGTCCAGAACCCGGAGAGGAGCCGGTGTTTTGGAAGAACTGGTTTCCCTTTTAACTGGAGACGGGGTTTCTTTCTCGTCCCTTGTTGCTGATAGATGTTAAAAACCAGACAAAAAGCTGTCGGACCTTTAATGAGTCTGATTTCAACACTGATGGCTACGAGCAGCAGCAGCAGGAAGGGCTACAGGAAGTCAGTCACCAGTTAGCAAGGAAGCCAGTTAATTTGAAACACCGTATTGACCCCTTTGTCAAAGGTTTTAGCAATGGAACACACACACACACCCACACACCCACACACACACACACACACACACACACACCCACACACACACACACACACACACACACACACACACACACACGCACCATAAAATGCTCAGTTAAAGGACATGTAGCAGCGTTTTGAAGCTGTTCTCTGGGGACGACGTGCACGGTGAGCCACAATGTAATGTGTATCAGAAAAACATCTGTTAAATCTGTCATTAAACAAACTAAAGAACCAGATGAAAACTCATAGCTGAAAGTAAAGAAAATCCAGCATATTTCTACGTAGAACTTTTTGCAGTGAATGGATCAGAACCTGAACACGATCAGTGTCCATGAAGCAGTTCAACATGTACTTTCTGTGATTACTCTGTTAATAAAGTCAAAAACTGCTTCTGTTTCATGTCTCCTGTGAAGGTAAGGAGGTGCATGTGGCATCAGAGGAACAGTTGGTGTCGTTTGCCGTCACGTCCTCGTCGTTGGCGTTGAACTTCAGGGACTCGTCAGTCTGGATCTCTTCCCTCCTCAGTCACAGCTTCAGGTTTTTTAATGTTTTTCCACATTTCCTGCCATGGAGGGACGAGAAAACGCCACAGCAGCACTTTGCACCGCGTCGTCCTGCTCCTCCGGGGTGAGACGCCCACAAGCGTGGCTGGAAAGACGTCCATCTGTCCTGCAGGACAAGACGTCCATCTGTCCTGCAGGACAAGACAAGAAACACTGGACAAAGTGTCCTACAGCAGGAGGAACACAGTCAGAATGTGTGGTGCTTCGACTGTGCTGACCACTCTGTCAGACTTCTGTGATTCTGTCCTTCGGTCTGGGATCACCGCCGTCCCGGGTCCAGGTCTGAAGACGGTCCTGACAGGCAGGAGCTGAACCTGAAATTGTGAACTCTGCTGGAACCGGGCCAGAAGAACCAGGAGAACCAGCTGACACTCGTCTCAGTCTCCAGCGATCAGATTCCCTGGAACCGCTGCGAGGAACCGCTGACGTTCTGCTGATTAGCAGGAACTTCTCAGGTGTGGAACGTGTTGAAACAGGAGCTGTGAGGGCGAGTCAGAGAACCTCAGGGAACCTCTGTGGAACAACACACTAAAAAATGTCGGGTTAAAAACAACCCAATAAAGGTTATTTTTTAACCCAACACTGGTTAAATATTGGACAGAACACATGCTGGGTTAGTTTGACCCAACAAGTTGGGTTGGTTTCCTTAAAGGTCCCTGACATATTCATTGTAAGCACCGCTAACAGCACTAAACTGTCACTTGAAAGTCACAGTGCCGGTCCGGCTCCAGAATTGTTTTGGAGAGAATTTGAGATGATGTGACGTAATGCGCCTCCTGCTGGCCTGATATCCTTAGGTTTCGTTTTGTCCGCCATGACTCCGCCAGACGCTCAGCAGCAACAACTGAGCAGTGCTGAGGATGGAGCTTCCAGACAGTAAGAACAGACCGGCTTCTAGCGCTGCAGCTCCACACAGACCCACCAGGCAGGAGAAACTTACAGGAGCGCAACCTAAAGAGCGAGGAAGGAGTTCCCCTCTTCCGTGCACGTACATGGACGCAAGCCACAGGCACGAGTGTTTCAGTAAGCTGCAGTTACACCCAAGGCCTGCAGGGGCCGCTGTTTTGCATAAAACGTGCAAACTCCTTAAAGCACCTTTAAACCAACAGCTGGGTTGTTGAAATAAAACAACTACAGGCTCAGTTTGATCACTCTGTGCTGCGCTGCAAACATTTGCTCAGTGTTTTTGTGCCGGTTGCACCGCTTCTCCTAGCATGACCAGACCGCCGCTAGCGCTGCACGCTAGTAGCTAAGCTACTCGGTTCAAACAGAACGTCAAACATGAAGCTCCAGGTCCATCCTCCACCTCTAACCTGTCAGTCTCCATCATCACACAGTTTGTCCTTGCAAACCGCCCCAGTGCATGATGGTCCAGGTTCCATGGAGCCAGCAGGACAAAATCATCTGCAAAATACAGAGATGAAATCCTGAGGTCCCTGAACCAGACCCTCTCTCTGGCCCCCCTGGTCCCTGAACCAGACCCTCTGTCTGGCCCCCCTGGTCCCTGAACCAGACCCTCTGTCTGGCCCCCCTGGTCCCTGAACCAGACCCTCTCTCTGGCCCCCCTGGTCCCTGAACCAGACCCTCTCTCTGGCCCCCCTGGTCCCTGAACCAGACCCTCTCTCTGGCCCCCCTGGTCCCTGAACCAGACCCTCTCTGGCTTTGTGGGCCATTTTCAAAATGGCTGCCCGCAGGTTGTCTTGAGAGGGCAGGGTGTGTGAGCCCATTCTTGAAAAAATCTCAAGTCCTCCTCAGCAGCTTCATCTGCGTCGCTCGCCCTGCACTGCTTTCTCAAGTGTCGCTCGCTCTCTGAAAGAAGTCTTGCAGTTGACAAACCAACAGACCTTCGTCCGCTGAAGTGAGTCCCTCACAGGCGGGACTAAAGCAGGTGATCGTCTGACTGGTGGGATTTTGTGGTCAAGGTGTCCTTTTAACCACGCTCTTCCAAGAGCTTCCCCTTCCTTCTCTGAATCGTCTGCAGTCTGGGTCCTCTCTCATCCTCTCTCATCCTCTCTCATCCTCTCTCATCCTCTCTCATCCTCTCTCATCCTCTCTCATCCTCCTCCTCACACTGTTCCAAACATTCTTCCCAGAATGCAGAATTTGCCTCTCTTGGGCCCCGCCACTGTCCACAGCGATCTCATTGGTGAATTCCATGTTTAAATGAGCATTCAGTACCTTTGGTTCCATCAAGACACTGAGAACATCCTCAGCTATATTTATCCGCCTCGACTTCACAGAGAGGAGCTGTTTTTCAGGGGTCTGGCGCTGCAGGAAGGCGCCTGAAGATGCAGGCCCTTCATTCAGTGTTGAGTGCTGCGAGTTAAGAAAGGAGGAAGGAAAACAATTAGGAAATCAGATGTGAATAATGATTGATTGATCTATTAATGAAAAGAAAATGCATCAACACATTATCATCAATCGATTAGCTTGCAAAGATGCTGATGTTATTGTGGCTCCAGATTTGTTGCTTTTCTGTTGTTCCTTGTACACACTAAAAACAGTTGGGTTACAGAATAACCCAATTTTACCCCGACTGCTGCTTCAGAAAAGGACGAACTCCTTTCTGGGTTATTTTAACCCGACAGGTTGGGTTCTTTTGTTGCAACCCAAATGTTGGGTTCTTCCTCACCCAACTATTGGGTTGCGCAGTTTAGTGCTCCCAACAGTTCGGTCAAAATAATTATAATAATAAATATATTTTACTGCTGGTTCATCCTACTCCTTCCCAACTACTTATCAGAATTATTTTTATTTTCAACGAGCGGCAGACACAGCAAAGGATGACCGAGTCTGCTCTTTAGTTTCACAAGCACACGAGTTTATTGTGATAAAATTAACCCAGTACACACCAGCGCCCTCCCCACAGGCGCACAGGCCAGGCCCCTCCCCCAAAGGCCCCCTGGCCCACGCTGCTCACATAAATGAAATAAAAATAAAGGAAAACATGGCAACAGCACAGAACACCAATCAACAAACACCCCCACAACAAACTGGCCCCAAACAGCCCAAAACTCAGTCCCGTTTCCCAGGCTCCTTTGCGGCGGAACACAGCCTGCAGGGCAGCGGCCCTCTGGCGCCCCCAGCGACCCCCGCGACGCCACAATAATAAAACAGGTCAAAGGGAGACGAGAGAAACTCAAGTTCAATCTGATACTTTCTAAAGAAGCTACCAGAAACTGCAGCTCCTCCTCAGTGCCTGATGCAGCTCAGGTCACCGTGGAGGCCTTTCTGCGCTCTCCCTCCCAGATCCCTCCTTTTTCCTCCACCTTTTCATGCCCCTTTCCTGTTGGATCCCTCTCGCCACGTCTTATTCTCGCTCGCCCCTCGCTGATGGAGCCAGACATGTGTCTCCGCTCGGCGGGCCGTCTCAGAATCACAAATACTCCATTGGTCCCAGAGGGAAACTGTTGATTGCATGCAGCAAAGAGCAAAGGGATGAGGAAGAAGCACAGCTGGGCTGATGTTGAAGCTGAGGACTCCACTTGTTCCTGGACTCCTGACACATGGCTGGTGTCACTGCTGAGCACTGCACATCACTGGAAACACAACACTGCTACATCCGAGCCATTTCCAGCTGCAGTGATGCGAGGGACGTTTCAAGGCTTTTTCTTTTTGTTTTTACCTCTGATGTTACATTTGCACCACTTGGAGCTCTGGGAGCAGTGATGTGAGACTCTGGGTGAGCAAAGCGCTGGTGTAGCTCTGTATAGTTTTTCACTTAGTTTGTTTCAAAGAGTTGCAGCTGACAAGCTAAAGAACGGCTCTAAATATACAGGCTTTTTATTGAAAATATTTGTATGAGTATTACTTTATTTCAGTTTTACATTTATATGTCCCTATTTGCAACCTATATTTACTTTTCAAGTTCCAAAACAGTTGGAATAAATAGTAGATTTTTTCAACTCAAATTGAATGATTTCTGTGTGTTTTTGGGCCCAGTGTGTTAATGAAGCAGGTTAAAATGAGAAAATAATTATCAGATCATATACATGAGGTTGTGGTGAAAAAAAAAACATACCAAGCAACATTTTTTTATGTGGTATAAAGGCAAAATCAGAAGTTTTCACCAACGGTCAAAACAGGCTGAGACTCCAGAGGGTTATTCCCACAACACTGCTGTGTGTGGTCAGAGTATCACACACAGCACGCTGCAGCATTTAGCACCTCTTTAAAAGGTAAAGGAAGCATTTCATGTCCTCAAGATGTGTGATTATAAATAATGTTAATGAGATTACTCCATAATATACCCCCCATCAAGAAACAAATAGCTTTTTAATTAAAAAAACAAAAAAAAACAAGCTCCTAACCCAAAGATGAGTTATCCTCTGAAAAACAACCCAAAAATGGTGCATAACCTTGAAAACCCAGAAATTGGGTTAAAATAATGTCCCTACAAGCCAGAAAATGGGCTACTCTTTATAGAAATAACACAAAATTTTAACTCAACACTAGCTGCACATAAATTGGGTTACCAGAATAACTCCACATGTTTTAGTGTGTATGTATTGGTTTTTTTAAATGTTCTGATTAAAAAGTAGGGATGCAGTTAATTGAGTGTCGCTTAATTGTCGATAAGAAATTACTCAAATTAAATAAATTAATTGCAATTAATTGCAAACCCGTAATTTGCTTCTAACAGACAGTCACTTATTTATTTTCATGTTTCAAGTCACATTAAAGCAGCCTTGTTGTGTCGTTGTTCCATTTGTGAATGTGTTGTTCCTGCTGTTCAGAACAAATCTTTTATTGAGAAATAGGATTTTCGTTTCCTCTTTCATAAGACAGACAAAGCTTTTTTGTAGAAAGGAACCTGTTGATTCAGAGGCAAATTCAGCTTCTCAGAGAAACTGGTGCTTCGATCGATCGATCATTGATTGAGAGGATGAAACAAATATTGATTAACGAATTACTGGATAATTTGCACCCCTTTGAAAAAGTAATCTGAAATGATGGCTCTGATTGACAGGTTGTTTAACTGGTCAGAAATCTGTCAAAATAAAAATTAAAAGGGAATCAGAAAGGTTCCGTTTCTGGCTCTGAGTCGGATGACTCGTCAGACATGAGCGCTGAGCCCTTTGCCTGGCAGCATTAGACCCGCAGTTTCTCAGTTCACTCTGTTCATACAGCCGGGACACTGTTACTTCACTACAGCATTATGACTGTAATCACCAATGTCAAACTGGAATTCTTCCACCGGACCTGTGGATGCTTGTCCATGAGGAAGAACAGATCTTTGCCTGTCGTTCCGCCTCCATTTCTTCTTCTGATTTGGTGATAAGTGCGTCTCTCAAAGCTGAGCCATCCCATCTCAACCCGCCGGGTGACTCTGACTGCGACTGTCCTGCCAGCACCGCGTTCTGCCGGTGGTAGCAGAGTCTCCCCGGTCCTCCAGCCTGAGCCTTCTGTTCCCCAAGAGGACAGACTTCACTGTCTCTGTTCCCGCTCGGCTTTCATTTGTTGCAGCTCTCTGACGACAAAACGCCTTTAGTGCAAGCCGGGCCCCATGTCTTGTGATAAACTGTCCTAATTCTCCGTCAGTCAGACCACGAATGACGCTGACGCTCTGTGAAAAGACGGGTAAGCCACAGAAACGTCTGAAACACGGAGAAGCTACAGCAAAACCACTTTGTAGCCCAGCATACAAAGCATATTTCATATTCACCTTGTCGTCTCCTCGTTGATTAGTTACACTTTCCGGTATATTTGGGCCTCAGAAAGGATAACAAGTCTTCCTCTGCCATTCTGAAGGTGAGGGAGGGGTGAGCCGGGAGGCTGGAGCAGCTCTGTGGCCTCAGACACTGAGCCTGGATGGAGCATCAGGAAGGAGGGAAGCCTTTCAGGCGCACCAGAAACTTTCAGGTGCTCACCTGAAGCATTTCAGGTGAGCACCTGGATTTTTTTTTTTTTATTTAATTTTTTGCATATCCCGTTAGGGGCTCCGTATTTTTCTGTTTTGATGTAAAAAAAATGTGGAGGTTTTGCCACTGAAATTATTCACTTCTCAGCTCGATTCTGTTGGATTGAACTTTTATGTTTTAATTGCAACTTTATGTTTCTTGGTCTCAGCTCTCTTTTTGTTTGCAAAACCTTTTTTGATTGATTGAATAATAAAGAAACAACATTTTCTCCACCGCACGCCACCTGGCTTCAGAACCTTGAATGGGAGCTTTGTTAACGTGAGACTGTGGAGCCCAGCGAGGCGGCGACGTGTCGACACAGAGAGCAGGACAGCAGCCAGGCAGCGGTGAAGCCTGACCACCTGACCACCTGACCACCTGACCACCTGACCACCTCACCACGCCACGCCGGAGGACGAGCCGGACGAACGGGACCGACAGGCCACTGCCCCCCCCCCCCCCCCCCCCCCCCCCCCGTGAATATCACTGCAGCTGAAAGAGCAAAACTTAAACAGCGACACGAGGATGAAGGAAAGCTGTTCTGCAGAAGTTACAACAAAGTCATGGATCACAGAAGAAATTCAACAATAAAGATCACTCTGGTGGAATCTTAACTCTCATCTTCATTCACTTGTCTTTTTGTTTATTTGCTCGGATCAGGTCCTGACAGGTCAGGAGCTTCAGACGAGCCGCTGGATGATGAGGGTCAGAGAGCAGACCCCCCCTACTCCTGGTCCCTGAACCAGACCCTCTCTGGACCCTGGTCCCTGAACCAGACCCCCCCCTACTCCTGGTCCCTGAACCAGACCCCCTCTGGACCCTGGTCCCTGAACCAGACCCCCCCTCGCTCCTGGTCCCTGAACTGGAATGAAGACGGTCCTGACAGGCAGGAGGCTGAACGTGAAAGTGTGAACTCTGCAGGAACCGGATCCAGAAGAACCAGAAGAACCAGCTGACACTGGTCTCCGTCTCCAGGGACCAGATTCCCTGGAACCGCTGCGAGGAAGTGCTGACAGGACCAGCAGCCGCTCAGGTGTGGAATGTGTCGAAACAGGAGCTGTCAGAGAACCTCCGGGGGATTCTGTGGAACCAGGAAGAGAACGCCGACTCTGGGTGTGACTGACGAGGAGCTGAGGACCGTCAGGGCTGCTGGACCGACAGGACCGACCCGAGCTCTGCAGGAACTGTCTTCATGTCACATGATCAGCTGGTCCAGATCAGCTGGTCCAGATCAGCTGGTCCAGATCAGCTGGTCGCTCTGCGGCTGGAGACAGATCATCAAACAGGATTTACTGCAACAGAAACCAGGAAACTAAAAGTGATCAAACGTTTCCGTCAGAACCATCAGAAAGGTTGCCATATCATTAAGAATGTGTCGGCTGACCCCCTTATTGTGTACTTGATTTTCTCCAACTTAATAAAATGACGCATGTCTCTAATCCACTGTTTGAATGTTGGAGGGTGGAGGTCTTTCCATCTAATCAAAATCTGTCGTCTAGCTATTAGTGTGGCAAAACACAAGAGGTTTTGGGAATATTTATAAATTGCTACCTTTTGTGTCACCACCCCAAAGAGAGCGAGAAGTGCAGATGGTTCTAGTACGAGTCCTATAGTTTCACAAAGTAACTTAAAAATCAGTGACCAGTAATTAGACAGACTCGGACGTCCCCAAAACATGTGGATCAAAGTGGCTTGGAATCGTTTGCAGCGATCATACATGGAGTTTATGTTTGGCACAAACCTTGACAATTTAACCTTGGTCCAGTGCAAACGATAGAAAATTTTGAACTGCATAACAGTGTGTTTCATACAAATTGAGGATGTGTATATTTGTTTGATCATTTCCAACCATACAGACTCAGAAATTTCTGTACCAAGATCTCCTTCCCATTGGTTTTTAAGGGCATTAAGGGTTATGGACTCTTCATTTACTAATACGGAATATATATCCCCTGTTTTGCTCCTTCGAGATGATATGAGATTATTAATAGAATTTATCAGTGTCTGTGGGGGTTTTGAGGGAAAATGAACTATATTAGATGAGATGAAGCTGCGAATCTATAAGTATCTGAAGAAATGGGACCTGGGAAGACCAAACTTCAGCATAGCCTGCTCAAATGATGCAAACACCCCATCAATGAACATGTCATTAAAAGAACAGATCCCATATTGAGGCCATGTACTAAATAAACCATCTGTCAGAGGGGGTGTGAAAACAGGATTTCCTAAAATAGGGGAAAGTAACGAGAAATGACAGATATTGAAATGCTGTCTAAACTGTTTCCAAATGTTTAATGAATGGACAACAACAGGGTTGGATGTATATTTAGACAATGGGTCGGGGAGTGGAATGCTGCAGCATAATAAAGCGTTCAATGAGACATTACAGGAATTTTGTTCTAAAACCAGCCAGTCAGGAGCACCTGCTGTTCCTTTGTTTTGCAGCCAGTAGGAAATCATTTTAATATTTGCAGCCCAGTAGTAAAACTGAAAATTCGGTAAACCTAGTCCTCCCTCCTGACGAGGTCTCTGTAATACAGCATTGCGTATCCGGGGCTTCTTTTTATTCCAAATAAAAGACAATAGATTTTTGTCTAGGGAAATGAAAAACGTTTTGGTTAAAAAGACTGGAATGCATTGAAACAAATATAAAAGTCTGGGCAAAAGAGTCATTTTGATGGTATTAATCCTACCTGCCAAAGATAGTGGTAGCAGGCCCCATCGGTCTATATCCTCGTTAAGGGAGGACAGGAAAGATGGAAAGTTTGCATCAAAAAGATCTTTAAATTTGTGTGTGACCCAGACACCCAGATATCTTATCTTTTCCCTGCAAATCTTAAAGGGAAATGCATGTACAGAGGATTGTTCTTTTATAGTTAAATTTACCAGCATCAGTTCACTTTTTTGTTTGTTTATCTTATACCCAGAGATCTTACCAAATTTATCTAAGAGATCTAAGGTAGAGGGAAGAGAGGAGGATATGTCAGACAAGTAAAGCAACATGTCGTCTGCATATAGCGAGATTTTGCATTCCAACCCTGCTCTTGTAATACCTTTAATATCCTTGTTGCTACGTAAAGCTAAAGCTAGTGGCTCAATAAAGATTGTAAAAAGGAGAGGGGAGAGTGGACATCCCCGCCTAGTCCCACGAGTTAGTGCAAATAGAGTGATATATTATCGTTGGTCCGTACTGCTGCCATTGGAGAACTGTATAAGGTTTGAATCCATGATAGAATATTGGGCCCAAAACCACATTTTTTGAGGGTATAAAATAAAAAGTCCCACTCCACCCGATCAAAGGCCTTTTCAGCATCTAGTGATATGACCACTTCAGATGTGTCGAGTGCAGAAGGATTATAGATTACATTGTACAACCGCCGAACATTTGTAGCAGAATGGCGGGTCTTTATGAAGCCCGTCTGATCTGGAGAGATTATAGTTGGGAGGACTGTTTCAAGGCGATGAGCAATCATTTTTGAAAGAATTTTACTGTCCACGTTGAGCAAGGAGATGGGGCGATATGATCCGCGGTCCAGTTTATTTTTTCCCTTTTTTAAAATAAGTGATATAGTAGCTTGTCGCAAAGTTTCAGGCAGCAAGCCTGTTGAAAGGGATTCAGCATACACAGAATGTAGTATAGGAGCTAATTAGTTTGAAAACATTTTGAAGAATTCTGTTGGGAACCCATCTGGGCCAGGAGATTTTCCGTTTTGCATACTTTTAATGGACAATTCTATTTCTCTGATTGAAAATGGGGATTCTAGTTCAGTTGCTGATGCAAGGTCTATGTGAGGAAATTTAATGTTTTCAAAAAATGAATCGAATAAATTGTCACCTTTCAGCGATTCAGATGAATACAAACTCTCAAAATATCTTGCAAAGCATGCATTAATAGTTTGATGGTCCGCATGAATCTCTCCTGACTCATTTCGAATTTCTGGTATTATCTGACTTGCCGCTTTCTGCCGAAGTTTATGTGCGAGAATCCTTCCTGCTTTCTCCCCGTGCTCATAATAGGCACAACCAGATTTAATTAAGAGATTTTCTGCTTTTTGAGAAGACAAAAGGTCAAATTCTTTCTGAAGTAGTAGACATTCTTTAAAACCATCATCTGCTGGAGACCTGGCGAACTGCAAATCCAGACTGGCGATCCTGTTCATGAGTTCAGTAATACGACTGTTTCTAATTTTGTGTAATTGTGTGTTGTATGAAATGATTTGACCCCTAAGATATGCTTTTAGTGCTTCCCATACCATTGATGGTGACATATTTGGTGTTTGATTAATTTCCAAAAAGAAATCAATTTGGGATGAAATATAATCTGAAAATGTTTTGTCTGACAGCAGCCATGCGTTCAGACGCCAGGGTCTGTAAAGAGGTTTTATGGTTGGTAGATTAAGTTTTAGCCGATGAGGAGCATGATCGGAGATTACGATTGCATCATAATCACTTTCTTGAACGAGTGCAAGAAGACGCTTATCCATCAGAATGTAAACAATTCGAGTAAAGGTTTTATGAACCGCTGAAAAGAAAGAATATTTACGCGCTGTTGGGTTTAAAGTGCGCCAGACATCTGCTACACCATAAGTGTCAAGAAACTGCCTGATTGAAGTGGCTGTCTTGGAACTCGGGGTCATCTTAGAAGAACTTCGGTCCAAGCAGGGAGATAACACACAGTTCAAATCTCCACCTAATATCAAGTTGTTTTTATTTAGGTGGGGAAGGCGAGAGAACAGATTTGTCAGAAATGCTGTGTCGTCCCAATTCGGGGCATAGACACTCACTAAAGTGACAGGCTTGCAAAAGAGTTTACCAGTAACAATTATGAATCGGCCCATGGGGTCCGCATCAACGTGAGAGGAAGCAAAAGGCACGTTTACTGATAATCACAGCAGCTCCCCTTGATTTGGACCGAAACTTTGAGTGAAAAACTTCCCCAACCCAACTAGTGCGCAGGCGGAGATGGTCCGATAGCCCCAGGTGAGTCTCCTGAAGAAAAGCGATATCTACCTTTAAGTTTTTTAGGTGTGTGAGAACTTTTTTTGCATTTTATGGGATGGTTCATCCCCTTAACATTCCAGCTCACAAATGAGACTGGACATGAAGCTGTTATTCCTGTGTTCACAGTCTGAGCCATAGTCCAAAACAATAAGTATACATGAACATAAATAATAAAATGCACATCAGGCCTCTTCTATTACATGCCTAAGGTAAAGAAAGAAAAATAAGTGACGAAACGCACAACTGAACAAATCCCACAGACTCCCTTTCCCCCCTTCCCACCCACTGATCCATAAACATTGGTCAGATTCAAACTTTCTCCCCAAAATATCAAAATCCGCACTATGTGCTTATGGAGGGGAAGCTACTGAGCTCGGAGCTGAGCTCAACAGATGTATAAACATTTTAGGCAGTAAAGTAAAAAAGTAATATTTTCTGAGACAATTATATTGGAAAACATCTGAGAGGGTCTGAACCAGACCCTCTCTGGCCCCTGGTCCCTGAACCAGACCCCTTCTGGACCCTGGTCCCTGAACCAGACCCCCCCTTGCTCCTGGTCCCTGAATCAGACCCCCTCTGGACCCTGGTCCCTGAACCAGACCCCCCCTCGCTCCTGGTCCCTGAACTGGAATGAAGACGGTCCTGACAGGCAGGAGGCTGAACGTGAAAGTGTGAACTCTGCAGGAACCGGATCCAGAAGAACCAGAAGAACCAGCTGACACTGGTCTCCGTCTCCAGGGACCAGATTCCCTGGAACCGCTGCGAGGAAGTGCTGACAGGACCAGCAGCCGCTCAGGTGTGGAATGTGTCGAAACAGGAGCTGTCAGAGAACCTCCGGGGGATTCTGTGGAACCAGGAAGAGAACGCCGACTCTGGGTGTGACTGACGAGGAGCTGAGGACCGTCAGGGCTGCTGGACCGACAGGACCGACCCGAGCTCTGCAGGAACTGTCTTCATGTCACATGATCAGCTGGTCCAGATCAGCTGGTCCAGATCAGCTGGTCCAGATCAGCTGGTCCAGATCAGCTGGTCGCTCTGCGGCTGCAGACAGATCATCAAACAGGATTTACTGCAACAGAAACCAGGAAACTAAAAGTGATCAAAGGTTTCCGTCAGAACCATCAGAGTCCCGGTCCTGAAACGAGACGCTGAAGCTTCAAAGCTTCAGTCGACCGTCTGAAGCTCAGCTGTCAGCAGGGGGTCAGGAGACTCCGGCGGTTTACGGCTTCTCCAGTAGAATCCCAGTAAATCCCAGTCTGATTACCCGTACTTCATGATAGTAATCTGATTACCCATACTTCATGACAGTAATCTTTCTCCACCGCACGCCACCTGGCTTCAGAACCTTGAATGGGAGCTTTGTTAATGTGAGACTATGGAGCTCAGCTCGTGTCGTGGATTTTTATTTAAAAACTATCCTCGGCCAGTTGCGATGCAAAAAAACCCACAAACATATTTTCCAGAAAAACCGTAAAATCTTCAATTATATTCACTCTTGGTTAAAAATCAGACACGGAGTCGGAGTCAGACAAGTCGAGAACCTTTATTTGTGGAAGCTGGCGGCAGCCAGCCCGGCCGTCTGAAGCTGGAGAACGACCGAGCTCAGCCTCGCCCTTTTATACTGAAGGACACCTGTGGCTGTTTGACACTCAGCGGGGACGGTACACATGCTAAACACTCCTCCTGATATCACTCCGTAGTGAATGTACACCTCTTGGCAAACCTGTCAGTTCCCTCTCTCCTTCCTCCACCAAGGTGTCCAGTCCTGGACCCCCCCAGTCCTCTCTGTCAGGACTTTCAGCTTCTCCATACATCTCACACCAGAGCCAAGTACTTCCTAACATTTCATATCGTTCTTCATTGCTTGACTTGTGAGAAAAGGAAAAAGGAGCCCAGACCAGGTGGCCTCTGCCTCTGAAAAAAGAAGAACAGACTGGCAGGCTGCCCGGAGGATGCCAGTAAGAAAAAAGGGAAAAGGCGTGCAGAAAAAACAAAGAGAGGCAAACTAATACTCGGGCTTTGTGTGACTCATAATGCATCTTTTTTCACACCTGTTTTACACAAACACACTACTTAAACAGAAACATGCATAATATGAATAAGACTGAATCACATAATATAAAGAACACTAGATAAACATAATATGAAGAATACTGGATAATTATTCAACACCAGGCAGCAACGTGTCGACACAGAGAGCAGGACAGCAGCCAGGCAGCGGTGAAGCCTGACCACCTGACCACCTGACCACCTGACCACCTGACCACCTGACCGCCTGACCACCTGACCACCTGACCACCTGACCACCTGACCACCTGACCACCTGACCACCTGACCACCTGACCGCCTGACCACCTGACCACCTGACCACCTGACCACCTGACCACCTGACCACCTGACCACCTGACCACCTGACCACCTGACCACCCCACGCCGGAGGACGAGCCGGACGAACGGGACCGACAGGCCACTGCCCCCCCCCCCTGTGAATATCACCGCAGCTGAAAGAGCAAACCTTAAACAGCGACACGAGGATGAAGGAAAGCTGTTCTGCAGAAGTTACAACAAAGTCATGGATCACAGAAGAAATTCAACAATAAAGATCACTCTGGTGGAATCTTAACTCTCATCTTCATTCACTTGTCTTTTTGTTTATTTGCTCGGATCAGGTCCTGACAGGTCAGGAGCTTCAGACGAGCCGCTGGATGATGAGGGTCAGAGGTCACAGCTGGTTTTACAGACAAGACTGGGAAAACAGAAAAACTGAGTACTTTTACTCTGAAAGTACATTTCATAGCCTGTACTTTTTACTTTTTACTTGAGTAATTATTTCAATGAGTACTTTAACTTTTACCAAATTTGTTTTTTTTTCACAAGTACTTGTACTTTTACTGAGTACAGAATGTACTCCACTGCCCCTGAAACCCCCGGTCCCTGAACCAGACCCCTCCTCGCTCCTGGTCCCTGAACCAGACCCCCTCTGGACCCTGGTCCCTGAACCAGACCCCCCCTCGCTCCTGGTCCCTGAACCAGACCCCCTCTGGACCCTGGTCCCTGAACCAGACCCCCCTCGGTCCTGGTCCCTGAACCAGACCCCCTCTGGACCCTGGTCCCTGAACCAGACCCTCTCTGGACCCTGGTCCCTGAACCAGACCCCCCCTCGCTCCTGGTCCCTGTACTGGAATGAAGACGGTCCTGACAGGCAGGAGGCTGAACGTGAAAGTGTGAACTCTGCACGAACCGGATCCAGAAGAACCAGAAGAACCAGCTGACACTGGTCTCCGTCTCCAGGGACCAGATTCCCTGGAACCGCTGCGAGGAAGTGCTGACAGGACCAGCAGCCGCTCAGGTGTGGAATGTGTCGAAACAGGAGCTGTCAGAGAACCTCCGGGGGATTCTGTGGAACCAGGAAGAGAACGCCGACTCTGGGTGTGACTGACGAGGAGCTGAGGACCGTCAGGGCTGCTGGACCGACAGGACCGACCCGAGCTCTGCAGGAACTGTCTTCATGTCACATGATCAGCTGGTCCAGATCAGCTGGTCCAGATCACCTGGTCCAGATCAGCTGGTCGCTCTGCGGCTGCAGACAGATCATCAAACAGGATTTACTGCAACAGAAACCAGGAAACTAAAAGTGATCAAACGTTTCCGTCAGAACCGTCAGAGTCCCGGTCCTGAAACGAGACGCTGAAGCTTCAAAGCTTCAGTCGACCGTCTGAAGCTCAGCTGTCAGCAGGGGGTCAGGAGACTCCGGCGGTTTACGGCTTCTCCAGTAGAATCCCAGTAAATCCAAGTCTGATTACCCATACTTCATGATAGTAATCTGATTACCCATACTTCATGATAGTAATCTGATTACCCATACTTCATGATAGTAATCTGATCACCTGTACTTCATGACAGTAATCTGATTACCTGTATTTCATGACAGTAAGGGTCACGGTGTCATCCTGAGAGGGTGAATCAGAACCTCAGAACCCCCCCTGCCCCCCCCCTCCCCGTCAAACACTGAGTCTTTCATCATACTGAAAGTTACGAAATGTTTTACTTCAAGTTTCACTTTGACTTCAATGAACTCTTATCTACTGCCCCCCCCTCCACAGACACACCCCCACCCCCCCTCCACAGACACCCCCCCACCCCCCCAGGGGAGGGCACAGCGTTGTGTATAAAGCCTGGGGAGTTGTCGCTTGTCGTCAGTCACTTGTTGAACATCACCGCTTCACCGCAGCATCATGTCCTCCTCCTCCTCCTCCTCCTCCAGCGGGACGGCCCTGTCCCAGGCTCTGTCTCGGTCCAGCCTGGACCCCGGCGCCCCGTCCCAGAGCCCCCACCTGCAGACGTCCAGGAGGAAGCAGCTGCGGAGCCGCACCCCCTCTGAAGACCCGCTGGTCCTGGAGTTTCGAGTCCTGGTCCTCTACACCGGGGGAACCATCGGCATGAAGAAGGACAGCAAAGGAGGTAGAGAACCTCACTGTTCTGTTACTGAGGGAGGGGGGATTAGAGAGAGAGAGAGAGAGAGAGAGAGAGAGAGAGACCAGGACCAGGACCAGGACCAGGACCATCTCCATTCTGTGAGTGAGGCTGTGTCCCGGACCTGGAGCTGGTCCTGCAGAACACTGAGACCACCTTCTGAAAAACTACAAAGAGACAATTTATTTTTATTCTTTTAATCTTCATTCTTGTTTCATATTTGCACCGTCCTGCAGTGTTTTGTGTCAAAGTGTTTATATTGTGTTTATTTTATGTAACACTTTGGCAGTGAGTGTGTGTGGGGGGGGGGGGGGCAGTCCAGGCAGGAGACCACATGAACCAGTCCTTCAACAAACTGCTGACTCTGACGGTGACTGTTGAGGAAGAGCTGGTGATGAAGAGTCTTCTGGGAAAAGGAGCTGGAGGACGGAGGGTATTTATGGTTTCATGTGATGAAAATGTTGAAATGACTGCAGGAAATTGCAAAAACTGTGGTTTGATGAAAAAGAAAAAAAAGTGACGTGATAAAGGAAGAAACAGGAGAAGAAGTCAGAACTCAGTCCAACGGCCTGAAGACAGGAAGTGACTCAACACTAGAGGGACCAGTCAGTCCAGAACACCGGCTCCTCCGGTCTCCAGGTGACAGGGGGACCAGTCAGTCCAGAACACCGGCTCCTCCGGTCTCCAGGTGACAGGGGGACCAGTCAGTCCAGAACACCGGCTCCTCCGGTCTCCAGGTGACAGGGGGACCAGTCAGTCCAGAACACCGGCTCCTCCGGTCTCCAGGTGACAGGGGGACCAGTCAGTCCAGAACACCGGCTCCTCCGGTCTCCAGGTGACAGGGGGACCAGTCAGTCCAGAACACCGGCTCCTCCGGTCTCCAGGTGACAGGGGGACCAGTCAGTCCAGAACACCGGCTCCTCCGGTCTCCAGGTGACAGGGGGACCAGTCAGTCCAGAACACCGGCTCCTCCGGTCTCCAGGTGACAGGGGGACCAGTCAGTCCAGAACACCGGCTCCTCCGGTCACTCGTCAGCCCGTTGGATGAAGACCCTCCTCTCGGGCTCGTCTGGGGCGCTTAACGAGCCCGGGCCAGGACTGTCTGGGCCTCGGCTCCGGGATCTGAACCGTCAGTCAAACGTCCCGCTGGGCTTCAGCAGAGGACTGATGATGAGCCTGGAATGCCAGACCGACTTCATTTAAGTGTTACACACATATAATGTCACGGGCGCCAGGTGGAGTTCAACCTCATTTATTGCGGGTAACAGGAACGCAGGATTCAGGAACGCAGGATTGAGATTGCTCTTGGCACAGCTGCAAACCTGTCAGTTCCCTCTCTCCTTCCTCCACCAAGGTGTCCAGTCCTGGACCCCCCCAGTCCTCTCTGTCAGGACTTTCAGCTTCTCCATACATCTCACACCAGAGCCAAGTACTTCCTAACATTTCATATCGTTCTTCATTGCTTGACTTGTGAGAAAAGGAAAAAGGAGCCCAGACCAGGTGGCCTCTGCCTCTGAAAAAAGAAGAACAGACTGGCAGGCTGCCCGGAGGATGCCAGTAAGAAAAAAGGGAAAAGGCGTGCAGAAAAAACAAAAAGAGAGGCAAACTAATACTTGGGTTTTGTGTCACTCATAATACATCTTTTTCCCACACCTGTTTACACAATCACTCTGTACCTAAACAGAGACATGAATAACATGAACATTACTAAATAACATATTATAATAAAGATGATGTGAAGAAAACTATATAATTATTCAACACGTGCCAGGCCAGAAGCTGATGGTTCCTCCACGGTTCTCTTCTAGAACTCCTCCAGACTCAGTCCCCCCTGTGTCCTGTCCCTCAGGTCTCGTCCCCGTCCCCGGCCTGCTCCTGAAGTTCCTGCGTTCGCTTCCCATCCTGCACGACCAGGACTATGCTGAGAAGCACCACCTGCGTGAGCGCTACGGGGATCAAACCCTGGTTCTGCCGTGAGTCCACTGAGCCTCTGCTCCGCTGACGAAGCTCCTGCCGCTGCTCTGCTTCATGTTCCACTGAAACCTCGTCTTTGTTCTAGACCTGGAACCGTCTCTCAGATGTGAAGAACGCTTGGTGGGCGATCACATGATCCAGCATGTTGTTGTTGGTCATGTTGTGTTTTTAGCTGTGGAGCTGATTGATAGAGCAGACAGTGGACTGTGCTCCGACTGGGGACTCCATGGTTCTACTGGGGACTCCGTGGTTCTACTGGGGACTCCGTGGTTCTACTGGGGACTCCGTGGTTCTACTGGGGACTCCGTGGTTCTACTGGGGACTCCATGGTTCTACTGGGGACTCCGTGGTTCTACTGGGGACTCCGTGGTTCTACTGGGGACTCCATGGTTCTACTGGGGACTCCGTGGTTCTACTGGGGACTCCGTGGTTCTACTGGGGACTCCATGGTTCTACTGGGGACTCCATGGTTCTGCTGGGTACTCCATGGTTCTACTGGGGACTCCATGGTTCTACTGGGGACTCCATGGTTCTACTGGGGACTCCATGGTTCTGCTGGGTACTCCATGGTTCTACTGGGGACTCCATGGTTCTGCTGGGTACTCCATGGTTCTACTGGGGACTCCATGGTTCTACTGGGGACTCCGTGGTTCTACTGGGGACTCCATGGTTCTACTGGGGACTCCATGGTTCTACTGGGGACTCCGTGGTTTTACTGGGGACTCCATGGTTCTACTGGGGGACACAGACACAGTAACAGGGTGTAGTTTTCCCGTTGGTCCACTAGTTGGTGCTGTTTGAAAATAAAACTCCACATCAAGACAGTCAGCTTTCAGCTTCCTGCTCTTCTGACAATCAGCTTCATCCGGCGGAGTTTCAGGAACATGAAGCATCAGATCATCGTCCTGTCTCTGTTCTCGCTTTCTGTCCTCCTGCTGTGAACGTCCCACATGCAAAGACAGAGACATGTCCCTTCACGTCTCTTCTTCTCCTTCATTCAGTGAGAGTGCTGAGAGGAAGAGGGTGGTCTACACCATCGATGAGTACAACCCTCTGCTGGACTCCTCCAACATGACCCCCGAGGACTGGGTCAAGATCGGGACCGACATCGAGGTGCTTCATCCTTTCCCTGAGATCCATGTGTTGAGAGAAGGAACCGCTCCGGAAATATGACGTTCTCTGACACGTTCCAGTGTTTGAGGCTCTAAAGGTTCCTGGAGAAAAGTTTCATAACTTGGGGGAAATTCACAGTAACTAGAAACAGCTCAACAGCGCCACCTGCATCACGCATCACATCCAGCTACCAAACCCAGAACACACGAGTACCATCACAAGACGGACATGAAGGTCTGGTAGAGCCAGAACCAGAACTCAGCAGGAAGTCCGTCTTTTGACTGACGTGTTCTCCAGCGATGGTTTGTTTCTGTTCTTTGGTTTTCTGGTGAAACAAGCTTCAAATCATGAATTTTGGTTTTTTGATTCCAACTTTCAAACCAGAAACGGGAGACGAGCCGCTCCTGGTTTTCGTCTCCGGACATCAAACCAGAAAACTGAGTCGTCTCGTTTGTGGTTTCTGGATTTCCCCAATCAGAAGGGAACTGGAACGGCCGGAAGGTCCCGGAACCTGAAACCATCCACTGCATGTCCTCGTCCTTTTCTCTGTCCTCCAGAAAAACTACGAGACGTACGCAGGATTCGTGGTCCTTCACGGTACCGACACCATGGCCTACACGGCGTCCGCCCTGTCCTTCCTGTGTGAACACCTGCGGAAACCGGTGGTGGTCACCGGCGCCCAGGTGAGCTGCCGTCTCGCCGCTCCGTCCTTGTCCGGTCTTGACGGAGCTAAAGACGTCTTTCTGTCTTCAGGTGCCGATCTACGAGTTGAGGAACGACGGCAGAGACAACCTGCTGGGGGCGCTGCTGCTCGCCGGACAGTTTGACATTCCTGAGGTGAGACGAGGACGTCACCACGCTGATTCTCCAGGCTGCTCTCACACCAGGACAGTCCGGGACTCGGTTCAGGGTTTGGTTTTCTGAGATCAGACCAAACTCCTGGACTACGTCACGTCGTTACACCAGCTGAGCACCTGGAGGCGCTGTGGCCGAAACCAGCACTGAGCAGAGAGGAAGTAAAGCCCGATGAGGAAGAAACCGGCTCATTGACCGGTCCAGACCGGAAGTGGAAGTCCCCCTAGTGGCCGGCTAGCAGCTAGGAGCTAGTGGCTAGCAGCTAGAAGCTAGTGGCTAGCAGCTAGAAGCTAGTGGCTAGCAGCTAGGAGCTAGTGGCTAGGAGCTAGGAGCTAGTGGCTAGCAGCTAGGAGCTAGTGGCTAGCAGCTAGGAGCTAGTGGCTAGGAGCTAGGAGCTAGTGGCTAGCAGCTAGGAGCTAGTGGCTAGCAGCTAGCTAAGACATGCTGAGCATCAATCAATGAGCCGCTGCTCTTCCTCCAAACTCCTCGTCCGACTAGCAGACATTTTAACTATCTTTGTGTTTCACGGAACTACTCTGGTGGGCGGGGCTAGCTCATCACTACTTCCTGGTTCCTGGAGTTGGTCCCCACTTCCTGGTTCCAGAGCCAATCACATAAGAACTCCCAAAGTTGCCAGATTCTGTGTGTTCCATGTCTGCTCCATTGGTGCGATGCTCCTCGCCTGTCTAAACTCACTAAACTGTGGGGCGTCTCTCTCGGGGGGTATTTGGTGATGCAATTTTACTTATTGCACCGTTAAGGAACATTTCCTCTGAGCCGTCACTTCACCATCCTGAGGAACGTTTCCAGGACAGGAAGAACCTTGTGGACTTTCTTTCTGGTCCAGTCTGAAGATGTTCTCTCTGCCTGGTTCTCAGGTCTCCCTGTATTTCTACAACAAGCTCTACCGAGGGAACTGCTCCACCAAGGTGGATGCTGAGAGCTTCGATGCCTTCTGCTCCCCGAACCTGGTTCCTCTGGCCTCCACTGAGGCCCACATCAAAGGTCGGTCGCAGAGCTCCTGTCTGCTGAGCAGAAACTCTGAGCTGTCTTCTAGCCTGTCCTCTCCGTCTCTCCTCCAGTCAACACGGACATCCTGTGGAAGGACAAATCCACGGACAAGTTCCAGGTCAGCAGACACCTGAGCCGGAACATCGGCCTGCTCCGACTGTTCCCGGGAATCACTGCCGCCACGGTGAGTCCCAGCTTCATGGAACCAGCAGGTTCCTCCAGTCAGACGTTACTCTGAGACCCACAGAGAGCCGGACCTCTCCCTGGAGCAGGAGGGAGACGAGGCAGGGCGGAAGAACAGGAGCGGAGTTTGAAAATACACTGCAACACGTTTCAAGTGGCTCCAGATCCTCTCTGCGATATTATCATGTGCGCATTTTAGACACGATATTGAAATTTCACTTTTTAATACCACGATTATCGTCAATACCGGTTTACCGCGACAGCCCTACTTCAGGGGTGTGTTCTCTGAAGGGACCGTTGCAGAACCTCGCGGTGAGTTCCGGGCTGTGGAGAACCGACCCGTGTCTTGTGGTCCAGGTGAAGGCGTTCCTGCACCAGGACCTGCAGGGGGTGGTCCTGGAGACCTACGGCAGCGGGAACGCCCCCGATAAAGACCAGGACCTGCTGCAGGCGCTGAAGAAGGCCACGGACAACGGCGTCATCGTCGTCAACTGTACGCAGTGTCTGCGAGGAACCGTGTCCATGACCTACGCCACCGGACAGGTACTGCTGCCGCGGCGCCGCCTCCGTCAGGATCCACAGGAACCCGGTCGGTTCTGTCTCTTCCAGGCGCTGATGGACGCCGGCGTGATCTCTGGAGGGGACATGACTCCGGAGGCCGCTCTGACCAAACTGTCCTACCTGCTGGGGAAGACGGGCCTGGACACCAAGACCAGGAGGACGGTCTGTGTCTCTGTTGAGGACAGAAGAGCAGCAGGGTTCTGCTGGGTCTGACCTTCAGAGTGTGTTCCTTCCAGATGATGGAGGAGAACCTGCGAGGCGAGAAACACACCGACCTGCCCGGAGTTCCGCTGCGTCTGAGCGACAGCGGCTTCATCCAGACCGTGGCCAGGTCTCTGCAGGTCTGCGTCCCCAAGGTGAGGACCGAAGCTCGTCTCCTGACGGCGGTCAGTCCCGTCACGTCCAGAGACCTGACCCTGTTTCCTCTGGTCCGGTTCTGGTTCTGAAGGAGCTGGAGGCCATCCGGGACGCTCTCGGCCCCCCGCTGTGCTGTGCTGCTGCCAGGATGGGGGACGTGGAGGCCTTACGAGTCCTGAAGGACCTGGTGAGAGACCCTGCAGCTCCATCACCTGCTCTGCCTCTCCACCTCAGTCACCGTACTGCGACCTCCATCAGTACACCTGGGACCATTACTGGGCCTGGTCCAGATCCTCCTGGTCCTGGTTCCTGTCCAGATCCTCCTGGTCCCGGTCCAGATCCTCCTGGTCCTGGTCCCAGGATAGTGGTTCAATTGGTCCTCTATGTGTGTGGTTTCAGCTCCCTCTAGTGGCCCAACCTGAGAACTACATTGTTTTCAGTGTTTCTGCCGTTTCCATGGAAACGGGCCTCCATGAACGCATCAGCAGGAAGCTCCTGTGAGGCGCCAGTGTTTAAAGAAGCGTTTGGTCTTGAGAGGTTCCATGCAGGGTTCCTCCGGAGCCGTCCGCTGCTCTCTGCTCTCTGGTCCTGGTTCCTGGTTCCTGGTTCCTGGTTCCTGGTTCCTGGTTCCTGGTTCCTGGCTCTCCACAGCTCAGGAATCCCGGACCGAGAGCAGAAACACGAAGCTCCAGCAGGTGGCGCCGTTCAGAACCCTGAGCCCTGACGTCCCTGTTCTGACAGGGCAGCGACCTGAGCGCGGGGGACCAGGACGGACGGACCCCGCTGCACGTGGCCTCCTGCCAGGGCCGCCTCCAGGCGGTGGAGCACCTGCTGACTGGCGGAGCCTCCCTCCACGCTCTGGACGTCTACGGGGACACGCCCCTCTCCGCCGCCGTGCGCTGCAGGTCAGTCCGGCTGCAGGGTCCGGGAGGGCGCTGGAAAACTGATCCAGACCAGACCTGGAGGGTCCCCTTTCAGGTTGTCCCTCCAGGTTCCCCTTCAGGTTCTCCCTCCAGGTCCCCCTTCAGGTTCTCCCTCCAGGTCCCCCTTCAGGTTCTCCCTCCAGGTCCCCCTTCAGGTTGTCCCTCCAGGTCCCCCTTCAGGTTCTCCCTCCAGGTCCCCCTTCAGGTTGTCCCTCCAGGTCCCCCTTCAGGTTCTCCCTCCAGGTCCCCCTTCAGGTTGTCCCTCCAGGTCCCCCTTCAGGTTCTACCATCAGGTTCTCAGTTCTTTGATCTGTTCATTCTTCCTTCCAGCAAAACCGAAAACAGAAAATGTTTTATTTACTGAAGACGTCAAACAGAATCCAGATGATTAGAACACCGAGGAAAACCCTGGAAGGAGGCTGTCTGAGCCCGTTGTGGTAGTTTCCTGTAGTTCGTGGTAGTTTGTGGTAGTTTATGATAGTTTCTTGTCGTCTGCTGTTGTTTCCTCACGGAGCTCCTGTTTGATTGACTCAGGCGTAAAGACGTGGTGAGACTCCTGAGGAAGGCCGGCGCCCACCTGACCCCAGACCAGCATGAGGAAGCTGGAACCGAGCTGTGCAGGTGAGCCGTCCTGACACCCCCCCCCCCCCCCCCCCCCCCACCCCGCCCCCCCTCATTCACCATGTCATGTGTCAGCCTGGCGCTGTGCGGAGACCTGGACGGCCTGGAGACCTGGAGCCTGGCCGGAGCGGACCTGGACCGGCCCGGATACAGCGGCCAGACGGCGCTTCAGCTGGTAGGCTGGACGGAGACGTAGAGCGGGACGCCGGGACGCCGGGACGCCTGGCTTCACGCTGTCACAACATCAATGCTTTCCACTGAATTAGCTTCCGGGTCAGAGGTCGGCTCGAAGGAAAGAAACAGGAGAGAAAAGTCTGAACTGAGATGAGTCCCGTCACTTTGGTCACTGTCGAGTGAATTCAGTTCAGAACAAACAACAAGAACAAACTCCACTCAGTCGAAAGACTCACATTAAAACAATTTTGTTCTTTGAACTGGTAATCTTTAATGGCGTCAATCGATTAAAACAAAATAACAGACATGAGACGGTGAAGAGAGACCAAAGTGTCCAGAGCAGAAGTTCAGTCTGTCCCACTTGTCCTGATTCATTAGTCTTTAGCAGCCTCTAGCGGCCGCAGGCGGTACTGTTTACTGCTGCTTCACCAGTCTGGTTCCTCCCAGCTGAGCTTCAGTCTCAGGACCAGAAACTGAGGAACACAGTCTGCAGGTCTGACTTGAGCTGGATCAGTGAATCAGGCAGTGGATCAGTGGATCAGGCAGTGGATCAGTAGATCAGGCAGTGGATCAGTGGATCAGGCAGTGGACCAGGTCCAGTCCAGCAGAGTCCAGATGTTCCGGGTCTCACTGCTCTTCTGTCTCAGGCCAAAGCCGCGGGGAGCTCCAGGGTGGAGGATTTCATCCAGCAGCTCCGGAGCCGACCCGTCCAGGTGAGCCACTGCAGGCGGTGTCAAAGGGGCGTGGCCTCGCTGGCGGCGGGCTGACCGTTCTTTCTGTGTTTGTGAACAGCAGTAGCCGGTGTTCTTCCTGCCGCTCGCCACGGGAGGGCGGAGCTGCCTGGGTGTCCCAAGTCCCCGACCCGTCTTCAACACGCCGTCCGCCTCTTCGCTCGCTTTCTGAACGTCCGCTGAACCCGGAACCGCTGCTGTTCCTCTGGAGTCCAGGCAGAACCACAGCCGCTCAGCGGAGAGCGCCCCCACTCTGCTGCCTTTCAACAACTTCCACAGGAGACGCCGGGCTGTGATGTCATGACACGTCAGTGATGTCATAACGATGTCATAACGAGGTCTTGGTTTCTTTATGGCGTGATGATGTCATAACGAGGTCTTGGTTTCTTTATGGCGTGATGATGTCATGCTTTGCGGGGTCTGTGCAGCCCCGCCCACCCGGCTGGGCTCCAGCAGGTCTCAGTGGAACCTTCAGTTCTCTGGAGAACGTCTCTCTTCAGGAACTCCGTTCAGCTTTCCTGGCTCTGACTGATCATCTGGAAGATCTGATCGATTTTACTCACTTTTGGTTTTTCTGCTGCTTTATGCTAAAATATTCACGTTTGGGGACAAAACACGAATAAATCTCTGGTTTGAGAAAGAAAAACCGTCTGCTGTGATTTCTACTGTGATGAACAAAACCCTGAAAGTCACATCAAAGTGAAGGTTTCCCATCATTCTCTGCATGAATTAGTCTCTTCTCATTCATTTTTTATTGTTATTTCTTAATTGCAGGATTTTCAGATGTGTCATGTTTTGGACTGCGTGTTTAAAATGGTTTCATTTTGCATCTGAACCAAGATGAATGAATTCATCCGATCAAACAGGAACATAAATCCTGCAGGATTCAGAGACCGGCTGAGTTTACAGAAACCTGCACCTGAAGAACCTGGATGAACCAGGAAGGCATGAGCTGTGGGCGGGGCTTAGAGATCATGTGACTTCTGAGAAACCAAGCTCAGAGACAAGCTGCGCACGCACACACACACACACACACACACACACAAACGCACACAGGCATACACTCTCTCTCTCACAGTGGAGGAATATTCTCCCCTCGGCGGACTAAAGAAGAGAAGAACCCTGGATCAACTAAAGGTAAATAAAGTTTCTTAGGGAATCATTAATGATCTCGTTTGCTGGTTTGCTGTGGGTCAAAGGTCATGAAAAATACTGAAGTCTAAGTGAAAGTCCTGCAGTTGGAAAACACCTGAGTGAGAGTCGGAGGTTCTCTTCTGCAGACCAACCAGACCAACCAGCGCCCACGTGAGACGCTTGTTTTATTCACCTGGTGAAATGTCAACCGTTTAGAAAGGTGAAAGCAGGACAGTTCAGTAACCAGACAGCAGTGTTGGGTAGTAACGCGTTGTTAGTAACGGCGTTACTTTTTCTAACGTAATGCGTTCTTTTTTTTAATTCAGTAACTCCGTTTCCGTTACCAGACGTTGCGTTACTCCGTTCCTGTTGGTGAGGTTTCGTACAGCGCTCTCATGCAGTGGCGGCCGCTCCTGGAACATCCAGCGAAGTTTCACAGAACGGAGAACAAACATTGGGCGCTCTCTCTCCCGCGTCCGCGCTCCGGTCAGTGTCTCTCGACCACTCTGGTCTGATGAGCAACAAGACGGCAGAGAAGCAGAGTTTCCAGTCGTGGAGATATTCGCATTATTTCACGCATTCCCGGGGAACATCCTTTTTTTTTAACAAGGCATGATTTTCAGTAGAAATAAAACAATCTACTACTTCGACTATGATTTAATTTAATCCATTTATTAAACCCGTCCGGCCCGACGGACTGCGGGTCCAGCAGCTGTACGCGCCACTGCAGAGCGCCATGCACGCCAACGGCGAACAGTCACTATTTCTGTGATATTTGGCAAATTTCTTTTTATTCTGAAACATGCAGATTTGTCTTCATTGTGCGTTTCTACAGCACATTGCACATTGTTTCTTTCTTTATTTGGATTTTGCATATATCATTGTTTACATATTGCAAAGGGGATTTTTTTTGTTTTCCTGTGATATAATTGGCTGTTTCTGTATTGATATGCATGTGGTGTTGTGCATCAGTCTGCATTTCATATTCCATTCGTCCTCTTTAACAGAAGTTCTCAGGTGCTGAGTGAAAGCTCGTAAATTTGTCCAACTTGATTCTCAATAATAGTTTATATCAGAAAGTCTATATTTGCTTTAAGCCACTTTATTTTTTGCAGGCTGTTGCTGAATAAAATAAATAGGCATTGAAAAAATCCTCTGGTGTTTGTGTTGGAGCTCAGTGGAGAGTATTCCATCAGCAGTCAGATTCAGTGATGTGGAGCAGATGAGCTGAAACGCTCGGTTTCATCAACAGTCTGTAAAGTAACATCAGTCCAGACTGGAACCAGGGAGACAGGCAGTCCAATCAGTCAACCTTTAAAAGTAACTAGAAAGTTACTTTTTCAGTAATGCATTACTTTTTGGTTTAAGTAACTGAGTTACTAACTGAGTTACTTTTTCATGAAGTAACTAATAACTGTAACTAGTTACTATTTTTCAGTAACTAGCCCAACACTGCCAGACAGAGAGGAGGAGGAGCTTCAGTCAGCAGAACAGATGGAACCTTTAACAGAGAGAGGACCGACCGGGTTAGGCTGGGATTAGAGTTAGACTCAGGTTCAAAGTTAGACTCAGGTTCAGAGTTAGACTCAGGTTCAGACTTAGACTCAGGTTCAGACTTAGGCTGAATCCCATTTCACCCCTTAGCCCTTCCCCTTGGCCCTCCGCCTATGAAACGGAGTGCTAAGGGGTAGGGGAGAAAGTCAACCCCTCCGAATTGGGACACCCCTCCGACAATCGCGTACGTCATCAGTAGTCGCCGCTGCCGATGACGTAGGCAGATGCGACAATTATCTGCCGAAGAAGAATGTTTTTCTTACAGTTTAAAACTTTATTAATTGACAAAATACTGACATTTATGAACGTCTTTCGTTGCGGACGCCGCCATCTTGCCGATCTTGGAAGGCTTTCTGAGAAATCTGTCATCCAGTGGCGCCGGTGGCGAGGGGCGCTTGTTTTGTTCGCCTGGACCGTCAGTGGCGGGTGGGGGAGTTCACTTCCGCATTGGCGGGGGCGCTCGTTTCCCACCCGCGCATTCCAGGCGGGCCGTGTTGAAGAAACCAGTTTATTGAAAATAATCGTCTATCTGTTGTGTTTGGAATGCGCCTGGAATGCGCGGGTGTGGAAACGATCACTCCCGTCAATGCGGAAGTGAATTCACCCCGCCCGCCAGGCATGACCTAGGCTGAAAGAACAAGCGCCCCTCGCCATCGCCCGATACCCCTCCGTTTGGAGTGTGCCTCTCGAGAATCTCCTTTTGGAGGGGTGACTGGCCCTCTTTCTTGGCCCTACCCCTCCGTCATAATGACAATTGGGACACTCCTACCCCTCCACGTGAACGCGCAAAACGAGGGGTAGGGCCAAGGGGAAGGGCTAAGGGGTGAAATGGGATTCAGCCTAAGTCAGCTGTGTGCAGCTGTTCACATGACAGAGTGAACCATACAGATGTGCAGCAAGCAGTTTGTAACACCAGAACAGCCGACATGCAGCTGTAAGTGTGTGTGATAAAGTGTGTGTGTGTGTGTGTGTGTGTGTGTGTGTGTGTGTGTGTGTGTGTGTGTGTGTGTGTGTGTGTGTGTGTGTGTGTGTGTGTGTGTGTGTCTTAAAGGTGTAATACAAGATTTTCTATTTGCTTTGAGTTCCGGGTGGATCATCAAAATAAATGTTGGGTCTGTTGGTCAGTCATTCTGAGGAGCTGCTCGCTCCCAACAAGCTTCTCCCTTCTGCGCATTCAGAGTGTTTCTGTAGCCGTGAGCTTCGCTTTCAGCTAGTAGCTGCTTACCGATGGCGAGTCTGACATAATGAAACTGTAACTGTTTCAGAAAACAAGCTTTCTGAGCGAGGCCGATCGCAGAAACTGTGAACAGAGCCGTGCACGCCCGGAGAAGATGGGTCACGCTCGCACGCCTCCGCCATTGATAGGCGTTTCCTGGGAGAAGCAGCAGAGCCGGGCGGATGGTCTGGCGCAAGCACGTTTTTCAAAACGTGAGTAACAGACGTTTGGCTTCGTCTTTTCGAAAAAAAAATCCTGTATTACACCTTTAAGGTGCGTGGTGTGTGTCGGTCCAGGCTCGGTTAATGTTTAACCGCCCCCCCACAAAGAGGCGCTGAAGAGCCGCATAGCGAGGGGGAGGAGCCTCCTGCCCAGTCTGTCCCTGAAGCTGCTGCTCTGCCTGCAGGTGGCGCTGTGCAGCGGATGGTCTGGACTGTCCCTGATGGACAGGAGCTTGTTGCGGTCCACCGCTCTGCTGTCCAGCTCTGTACCAACGACGACAACAGATTAGCAGGAATTAGATTAGTAAGAAACCTTTCTCCAAAAATAATGAAAAACTTTTGCATTTGTTGCCTGTTCCTGAAGAAACACCCCCTTAAAATAATCTGTCTCTCAATCAACAATGTCCTGGTCAAGTTTTTTCTTTCAAACTGAGACATGCAGGGGGCAGAGCTAGGCCCTGTCCCAATACTCGCACTCCCACTCTTGTGCCCCTCGATTGCGCGTTCCCGCTGAGGGGTGTGAGTGCGTAGGGTGTCCCAATCCTCCAGAGTGCTCTTTGGCCCCGCCCCCTTTGCGCCCTTGATCCACACTCCAGCGAAGCCCGCATCGGAGCGGACTCAGCCGAAGGAGATTACCCACAGTTCCTAACGGCCGACAAGACAGAAAAACATGGCGGTGGTCAGCGACGCTCCGGCGCCAAAAAATGTATTTTCAAGTGTAAGTATTACGATATTTGATTTTTTTTATGATGTACCTGTGGGTTAGCACTGTTACTTAGAAAGATACATCGAATGTGAATCATTATTTCACTGATAAATGCACCGTTTTGTATTTACGGATACTGAATTAACCATAACGTGGAGTGGAATGACTGAAATAAAAGTGTAAAAGCAAAAGTGAAATTTGCACACGTTTAGTATATTTATATTTATACTTGCCATTTATTTATTTTGTGTATGGAGGTAAGCCCCCTTGAGATTCACCATCTCGTTTTCAAGGGGATGCTTCACATCAGCTAAAATGAAACAAAAGACAATAGATTAAAATTACCGGTTGACGAAAGTCCGGCGCAGCGGCGAGTGCCTGGCGAATGAACCACATTCGTTTCTGGCTCTTCTTTCTCCGTAAAATCATCAACTGGTAATAATGATAATAATAATAATAATAATAATAATAATAATAATAATAATAATAATAATAATAATGCATTGGTTTTATATAGCGCTGGTGCATTTTTGCAATCATTTTCAAAAGCAAAATTCCGAAGACAACGCCAACTCCCGCCATGATTAGTGTCGCAGATCTGATGCAGTGACGCAAAGCAATGACGTAACCATCACCGTCCCAATTCTTCAATTTTTGCACCCTTGTAACCTACGCACTCGAACCCTTACGCGCACTTCAACTAAGTGCACACTCCACTGAGGACCGGAGGGCGTAGTGTGGGTATTGGGACAGGGCCCTAGTCCCCTCACTACTTCCTGGTTCCTGTAGCTCTTCACTACTTCCTGGTTCCTGTAGCTCCTCACTATATCCTGGTTCCTGTAGCCCCTCACTACTTCCTGGTTCCTGTAGCTCCTCACTACTTCCTGGTTCCTGTAGCCCCTCACTACTTCCTGGTTCCTGTAGCCCCTCACTACTTCCTGGTGTGCACAGTTCTCTGCTCCTGAGTTGTGAGAGCTCCTGCTTTTGCGAGCTGTTGCTCGATCGCCGACCCAAAACCTGAGTAATGCTCTTCCCGCACAGGCTCGTCCTATTCACCGGGTGTACCTGTGTCTCCTGGCTGAGCAGCCAGGGCGAACACCAGCATGTCACCGGTGTTTCCACCAGACGCTACACGAATTTTTTGTGCGATGAAATTACATACAAAGTCAATGTAATGATGCGGTTGTCGCTCAAACTTGAGCGGCCGGCAGCTATTGCATCCCCAAAGATGGTCCAGACAGCGGCGTGACTTCAATAAATGAGACTTTATTCTGGCATACATTTCCCATGATCCCCAGGGTGCAAACAGCGCCTACAAATACCTTATGTCATCACCACATTTCCCCCCCCCCCCCCCCCCCCCCAAAAAACACAAAAAGAAAACAACCCAGTGCAATAACTGACACGATAAAGCGATACAACCTGTCTAGACAAACCGGGTGGACCACTGGTTTGCCTCCACAGCCCAGTGGATTATTCTGCCACGTTACGGGCTCTGTACCTAAGGTCAAAAGTCCGTGATGTAGTCCTGGAGGTGTACGGGCCTCTGGCGGGCCCTGACTGGACGAGCTTCCGGCTGCTCAGATGGCACAGCCAACTCAGAGGGTTGCCCCACCGGGGTCTCCGCCTGTGCTGGAATCCCTGCCGGTGCACGAGGAGGGTCCCAGACCTCATCTGTCAAAAGGCCTGCGGGTCAGGCGATTTCTGCCCCTTAAGGAGCGTTAGGCGAATGGGGCCCCCTGCTGGTCATGCAGGGGTAGTGACGTCTGTTTCAGAATCAGAATCAGAATCATATTTATTGGCCAAGTACAGTTGCCCATACAAGGAATTTGATGCGGTGGAGAGACACCCAGGCAGCCAGTTGGGGTGCCTTATCTTGAAAGGGCAAAGAGTTGAGGGTTGTTTGGAATTCCAAAGGACTCCAGAATGCAATCAGTAGGTCTCTTGTTTTGCTGGAAGGAGCCGTCTGACCTTCCTCTGCTCGGTTCTCAACTTCTCAGACAGCAGCTGAGTTTAGCCCTCTCGTGATGGAATCCAACTTGCGTCTCAAATCGTCCTCAACCCCAATCAAACTGTCCATCTTTCAGTGAAAGGAAGGGAGAAGTAAAGTAGAGAGCAATAGTAAAAATGTCTGCCTCCTCCGAGAGCCAAGCGGCGTTTCGCTGGTCACATGACGCACCTGCAGGCTGGTTTGGCCGGACGCCGTCTGTTCTGGCTCTGCTGTTAACGGCTGCGGGTCAGTGCACGCTAGTGACCACAGAACTTGGTTCACAGTGTCCCGTTGGGTCCCAAGCCTGAAAAGGAGATCCGCCCTGGTGAGACAGGGGGGACATAGACCATGAATGATGCTCATACGGCGCAACGGTTTCTTTCTGTCCGATGTGCTTGGACAGAACGCAAACACCGATGGCCTTAATGAAGCTCTGGGCGGAGCCTGCTGACAGTAGGCGGTGACTGCGTTGCACCTGATTGGGAGGTGCATCGTGCTAGCACAAAGCTGTCAGCAGGTCCTCGTTGATGGCAGCTTTCTCAGACCAGAGAACCAAGAGTGTCTCAGATTTTGATGAGCAGTGGAAGGACAGGTGATCGTGAGAGCAGTTCTGGTTCCCAGCTCATGGCGGCTGGTGACGGTCCGGAGGTGTGGTCAGGGATGTCTGCAAGCTGAATTCTGGGAGCAGCATGAGCATCAGTACCAGACCCGGAGACTCCATGACAATGACTCTGCTGTCGGAAGCGGCCTGGTCCATCTCTGGACCGGGTTGAGTCAGACTACTGATTTGGGCCCATAGGTGCCCAAGATGTCAACCAATCAGCAGAGCCAGCTGGTCTGGGAGGTCTTGAACAATGAGAATTGCCTCTGTGTTCAGTGTGGTGACGGAGATGGGATGAACCAATGGTGTCTTCTGGAAGACGATGTCCACCCAGACCCGCTGGGTGACGGGTGAAGAGTCCTGAGTGTAGCTGCTGATGCTAACACTGCAGGCTTCCTCTTGAAGTGGTTCCCTGAGAGAGAGCAGGGTTCTCTGGACCTCTGCGGAAGTCGCGGAACACATTGAGCTGATTTCAGACCCAGAATCAAGCAGGGCAAGAACGATGACCCCCCCCCCCCATCATGGTGGTCTTTGAAGCAGACAATGACGGAGTCAATGAGATGAGAAGAGATGAGATGAGATGAGAGATCCTTTTGAAATAGTTCTGTTTGTGTTCACAGTGAGTCCTGAAGCAGTTGAACTTCTCATCGACCTCCAGAGGAAACTTCGTCAGATAGATTCAGAACCAGTCAGAGGGCGGAGCAGAGGATCTCCACCCACACCGCCGGACCTGATAGAGGTCTTCCAGAGAGCCACGTTCACCTCCCAGTTCCTAAAGATTGAACCAGAACAAAAGAGGAACATGGATCATGCTCAGAGGTTTTCCCAACAACTGGAAGCCTTGAAAAAGAGAACACCCATGGAGGCGTTATCAACCAGCGGAGTCCCAGCTGCCGTGTGCATCGTGTTGGAGATCGTCATCGGAGGACTGGCGGGGCTTCCTCTGGTTGCTGCCGCAGCAGCAGCAGCTGCAGCTGCAGTAGGAGTAGCAGCAGGAGCTCTGGGAGGAGTCATAGGAACAGTAGCAGGAGCGCTAGGAGAAGCAGCGGGAGCAGCAGTAACAGGACCATTAGGAGCAGTAGCAGTATCAGATGTAGCAGCAGCAGCAGAGCAGCAGGAGCAGCAGCAGGAGTTTTAGGGGCAGCAGTGGTAGTTGGAGCAGCAGCAGGAGAAGCAGCAGCAATAGACATTCTTCAGTAGGAGCAGTACTAGAGGTAATGGTAGCAGCAGTAGAAGTAATAGTAGCAGCAGTAGCAGGATTAGGAGGAGGAGCAGGCGGAGCAACAGCAGCAGAAGCAGCATTGGCAGAATTAGGAAGAAGAAAAGAAAGAGCATCAGCTTCAAGATTAAGAAGAGGAGAAGGAGAAGCAGCAGGAGCAGGATAATCTCTGGACAGGGAGGAACATGTCAGAGAGCAGCAGCAGCAGGAGGAGAAGCAGCAGATCTTCATCAGGAACTCCAGAACATTAGCAGAGATGACTTGTGGAGACGTGGAGAAACTGGTGAAGGAGATCATTGAACCCATGAAGAACGACTTGGAGGAAATGTACACCACATGTTTACATCGGGAGGAGAACCAGACTAAAGACCTGGAGGAGAAACAGAGTGAACTCTGGTGAAGATGATCCAGGATCTGATCCAGGATGTGATCCAGGTCGTTCCACGCAGGAAGAGAGACAGAACTGAACAGACGCCACGATCCGCTCAGCTGATCAGAGCGACAGGGTTCTAGATCACTTCTTCCTGATGAAGAAGGAACTGATGAAGATCAGATAGAGTGAAACTTCTGGGCCACATTGTCCTCTGGCTCTGCTAACTGCTAGCTGTACTGTTAGCTATGCTCTAGCTGTACTGTTAGCTGTTAGCTCTGTTCTAGCTGTGTTGTTAGCTGTTCTGCTGTGTTCTAGCTGAATTGTTGTTAGTTGTTCTTCTATGTTCTAGCTGCATCGTCAGCTGTTAGCTATGTGCTAGTGGTTTTGTTAAGCCAGGTTTACACTTGCGTGATTCTGTGGCACGCATTGGCATGAATCGAGTCGCAAACCACTCGTAAAGTGGCGTGACGTGTGCGTAAACCCATCGTGACTGCGTGCTATGTTGGGACGAGAATTTTGACATGTTCAAAATTTTGGTCACGACAAAACATCGCGACCGGGCCGTGAACTATGCGCCAACTGTTCGTGAACTCGTCGTGAACGTGTCCGGACAGTGCGGGAGGATGCGTGCCAGTCGTGGCATGGCACGCACTGCCACACACTGCAACGAATAGTTCACAAACTACCCACGTCGAATTGCGCAACCACGTCGTGCCAATGCGGGAAGCACGTAAACTATGCGTGAATGCGTCATGCCAGTTCATGACACTGACGGGCGCGTATTCGTGCGCATTCGTGAACAATTCATGCACTTTTCGTCAACAGTGTGGGAGGCTGCCAGTTTGTGACTCCAGATTGGCACGCCTTGCCACGACAACATTGTGGCAAAAAGCCGTGCAAGTGTGAACCTACGCTTAGCTTTTGTGCTATGTTGTAGCTGTACTGTTAGCTGTTAGCTGTGTTCTAGCTGTACTGTTAGCTGTTAGCTCTGTTCTAGCTGTACTGTTAGCTGTTAGCTCTGTTCTAGCTGCATTGCTCGTTCTGCCAGGTTAGCCTTTTTATTGTTTCTGAAGAAAACCAACGATCCACCCAAAGGCGGAGTCCGCCACGGAATCCCAGAAGGCGCCGACCTGCCGCTGAGGGTAGAGACCCGGAGAACACACGGAACAACAGCACCGCAGACATGGAGACCAGACGATCCGAACCGAGGAACACAGACCAGAGAACCCCAACAGCTCAGAGCACCAGGGGACTGGACTCCATCAGGGAGGGGCCTCTGTCACGCTGTTTTCCCAAGTCCAGAGTAAGAATCTTCTTCCGTGGTCTAACTTAACTTTGACTCTCAGTTGGCAGAAAAATGACCTGCACACTTTTTGGAAAAACAAAGTACCTGAGGAGCGTGTTGTAATTTATGATAAATGAGTATCTAAGCTCCACAGGGATTATAGGAGTTTGGATTGTGTGTGAGAGTTCATTTTGGTGGATTTTATATGTTGTCATGATTAGAAAATGTCCAGAGCTTTTTGGTCTTCTTGCCTCTGTGAAGAGCAGTGTGGATTTTTTGATTCTGTTAACTGACTGGTCCGGTCTCACCCGCTGGCTGGACCTGGATCCAATAGGGTTCAGATCCCAGTGACCCGTCTCCATTAGTGCTGTGATGTTCAATGAACGAGCCGTTCGTTTGAACGGCTCTTTTAAGTGAACAACGAGAGCCGGTTCACAGCTGTCTGAGAGCCGTTCCTTTGCTCAAATTGTCCACGCTTCCTTCACGTGTCTCCTGAGTGTCTCCTGAGTGTCTCCTGAGTCCAGCTGTCTCCGCTGCCTTCATGTGAACGACCGAGTTTCAGTTTTCCGCAGCAGCTCCAGTCACCTGAACGCAGCAGCTAGCTAGCGGAGGAGGAGTGTCCAGAACCCGGAGAGGAGCCGGTGTTTTGGAAGAACTGGTTTCCCTATTAACTGGAGACGGGGTTTCTTTCACGTCCCTTGTTGCTGATAGATGTTAAAAACCAGACAAAAAGCTGTCGGACCTTTAATGAGTCTGATTTCAACACTGATGGCTACGAGCAGCAGCAGCAGGAAGGGCTACAGGAAGTCAGTCACCAGTTAGCAAGGAAGCCAGTTAATTTGAAACACTGTATTGACCACTCTGTCAAAGGTTTTAGCAATGGAACACACACACACACCCACACACACACACCCACACACACACACGCACCATAAAATGCTCAGTTGAAGGACATGTAGCAGCGTTTTGAAGCTGTTCTCTGGGGACAACGTGCACGGTGAGCCACAATGTAATGTGTATCAGAAAAACATCTGTTAAATCTGTCATTAAACAAACTAAAGAACCAGATGAAAACTCATAGCTGAAAGTAAAGAAAATCCAGCATATTTCTACGTAGAACTTTTTGCAGTGAATGGATCAGAACCTGAACACGATCAGTGTCCATGAAGCAGGTCAACATGTACTTTCTGTGATTACTCTGTTAATAAAGCAAAAACTGCTTCTGTTTCATGTCTCCTGTGAAGGTAAGGAGGTGCATGTGGCATCAGAGGAACAGTTGGTGTCGTTTGCCGTCACGTCCTCGTCGTTGGCGTTGAACTTCAGGGACTCGTCAGTCTGGATCTCTTCCCTCCTCAGTCACAGCTTCAGGTTTTTAAATGTTTTTCCACATTTCCTGCCGTGGAGGGACGAGAAAACGCCACAGCAGCACTTTGCACCGCGTCGTCCTGCTCCTCCGGGGTGAGACGCCCACAAGCGTGGCTGGAAAGACGTCCATCTGCCCTGCAGGACAAGACGTCCATCTGTCCTGCAGGACAAGACGTCCATCTGTCCTGCAGGACAAGACGTCCATCTGTCCTGCAGGACAAGACAAGAAACACTGGACAAAGTCTCCTACAGCAGGAGGAACACAGTCAGAATGTGTGGTGCTTCGACTGTGCTGACCACTCTGTCAGACTTCTATGATTCTGTCCTTCGGTCTGGGATCACCGCCGTCCCGGGTCCAGGTCTGAAGACGGTCCTGACAGGCAGGAGCTGAACCTGAAATTGTGAACTCTGCTGGAACCGGGCCAGAAGAACCAGGAGAACCAGCTGACACTCGTCTCAGTCTCCAGTGATCAGATTCCCTGGAACCGCTGACGTTCTGCTGATTAGCAGGAACTTCTCAGGTGTGGAACGTGTTGAAACAGGAGCTGTGAGGGCGAGTCAGAGAACCTCAGGGGGATTCTGTGGAACAACACACTAAAAAACAACCCGATAAAGATTATTTTTTAACCCAACACTGGTTAAATATTGGACAGAACACATGCTGGGTTAGTTTGACCCAACAAGTTGGGTTGGTTTCCTTAAAGGTGCATTAAGGAGTTTTTCAACTTTAAAAATACTTATTTTCCACCAGAAATATGTTACATACATTCAATAATGTGTCCAATGTGCCCTGACATTTTCATTGTAAGCACCGCTAACAGCGCTAAACTGTCACTTGAAAGTCACAGTGCCGGTCCGGCTCCAGAATTGTTTTGGAGAGAATTTGAGACGATGTGACGTAATGCGCCTCCTGCTGGCCTGATATCCTTAGGTTTCGTTTTGTCCGCCATGACTCCGCCAGACGCTCAGCAGCAACAACTGAGCAGTGCTGAGGATGGAGCTTCCAGACAGTAAGAACAGACCGGCTTCTAGCGCTGCAGCTCCACACAGACCCACCAGGCAGGAGAAACTTACAGGTTACTCGAGCGCTGCTAAAAGAGCGAGGAAGGAGTTCCCCTCTTCCGTGCACGTACATGGACGCAAGCCACAGGCACGAGTGTTTCAGTAAGCTGCAGTTACACCCAAGGCCTGCAGGGGCCGCTGTTTTGCATAAAACGTGCAAACTCCTTAAAGCACCTTTAAACCAACAGTTGGGTTGCTGAAATAAAACAACTACAGGCTCAGTTTGATCACTCTGTGCTGCGCTGCGAACATTTGCTCAGTGTTTTTGTGCCGGTTGCACCGCTTCTCCTAGCATGACCAGACCGCCGCTAGCGCTGCACGCTAGTAGCTAAGCTACTCGGTTCAAACAGAACGTCAAACATGAAGCTCCAGGTCCATCCTCCACCTCTAACCTGTCAGTCTCCATCATCCATCATCACACAGCCCCCCTGGTCCCTGAACCAGACCCTCTGTCTGGCCCCCCTGGTCCCTGAACCAGACCCTCTCTCTGGCCCCCCTGGTCCCTGAACCAGACCCTCTGTCTGGCCCCCCTGGTCCCTGAACCAGACCCTCTCTGGCCCCCCTGGTCCCTGAACCAGACCCTCTCTTGCTTTGTGGGCCATTTTCAAAATGGCTGCCCGCAGGTTGTCTTGAGAGGGCAGGGTGTGTGAGCCCATTCTTGAAAAAATCTCAAGTCCTCCTCAGCAGCTTCATCTGCGTCGCTCGCCCTGCACTGCTTTCTCAAGTGTCGCTCGCTCTCTGAAAGAAGTCTTGCAGTTGACAAACCAACAGACCTTCGTCCGCTGAAGTGAGTCCCTCACAGGCGGGACTAAAGCAGGTGATCGTCTGACTGGTGGGATTTTGTGTCCTTTTAACCACGCTCTTCCAAGAGCTTCCCCTTCCTTCTCTGAATCGTCTGCAGTCTGGGTCCTCTCTCATCCTCTCTCATCCTCTCTCATCCTCTCTCATCCTCTCTCATCCTCTCTCATCCTCCTCCTCACACTGTTCCAAACATTCTTCCCAGAATGCAGAATTTGCCTCTCTCTGCCCCCGCCACTGTCCACAGTGATCTCATTGGTGAATTCCATGTTGAAATGAGCATTCAGTACCTTTGGTTCCATAAAGACACTGAGAACATCCTCAGCTATATTTATCCGCCTCGACTTCACAGAGAGGAGCAGTTTTTCAGGGGTGTGGCGCTGCAGGAAGGCGCCTGAAGATGCAGGCGATTCATTCAGTGTTGAGTGCTGCGAGTTAAGAAAGGAGGAAGGAAAACAAATCAGATGTGAATAATGATTGATTGATCTATTAATGAGAAGCAAATGCATCAACACATTATCAACAATCGATTAGCTTGCAAAGATGCTGATGTTATTGTGGCTCCAGATTTGTTGCTTTTCTGTTTTTCCTTGTACACACTAACAACAGTTGGGTGAGAGAATAACCCAATTTTACCCCGACTGCTGCTTCAGAAAAGGACGAACCCCTTTCTGGGTTATTTTAACCCGACAGGTTGGGTTCTTTTGTTGCAACCCAAATGTTGGGTTCTTCCTCACCCAACTATTGGGTTGTGCAGTTTAGTGCTCCCAGTAGTTCGGTCAAAATAATTATAATAATAAATATATTTTACTGCTGGTTCATCCCACTCCTTCCCAACTACTTATCAGAATTATTTTTATTTTCAACGAGCGGCAGACACAGCAAAGGATGACCGAGTCTGCTCTTTAGTTTCACAAGCACACGAGTTTATTGTGATAAAATTAACCCAGTACACACCAGCGCCCTCCCCACAGGCGCGCAGGCCAGGCCCCTCCCCCAAAGGCCCCCTGGCCCACGCTGCTCACATAAATGAAATAAAACTAAAGGAAAACATGGCAACAGCACAGAACACCAATAAACAAACACCCCCACAACAAACTGGCCCCAAACAGCCCAAAACTCAGTCCCATTTCCCAGGCTCCTTTGCGGCGGAACACAGCCTGCAGGGCAGCGGCCCTCTGGCGCCCCCAGCGACCCCCGCAACGCCACAATAATAAAACAGGTCAAAGGGAGACGAGAGAAACTCAAGTTCAATCTGATACTTTCTAAAGAAGCTACCAGAAACTGCAGCTCCTCCTCAGTGCCTGATGCAGCTCAGGTCACCGTGGAGGCCTTTCTGCGCTCTCCCTCCCAGATCCCTCCTTTTTCCTCCACCTTTTCATGCCCCTTTCCTGTTGGATCCCTCTCGCCACGTCTTATTCTCGCTCGCCCCTCGCTGATGGAGCCAGACATGTGTCTCCGCTCGGCGGGCCGTCTCAGAATCACAAATACTCCATTGGTCCCAGAGGGAAACTGTTGACTGCATGCAGCAAAGAGCAAAGGGATGAGGAGGAAGCACAGCTGGGCTGATGTTGAAGCTGAGGAACTCCACTTGTTCCTGGACTCCTGACACATGGCTGGTGTCACTGCTGAGCACTGCACATCACTGGAAACACAACACTGCTACATCCGAGCCATTTCCAGCTACAGTGATGCGAGGGACGTTTCAAGGCTTTTTCTTTTTGTTCTTACCTCTGATGTTACATTTGCACCATTTGGAGCTCTGGGAGCAGTGATGTGAGACTCTGGGTGAGCAAAGCACTGGTGTAGCTCTGTATAGTTTTTCACTTAGTTTGTTTCAAAGAGTTGCAGCTGACAAGGTAAAGAACGGCTCTAAATATACAGGCTTTTTATTGAAAATATTTGTATGAGTATTACTTTATTTCAGTTTTATATGTCCCTATTTGCAACCTATATTTACTTTTTCAAGTTCCAAAACAGTTGGAATAAATAGAAATTGGGTTAAAATAATGTCCCTACAAGCCAGAAAATGGGCTACTCTTTATAGAAATAACACAAAATTTTAACTCAACACTAGCTGCACATAAATTGGGTTACCAGAATAACTCCACATGTTTTAGTGTGTATGTATTGGTTTTTTAAATGTTCTGATTAAAAAGTAGGGATGCAGTTAATTGAGTTTCGCTTAATTGTCAATAAGAAATTACTCAAATAAAATAAATTAATTGCAATTAACTGCAAACCCGTAATTTGCTTCTAACAGACAGTCACTTATTTATTTTCATGTTTCAAGTCACATTAAAGCAGCCTTGTTGTTTCGTTGTTCCATTTGTGAATGTGTTGTTCCTGCTGTTCAGAACAAATCTTTTATTGAGGAATAGGATTTTCGTTTCCTCTTTCATAAGACAGACAAAGCTTTTTTGTAGAAAGGAACCTGTTGATTCAGAGGCAAATTCAGCTTCTCAGAGAAACTGGTGCTTCGATCGATCGATCATTGATTGAGAGGATGAAACAAATATTGATTAACGAATTACTGGATAATTTGCACCCCTTTGAAAAAGTAATCTGAAATGATGGCTCTGATTGACAGGTTGTTTAACTGGTCAGAAATCTGTCAAAATAAAAATTAAAAGGGAATCAGAAAGGTTCCGTTTCTGGCTCTGAGTCGGATGACTCGTCAGACATGAGCGCTGAGCCCTTTGCCTGGCAGCATTAGACCCACAGCTTCTCAATTCACTCTGTTCATACAGCCGGGACACTGTTACTTCACTACAGCATTATGACTGTAATCACCAATGTCAAACTGGAATTCTTCCACCGGACCCGTGGATGATTGTCCATGAGGAAGAACAGATCTTTGCCTGTCGTTCCGCCTCCATTTCTTCTTCTGATTTGGTGATAAGTGCGTCTCTCAAAGCTGAGCCATCCCATCTCAACCCGCCGGCTGACTCTGACTGCGACTGTCCTGCCAGCACCGCGTTCTGCCGGTGGTAGCAGAGTCTCCCCGGTCCTCCAGCCTGAGCCTTCTGTTCCCCAAGAGGACAGACTTCACTGTCTCTGTTCCCGCTCGGCTTTCATTTGTTGCAGCTCTCTGACGACAAAACGCCTTTAGTGCAAGCCGGGCCCCATGTCTTGTGATAAACTGTCCTAATTCTCCGTCAGTCAGACCACGAATGACGCTGACGCTCTGTGAAAAGACGGGTAAGCCACAGAAACGTCTGAAACATGGAGAAGCTACAGCAAAACCACTTTGTAGCCCAGCATATTTCATGTTCACCTTGTCGTCTCCTCGTTGATTAGTTACACTTTCCGGTAAATTTGGGCCTCAGAAAGGATAACAAGTCTTCCTCTGCCATTCTGAAGGTGAGGGAGGGGTGAGCCGGGAGGCTGGAGCAGCTCTGTGGCCTCAGACACTGAGCCTGGATGGAGCATCAGGAAGGAGGGAAGCCTTTCAGGCGCACCAGAAACTTCCAGGTGCTCACCTGAAGCATTTCAGGTGAGCACCTGGATTTTTTTTTTTTATTTAATTTTTTGCATATCCCTTTAGGGGCTCCGTATCTTTCTGTTTTGATGTAAAAAAATGTGGAGGTTTTGGTCTGAAATTATTCACTTCTCAGCTCGATTCTGTTGGATTGAACTTTTATGTTTTAATTGCAACTTTATGTTTCTTGGTCTCAGCTCTCTTTTGTTTGCAAAACCTTTTTGATTGATTGAATAATAAAGAAACAACATTTTCTCCACCGCACGCCACCTGGCTTCAGAACCTTGAATGGGAGCTTTGTTAATGTGAGACTGTGGAGCCCAGCGAGGCGGCGACGTGTCGACACAGAGAGCAGGACAGCAGCCAGGCAGCGGTGAAGCCTGACCACCTGACCACCTGACCACCTGACCACCTGACCACCTGACCACCTGACCACCTGACCACCTGACCACCTGACCACGCCACGCCGGAGGACGAGCCGGACGAACGGACCGACAGGCCACCGCCCCCCCCCCCCCCCGTGAATATCACCGCAGCTGAAAGAGCAAAACTTAAACAGCGACACGAGGATGAAGGAAAGCTGTTCTGCAGAAGTTACAACAAAGTCATGGATCACAGAAGAAATTCAACAATAAAGATCACTCTGGTGGAATCTTAACTCTCATCTTCATTCACTTGTCTTTTTGTTTCTTTGCTCGGATCAGGTCCTGACAGGTCAGGAGCTTCAGACGAGCCTCTGGATGATGAGGGTCAGAGGTCACAGCTGGTTTTACAGACAAGACTGGGAAAACAGAAATACTGAGTACTTTTACTCTGAAAGTACATTTCATAGCCTGTACTTTTTACTTTTTACTTGAGTAATTATTTCAATGAGTACTTTAACTTTTACCAAATTTGTTTTTTTTCACAAGTACTTGTACTTTTACTGAGTACAGAATGTACTCCACTGCCCCTGAAACCCCCGGTCCCTGAACCAGACCCCCTCTGGCCTCTGGTCCCTGAACCAGAGGCCCCCTCACTTCTTGTCCCTGAACCAGACCCCCCCTCGCTCCTGGTCCCTGAACCAGACCCTCTCTGGCCCCTGGTCCCTGAAGCAGACCCCCCCTCTGGACCCTGGTCCCTGAACCAGACCCCCTCTGGACCCTGGTCCCTGAACCAGACCCCCCCTCGCTCCTGGTCCCTGAACTGGAATGAAGACGGTCCTGACAGGCAGGAGGCTGAACGTGAAAGTGTGAACTCTGCAGGAACCGGATCCAGAAGAACCAGAAGAACCAGCTGACACTGGTCTCAGTCTCCAGGGACCAGATTCCCTGGAACCGCTGCGAGGAAGTGCTGACAGGACCAGCAGCCGCTCAGGTGTGGAATGTGTCGAAACAGGAGCTGTCAGAGAACCTCCGGGGGATTCTGTGGAACCAGGAAGAGAACGCCGACTCTGGGTGTGACTGACGAGGAGCTGAGGACCGTCAGGGCTGCTGGACCGACAGGACCGACCCGAGCTCTGCAGGAACTGTCTTCATGTCACATGATCAGCTGGTCCAGATCAGCTGGTCCAGATCAGCTGGTCCAGATCAGCTGGTCCAGATCAGCTGGTCCAGATCAGCTGGTCCAGATCAGCTGGTCGCTCTGCGGCTGGAGACAGATCATCAAACAGGATTTACTGCAACAGAAACCAGGAAACTAAAAGTGATCAAACGTTCCGTCAGAACCGTCAGAGTCCCGGTCCTGAAACGAGACGCTGAAGCTTCAAAGCTTCAGTCGACCGTCTGAAGCTCAGCTGTCAGCAGGGGGTCAGGAGACTCCGGCGGTTTACGGCTTCTCCAGTAGAATCCCAGTAAATCCCAGTCTGATTACCCATACTCCATGATAGTAATCTGATTACCCATACTTCATGATAGTAATCTGATTACCCATACTTCATGACAGTAATCTTTCTCCACAGCACGCCACCTGGCTTCAGAACCTTGAATGGGAGCTTTGTTAATGTGAGACTATGGAGCTCAGCTCGTGTCGTGGATTTTTATTTAAAAACTATCCTCGGCCAGTTGCGATGCAAAAAAACCCACAAACATATTTTCCAGAAAAATCATAAAATCTTCAATTATATTCACTCTTGGTTAAAAATCAGACACGGAGTCGGAGTCAGACAAGTCGAGAACCTTTATTTGTGGGAGCTGGCGGCAGCCAGCCCGGCCGTCTGAAGCTGGAGAAAGACCGAGCTCAGCCTCGCCCTTTTATACTGAAGGACACCTGTGGCTGTTTGACACTCAGCGGGGACGGTACACATGCTAAACACTCCTCCTGATATCACTCCGTAGTGAATGTACACCTCTTGGCAAACCTGTCAGTTCCCTCTCTCCTTCCTCCACCAAGGTGTCCAGTCCTGGACCCCCCCAGTCCTCTCTGTCAGGACTTTCAGCTTCTCCATACATCTCACACCAGAGCCAAGTGCTTCCTAACATTTCATATCGTTCTTCATTGCTTGACTTGTGAGAAAAGGAAAAAGGAGCCCAGACCAGGTGGCCTCTGCCTCTGAAAAAAGAAGAACAGACTGGCAGGCTGCCCGGAGGATGCCAGTAAGAAAAAAGGGAAAAGGCGTGCAGAAAAAACAAAGAGAGGCAAACTAATACTCGGGCTTTGTGTGACTCATAATACATCTTTTTTCACACCTGTTTTACACAAACACACTACTTAAACAGAAACATGCATAATATGAATAAGACTGAATCACATAATATAAAGAACACTAGATAAACATAATATGAAGAATACTGGATAATTATTCAACACCAGGCAGCAACGTGTCGACACAGAGAGCAGGACAGCAGCCAGGCAGCGGTGAAGCCTGACCACCTGACCACCTGACCACCTGACCACCTGACCACCTGACCACCTGACCACCTGACCACCTGACCACCTGACCACCTGACCACCTGACCACCTGACCACCTGACCACGCCACGCCGGAGGACGAGCCGGACGAACGGGACCGACAGGCCACTGCCCCCCCCCCCCCCCCCCCCCCCCCCCCCCGTGAATATCACCGCAGCTGAAAGAGCCAAACTTAAACAGCGACACGAGGATGAAGGAAAGCTGTTCTGCAGAAGTTACAACAAAGTCATGGATCACAGAAGAAATTCAACAATAAAGATCACTCTGGTGGAATCTTAACTCTCATCTTCATTCACTTGTCTTTTTGTTTATTTGCTCGGATCAGGTCCTGACAGGTCAGGAGCTTCAGACGAGCCGCTGGATGATGAGGGTCAGAGGTCACAGCTGGTTTTACAGACAAGACTGGGAAAACAGAAAAACTGAGTACTTTTACTCTGAAAGTACATTTCATAGCCTGTACTTTTTACTTTTTACTTGAGTAATTATTTCAATGAGTACTTTAACTTTTACCAAATTTGTTTTTTTTCACAAGTACTTGTACTTTTACTGAGTACAGAATGTACTCCACTGCCCCTGAAACCCCTGGTCCCTGAACCAGACCCCCTCTGGACCCTGGTCCCTGAACCAGACCCCCCCTCGCTCCTGGTCCCTGAACCAGACCCCCTCTGGACCCTGGTCCCTGAACCAGACCCCCTCTGGACCCTGGTCCCTGAACCAGACCCTCTCTGGACCCTGGTCCCTGAACCAGACCCTCTCTGGACCCTGGTCCCTGAACCAGACCCCCCCTCGCTCCTGGTCCCTGTACTGGAATGAAGACGGTCCTGACAGGCAGGAGGCTGAACGTGAAAGTGTGAACTCTGCACGAACCGGATCCAGAAGAACCAGAAGAACCAGCTGACACTGGTCTCAGTCTCCAGGGACCAGATTCCCTGGAACCGCTGCGAGGAAGTGCTGACAGGACCAGCAGCCGCTCAGGTGTGGAATGTGTCGAAACAGGAGCTGTCAGAGAACCTCCGGGGGATTCTGTGGAACCAGGAAGAGAACGCCGACTCTGGGTGTGACTGACGAGGAGCTGAGGACCGTCAGGGCTGCTGGACCGACAGGACCGACCCGAGCTCTGCAGGAACTGTCTTCATGTCACATGATCAGCTGGTCCAGATCAGCTGGTCCAGATCAGCTGGTCCAGATCAGCTGGTCGCTCTGCGGCTGCAGACAGATCATCAAACAGGATTTACTGCAACAGAAACCAGGAAACTAAAAGTGATCAAAGGTTTCCGTCAGAACCGTCAGAGTCCCGGTCCTGAAACGAGACGCTGAAGCTTCAAAGCTTCAGTCGACCGTCTGAAGCTCAGCTCTCAGCAGGGGGTCAGGAGACTCCGGCGGTTTACGGCTTCTCCAGTAGAATCCCAGTAAATCCAAGTCTGATTACCCATACTTCATGATAGTAATCTGATCACCTGTACTTCATGACAGTAATCTGATTACCTGTATTTCATGACAGTAAGGGTCACGGTGTCATCCTGAGAGGGTGAATCAGAACCTCAGAACCCCCCCTGCCCCCCCCTCCCCGTCAAACACTGAGTCTTTCATCATACTGAAAGTTACGAAATGTTTTACTTCAAGTTTCACTTTGACTTCAATGAACTCTTATCTACTGCCCCCCCCTCCACAGACACACCCCCACCCCCCCTCCACAGACACACCCCCACCCCCCCCAGGGGAGGGCACAGCGTTGTGTATAAAGCCTGGGGAGTTGTCGCTTGTCGTCAGTCACTTGTTGAACATCACCGCTTCACCGCAGCATCATGTCCTCCTCCTCCTCCTCCTCCTCCAGCGGGACGGCCCTGTCCCAGGCTCTGTCTCGGTCCAGCCTGGACCCCGGCGCCCCGTCCCAGAGCCCCCACCTGCAGACGTCCAGGAGGAAGCAGCTGCGGAGCCGCACCCCCTCTGAAGACCCGCTGGTCCTGGAGTTTCGAGTCCTGGTCCTCTACACCGGGGGAACCATCGGCATGAAGAAGGACAGCAAAGGAGGTAGAGAACCTCACTGTTCTGTTACTGTTTAAAGAGGGAGGGGGGGGGGGTTAGAGAGAGAGAGAGAGAGAGAGAGAGAGAGAGAGAGAGAGAGAGAGAGAGAGAGAGACCAGGACCAGGACCATCTCCATTCTGTGAGTGAGGCTGTGTCCCGGACCTGGAGCTGGTCCTGCAGAACACTGAGAACACCTTCTGAAAAACTACAAAGAGACAATTTATTTTTATTCTTTTCATTTTTATTCTTGTTTCATATTTGCACCGTCCTGCAGTGTTTTGTGTCAAAGTGTTTATATTGTGTTTATTTTATGTAACACTTTGGCAGTGAGTGTGTGTTTGTCACGCCAAGAAGGCTTCTTTGAATTGACTTGAAAGAGAGAGAGAGAGAGAGAGAGTGTGTGTGTGTGGGGGGGGGGGGGGGGCAGTCCAGGCAGGAGACCACATGAACCAGTCCTTCAACAAACTGCTGACTCTGACGGTGACTGTTGAGGAAGAGCTGGTGATGAAGAGTCTTCTGGGAAAAGGAGCTGGAGGACGGAGGGTATTTATGGTTTCATGTGATGAAAATGTTGAAATGACTGCAGGAAACTGCAAAAACTGTGGTTTGATGAAAAAGAAAAAAAAGTGACGTGATAAAGGAAGAAACAGGAGAAGAAGTCAGAACTCAGTCCAACGGCCTGAAGACAGGAAGTGACTCAACACTAGAGGGACCAGTCAGTCCAGAACACCGGCTCCTCCGGTCTCCAGGTGACAGGGGGACCAGTCAGTCCAGAACACCGGCTCCTCCGGTCTCCAGGTGACAGGGGGACCAGTCAGTCCAGAACACCGGCTCCTCCGGTCTCCAGGTGACAGGGGGACCAGTCAGTCCAGAGCACCGGCTCCTCCGGTCTCCAGGTGACAGGGGGACCAGTCAGTCCAGAACACCGGCTCCTCCGGTCTCCAGGTGACAGGGGGACCAGTCAGTCCAGAACACCGGCTCCTCCGGTCTCCAGGTGACAGGGGGACCAGTCAGTCCAGAACACCGGCTCCTCCGGTCTCCAGGTGACAGGGGGACCAGTCAGTCCAGAACACCGGCTCCTCCGGTCACTCGTCAGCCCGTTGGATGAAGACACTCCTCTCGGGCTCGTCTGGGGCGCTTAACGAGCCCGGGCCAGGACTGTCTGGGCCTCGGCTCCAGGATCTGAACCGTCAGTCAAACGTCCCGCTGGGCTTCAGCAGAGGACTGATGATGAGCCTGGCATGCCAGACCGACTTCATTTAAGTGTTACACACATATAATGTCACGGGCGCCAGGTGGAGTTCAACCTCATTTATTGCGGGTAACAGGAACGCAGGATTCAGGAACGCAGGATTGAGATTGCTCTTGGCACAGCTGCAAACCTGTCAGTTCCCTCTCTCCTTCCTCCACCAAGGTGTCCAGTCCTGGACCCCCCCAGTCCTCTCTGTCAGGACTTTCAGCTTCTCCATACATCTCACACCAGAGCCAAGTACTTCCTAACATTTCATATAGTTCTTCATTGCTTGACTTGTGAAAAAAGGAAAAAGGAGCCCAGACCAGGTGGCCTCTGCCTCTGAAAAAAGAAAAACAGACTGGCAGGCTGCCCGGAGGATGCCAGTAAGAAAAAAGGGAAAAGGCGTGCAGAAAAAACAAAAAGAGAGGCAAACTAATACTTGGGTTTTGTGTCACTCATAATACATCTTTTTCCCACACCTGTTTACACAATCACTCTGTACCTAAACAGAGACATGAATAACATGAACATTACTAAATAACATATTATAATAAAGATGATGTGAAGAAAACTATATAATTATTCAACACGTGCCAGGCCAGAAGCTGATGGTTCCTCCACGGTTCTCTTCTAGAACTCCTCCAGACTCAGTCCCCCCTGTGTCCTGTCCCTCAGGTCTCGTCCCCGTCCCCGGCCTGCTCCTGAAGTTCCTGCGTTCGCTTCCCATCCTGCACGACCAGGACTATGCTGAGAAGCACCACCTGCGTGAGCGCTACGGGGATCAAACCCTGGTTCTGCCGTGAGTCCACTGAGCCTCTGCTCCGCTGACGAAGCTCCTGCCGCTGCTCTGCTTCATGTTCCACTGAAACCTCGTCTTTGCTCTAGACCTGGAACCGTCTCTCAGATGTGAAGAACGCTTGGTGGGCGATCACGTGATCCAGCATGTTGTTGTTGGTCATGTTGTGTTTTTAGCTGTGGAGCTGATTGATAGAGCAGACAGTGGACTGTGCTCCGACTGGGGACTCCATGGTTCTACTGGGGACTCCGTGGTTCTACTGGGGACTCCGTGGTTCTACTGGGGACTCCATGGTTCTACTGGGGGACTCCGTGGTTCTACTGGGTACTCCATGGTTCTACTGGGTACTCCATGGTTCTACTGGGGACTCCATGGTTCTACTGGGGACTCCGTGGTTCTACTGGCGACTCCATGGTTCTACTGGGGACTCCGTGGTTCTACTGGGGACTCCGTGGTTCTACTGGGGGACTCCATGGTTCTACTGGGGGACACAGACACAGGAACAGGGTGTAGTTTTCCCGTTGGTCCACTAGTTGGTGCTGTTTGAAAATAAAACTCCACATCAAGACAGTCAGCTTTCAGCTTCCTGCTCTTCTGACAATCAGCTTCATCCGGCGGAGTTTCAGGAACATGAAGCATCAGATCATCGTCCTGTCTCTGTCCTCGCTTTCTGTCCTCCTGCTGTGAACGTCCCACATGCAAAGACAGAGACATGTCCCTTCACGTCTCTTCTTCTCCTTCATTCAGTGAGAGTGCTGAGAGGAAGAGGGTGGTCTACACCATCGATGAGTACAACCCTCTGCTGGACTCCTCCAACATGACCCCCGAGGACTGGGTCAAGATCGGGACCGACATCGAGGTGCTTCATCCTTTCCCTGAGATCCATGTGTTGAGAGAAGGAACCGCTCCGGAAATATGACGTTCTCTGACACGTTCCAGTGTTTGAGGCTCTAAAGGTTCCTGGAGAAAAGTTTCATATCTTGGGGGAAATTCACAGTAACTAGAAAACAGCTCAACAGCGCCACCTGCATCACGCATCACATCCAGCTACGAAACCCAGAACACACAAGTACCATCACAACACGGACATGAAGGTCTGGTAGAGCCAGAACCAGAACTCAGCAGGAAGTCCGTCTTTTGAATGACGTGTTCTCCAGCGATGGTTTGTTTCTGTTCTTTGGTTTTCTGGTGAAACAAGCTTCAAATCATGAATTTTGGTTTTTTGATTCCAACTTTCAAACCAGAAACGGGAGACGAGCCGCTCCTGGTTTTCGTCTCCGGACATCAAACCAGAAAACTGAGTCGTCTTGTTTGTGGTTTCTGGATTTCCCCAATCAGAAGGGAACTGGAACGGCCGGAAGGTACCGGAACCTGAAACCATCCACTGCATGTCCTCGTCCTTTTCTCTGTCCTCCAGAAAAACTACGAGACGTACGCAGGATTCGTGGTCCTTCACGGTACCGACACCATGGCCTACACGGCGTCCGCCCTGTCCTTCCTGTGTGAACACCTGCGGAAACCGGTGGTGGTCACCGGCGCCCAGGTGAGCCGCCGTCTCGCCGCTCCGTCCTTGTCCGGTCTTGACGGAGCTGAAGACGTCTTTCTGTCTTCAGGTGCCGATCTACGAGTTGAGGAACGACGGCAGAGACAACCTGCTGGGGGCGCTGCTGCTCGCCGGACAGTTTGACATTCCTGAGGTGAGACGAGGACGTCACCCTCGCTGATTCTCCAGGCCGCTCTCACACCAGGACAGTCCGGGACTCGGTTCAGGGTTTGGTTTTCTGAGATCAGACCAAACTCCTGGACTACGTCACGTCGTTACACCAGCTGAGCACCTGGAGGCGCTGTGGCCGAAACCAGCACTGAGCAGAGAGGAAGTAAAGCCCGATGAGGAAGAAACCGGCTCATTGACCGGTCTAGACCGGAAGTGGACGTCCCCCTAGTGGCTGGCTAGCAGCTAGGAGCTAGTGGCTAGCAGCTAGGAGCTAGTGGCTAGCAGCTAGGAGCTAGTGGCTAGCAGCTAGGAGCTAGTGGCTAGCAGCTAGGAGCTAGTGGCTAGGAGCTAGGAGCTAGTGGCTAGCAGCTAGGAGCTAGTGGCTAGCAGCTAGGAGCTAGTGGCTAGCAGCTAGCTCAGACATGCTGAGCATCAATCAATGAGCCGCTGCTCTTCCTCCAAACTCCTCGTCCGACCAGCAGACATTTTAACTATCTTTGTGTTTCACGGAACTACTCTGGTGGGCGGGGCTAGCTCATCACTACTTCCTGGTTCCTGGAGTTGGTCCCCACTTCCTGGTTCCAGAGCCAATCACATAAGAACTCCCAAAGTTGCCAGATTCTGTGTGTTCCATGTCTGCTCCATTGGTGCGATGCCCCTCGCCTGTCTAAACTCACTAAACTGTGGGGCGTCTCTCTCGGGGGGTATTTGGTGATGAAATTTTACTTATTGCACCGTTAAGGGACATGTCCTCTGAGCCGTCACTTCACCATCCTGAGGAACCTTTCCAGGACAGGAAGAACCTTGTGGACTTTCTTTCTGGTCCAGTCTGAAGATGTTCTCTCTGCCTGGTTCTCAGGTCTCCCTGTATTTCTACAACAAGCTCTACCGAGGGAACTGCTCCACCAAGGTGGATGCTGAGAGCTTCGATGCCTTCTGCTCCCCGAACCTGGTTCCTCTGGCCTCCACTGAGGCCCACATCAAAGGTCGGTCGCAGAGCTCCTGTCTGCTGAGCAGAAACTCTGAGCTGTCTTCTAGCCTGTCCTCTCCGTCTCTCCTCCAGTCAACACGGACATCCTGTGGAAGGACAAATCCACGGACAAGTTCCAGGTCAGCAGACACCTGAGCCGGAACATCGGCCTGCTCCGACTGTTCCCGGGAATCACTGCCGCCACGGTGAGTCCCAGCTTCATGGAACCAGCAGGTTCCTCCAGTCAGACGTTACTCTGAGACCCACAGAGAGCCGGACCTCTCCCTGGAGCAGGAGGGAGACGAGGCAGGGCGGAAGAACAGGAGCGGAGTTTGAAAATACACTGCAACACGTTTCAAGTGGCTCCAGATCCTCTCTGCGATATTATCATGTGCGCATTTTAGACACGATATTGAAATTTCACTTTTTAATACCACAATTATCGTCAATACCGGTTTACCGCGACAGCCCTACTTCAGGGGTGTGTTCTCTGAAGGGACCGTTGGCAGAACCTCGCGGTGAGTTCCGGGCTGTGGAGAACCGACCCGTGTCTTGTGGTCCAGGTGAAGGCGTTCCTGCACCAGGACCTGCAGGGGGTGGTCCTGGAGACCTACGGCAGCGGGAACGCCCCCGATAAAGACCAGGACCTGCTGCAGGCGCTGAAGAAGGCCACGGACAACGGCGTCATCGTCGTCAACTGTACGCAGTGTCTGCGAGGAACCGTGTCCATGACCTACGCCACCGGACAGGTACTGCTGCCGCGGCGCCGCCTCCGTCAGGATCCACAGGAACCCGGTCGGTTCTGTCTCTTCCAGGCGCTGATGGACGCCGGCGTGATCTCTGGAGGGGACATGACTCCGGAGGCCGCTCTGACCAAACTGTCCTACCTGCTGGGGAAGACGGGCCTGGACACCAAGACCAGGAGGACGGTCTGTGTCTCTGTTGAGGACAGAAGAGCAGCAGGGTTCTGCTGGGTCTGACCTTCAGAGTGTGTTCCTTCCAGATGATGGAGGAGAACCTGCGAGGCGAGAAACACACCGACCTGCCCGGAGTTCCGCTGCGTCTGAGCGACAGCGGCTTCATCCAGACCGTGGCCAGGTCTCTGCAGGTCTGCGTCCCCAAGGTGAGGACCGAAGCTCGTCTCCTGACGGCGGTCAGTCCCGTCACGTCCAGAGACCTGACCCTGTTTCCTCTGGTCCGGTTCTGGTTCTGAAGGAGCTGGAGGCCATCCGGGACGCTCTCGGCCCCCCGCTGTGCTGTGCTGCTGCCAGGATGGGGGACGTGGAGGCCTTACGAGTCCTGAAGGACCTGGTGAGAGACCCTGCAGCTCCATCACCTGCTCTGCCTCTCCACCTCAGTCACCGTACTGCGACCTCCATCAGTACACCTGGGACCATTACTGGGCCTGGTCCAGATCCTCCTGGTCCTGGTTCCTGTCCAGATCCTCCTGGTCCCGGTCCAGATCCTCCTGGTCCTGGTCCCAGGATAGTGGTTCAATTGGTCCTCTATGTGTGTGGTTTCAGCTCCCTCTAGTGGCCCAACCTGAGAACTACATTGTTTTCAGTGTTTCTGCCGTTTCCATGGAAACGGGCCTCCATGAACGCATCAGCAGGAAGCTCCTGTGAGGCGCCAGTGTTTAAAGAAGCGTTTGGTCTTGAGAGGTTCCATGCAGGGTTCCTCCGGAGCCGTCCGCTGCTCTCTGGTCCTGGTTCCTGGTTCCTGGTTCCTGGTTCCTGGTTCCTGGTTCTCCACAGCTCAGGAACCCCGCACCGAGAGCAGAAACATGAAGCTCCAGCAGGTGGCGCCGTTCAGAACCCTGAGCCCTGACGTCCCTGTTCTGACAGGGCAGCGACCTGAGCGCGGGGGACCAGGACGGACGGACCCCGCTGCACGTAGCCTCCTGCCAGGGCCGCCTCCAGGCGGTGGAGCACCTGCTGACCGGCGGAGCCTCCCTCCACGCTCTGGACGTCTACGGGGACACGCCCCTCTCCGCCGCCGTGCGCTGCAGGTCAGTCCGGCTGCAGGGTCCAGGAGGGTGCTGGAAAACTGATCCAGACCAGACCTGGAGGGTCCCCCTTCAGGTTGTCCCTCCAGGTCCCCCTTCAGGTTCTCCCTCCAGGTCCCCCTTCAGGTTGTCCCTCCAGGTCCCCCTTCAGGTTGTCCCTCCAGGTCCCCCTTCAGGTTGTCCCTCCAGGTCCCCCTTCAGGTCCCCCCTCCAGGTCCCCCTTCAGGTTGTCCCTCCAGGTCCCCCTTCAGGTTGTCCCTCCAGGTCCCCCTTCAGGTCCCCCCTCCAGGTCCCCCTTCAGGTTCTCCCTCCAGGTCCCCCTTCAGGTTGTCCCTCCAGGTCCCCCTTCAGGTTCTACCATCAGGTTCTCAGTTCTTTGATCTGTTCATTCTTCCTTCCAGCAAAACTGAAAACAGAAAATGTTTTATTTACTGAAGACGTCAAACAGAATCCAGATGATTAGAACACCGAGGAAAACCCTGGAAGGAGGCTGTCTGAGCGCGTTGTGGTAGTTTCCTGTAGTTCGTGGTAGTTCGTGGTAGTTCGTGGTAGTTTGTGGTAGTTTATGATAGTTTCTTGTCGTCTGCTGTTGTTTCCTCACGGAGCTCCTGTTTGATTGACTCAGGCGTAAAGACGTGGTGAGACTCCTGAGGAAGGCCGGCGCCCACCTGACCCCAGACCAGCATGAGGAAGCCGGAACCGAGCTGTGCAGGTGAGCCGTCCCGACACCCCCCCCTCCCGGCCCTCCTCCACCCCCCGCCCCCCCTCATTCACCATGTCATGTGTCAGCCTGGCGCTGTGCGGAGACCTGGACGGCCTGGAGACCTGGAGCCTGGCCGGAGCGGACCTGGACCGGCCCGGATACAGCGGCCAGACGGCGCTTCAGCTGGTAGGCTGGACGGAGACGTAGAGCGGGACGCCGGGACGCCGGGACGCCTGGCTTCACGCTGTCACAACATCAATGCTTTCCACTGAATTAGCTTCCGGGTCAGAGGTCGGCTCGAAGGAAAGAAACAGGAGAGAAAAGTCTGAACTGAGATGAGTCCCGTCACTTTGGTCACTGTCGAGTGAATTCAGTTCAGAACAAACAACAAGAACAAACTCCACTCAGTTGAAAGACTCACATTAAAACAATTTTGTTCTTTGAACTGGTAATCTTTAATGGCGTCAATCGATTAAAACAAAATAACAGACATGAGACGGTGAAGAGAGACCAAAGTGTCCAGAGCAGAAGTTCAGTCTGTCCCACTTGTCCTGATTCATTAGTCTTTAGCAGCCTCTAGCGGCCGCAGGCGGTACTGTTTACTGCTGCTTCACCAGTCTGGTTCCTCCCAGCTGAGCTTCAGTCTCAGGACCAGAAACTGAGGAACACAGTCTGCAGGTCTGACTCGAGCTGGATCAGTGGATCAGGCAGTGGATCAGTGGATCAGGCAGTGGATCAGTGGATCAGGCAGTGGATCAGTGGATCAGGCAGTGGATCAGTAGATCAGGCAGTGGATCAGTAGATCAGGCAGTGGATCAGTGGATCAGGCAGTGGATCAGTGGATCAGGCAGTGGATCAGTGGATCAGGCAGGGGATCAGTGGATCAGGCAGTGGATCAGTAGATCAGGCAGTGGACCTGGTCCAGTCCAGCAGAGTCCAGATGTTCCGGGTCTCACTGCTCTTCTGTCTCAGGCCAAAGCCGCGGGGAGCTCCAGGGTGGAGGATTTCATCCAGCAGCTCCGGAGCCGACCCGTCCAGGTGAGCCACTGCAGGCGGTGTCAAAGGGGCGTGGCCTCGCTGGCGGCGGGCTGACCGTTCTTTCTGTGTTTGTGAACAGCAGTAGCCGGTGTTCTTCCTGCCGCTCGCCACGGGAGGGCGGAGCTGCCTGGGTGTCCCAAGTCCCCGACCCGTCTTCAACACGCCGTCCGCCTCTTCGCTCGCTTTCTGAACGTCCGCTGAACCCGGAACCGCTGCTGTTCCTCTGGAGTCCAGGCAGAACCACAGCCGCTCAGCGGAGAGCGCCCCCACTCTGCTGCCTTTCAACAACTTCCACAGGAGACGCCGGGCTGTGATGTCATGACACGTCAGTGATGTCATAACGATGTCATAACGAGGTCTTGGTTTCTTTATGGCGTGATGATGTCATAACGAGGTCTTGGTTTCTTTATGGCGTGATGATGTCATGCTTTGCGGGGTCTGTGCAGCCCCGCCCACCCGGCTGGGCTCCAGCAGGTCTCAGTGGAACCTTCAGTTCTCTGGAGAACGTCTCTCTTCAGGAACTCCGTTCAGCTTTCCTCGCTCTGACTGATCATCTGGAAGATCTGATCGATTTTACTCACTTTTGGTTCTTCTGCTGCTTTATGCTAAAATATTCACGTTTGGGGACAAAACAAGAATAAATCTCCGGTTTGAGAAAGAAAAACCGTCTGCTGTGATTTCTACTGTGATGAACAAAACCCTGAAAGTCACATCAAAGTGAAGGTTTCCCATCATTCTCTGCATGAATTAGTCTCTTCTCATTCATTTTTTATTGTTATTTCTTAATTGCAGGATTGTCAGATGTGTCATGTTTTGGACTGCGTGTTTAAAATGGTTTCATTTTGCATCTGAACCAAGATGAATGAATTCATCCGATCAAACAGGAACATAAATCCTGCAGGATTCAGAGACCGGCTGAGTTTACAGAAACCTGCACCTGAAGAACCTGGATGAACCAGGAAGGCATGAGCTGTGGGCGGGGCTTAGAGATCATGTGACTTCTGAGAAACCAAGCTCAGCGACAAGCTGCGCACACACACACAAACGCACACAGGCATACACTCTCTCTCTCACAGTGGAGGAATATTCTCCCCTCGGCGGACTAAAGAAGAGAAGAACCCTGGATCAACTAAAGGTAAATAAAGTTTCTTAGGGAATCATTAATGATCTCGTTTGCTGGTTTGCTGTGGGTCAAAGGTCATGAAAAATACTGAAGTCTAAGTGAAAGTCCTGCAGTTGGAAAACACCTGAGTGAGAGTCGGAGGTTCTCTTCTGCAGACCAACCAGACCAACCAGCGCCCACGTGAGACGCTTGTTTTATTCACCTGGTGAAATGTCAATCGTTTAGAAAGGTGAAAGCAGGACAGTTCAGTAACCAGACAGCAGTGTTGGGTAGTAACGCGTTGTTAGTAACGGCGTTACTTTTTCTAACGTAATGCGTTCTTTTTTTTAATTCAGTAACTCCGTTTCCGTTACCAGACGTTGCGTTACTCCGTTCCTGTTGGTGAGGTTTCGTACAGCGCTCTCATGCAGTGGCGGCCGCTCCTGGAACATCCAGTGAAGTTTCACTGAACTGAGAACAAACATTGGGCGCTCTCTCTCCCGCGTCCGCGCTCCGGTCAGTGTCTCTCGACCACTCTGGTCTGATGAGCAACAAGACGGCAGAGAAGCAGAGTTTCCAGTCGTGGAGATATTCGCATTATTTCACGCATTAATTATTGCGTGTGTGACCCCGGGAACATCCTTTTTTTTAACAAGGCATGATTTTCAGTAGAAATAAAACAATCTACTACTTCGACTATGATTTAATTTAATCCATTTATTAAACCCGTCCGGCCCGACGGACTGCGGGTCCAGCAGCTGTACGCGCCACTGCAGAGCGCCATGCACGCCAGCGGCGAACAGTCACTATTTCTGTGATATTTGGCAAATTTCTTTTTATTCTGAAACATGCAGATTTGTCTTCATTGTGCGTTTCTACAGCACATTGCACATTGTTTCTTTCTTTATTTAGATTTTGCATATATCATTGTTTACATATTGCAAAGGGGATTTTTTTTGTTTTCCTGTGATATAATTGGCTGTTTCTGTATTGATATGCATGTGGTGTTGTGCATCAGTCTGCATTTCATATTCCATTCGTCCTCTTTAACAGAAGTTCTCAGGTGCTGAGTGAAAGCTCGTAAATTTGTCCAACTTGATTCTCAATAATAGTTTATATCAGAAAGTCTATATTTGCTTTAAGCCACTTTATTTTTTGCAGGCTGTTGCTGAATAAAATAAATAGGCATTGAAAAAATCCTCTGGTGTTTGTGTTGGAGCTCAGTGGAGAGTATTCCATCAGCAGTCAGATTCAGTGATGTGGAGCAGATGAGCTGAAACGCTCGGTTTCATCAACAGTCTGTAAAGTAACATCAGTCCAGACTGGAACCAGGGCGACAGGCAGTCCAATCAGCCAACCTTTAAAAGTAACTAGAAAGTTACTTTTTCAGTAATGCATTACTTTTTGGTTTAAGTAACTGAGTTACTAACTGAGTTACTTTTTCATGAAGTAACTAATAACTGTAACTAGTTACTATCTTTCAGTAACTAGCCCAACACTGCTCATCACACCCTACAGCCCGGCCCGAAGCCTGAGGTCCAGACCAGAACCTTCTGAGAGTCCCCTGCTGGGCGCCTCTGGGACCAGGTCCCTCCGGACCTGCTCCCTCCAGACCAGCTCCCTCCAGACCTGCTCCCTCCAGACCAGCTCCCTCCAGACCAGGTCCCTCCAGACCTGCTCCCTCCAGACCAGCTCCCTCCAGACCAGGTCCCTCCAGACCTGCTCCCTCCAGACCAGCTCCCTCCAGACCTGCTCCCTCCAGACCAGGTCCCTCCAGACCAGCTCCCTCCAGACCAGGTCCCTCCAGACCTGCTCCCTCCAGACCTGCTCCCTCCAGACCAGCTCCCTCCAGACCAGGTCCCTCCAGACCTGCTCCCTGGACTCGGATGCCTTCAAGAAACTCTGAAGACGTTCTTGTTCCAGAAGGCTTTCTGGACCCCAGTCACAGTTCTCTTGGTAGTAACACGTACTTTTTATACGATATGTTCTCATGTACTGTCAATCTTTTTTTTTGTTGTGATTTTTAAACTGTGAAGCACTTTGTGACCGACGTCTGTGAAAAGCATGATAGAAATAAATTTTACTGACTTTCTTCTCTGATTCAGCTCATTATTTCAAACCTCTCAGATCTTTTGGTGAAACGTTCTCCAGTTCAGCTCAGAACCTCGGTTCTCCTGCTGAAGCTCCTCCCTCTCCAGACCGGTTCTCTCAGAACCTCGGTTCTCCTGCTGAAGCTCCTCCCTCTCCAGACCGGTTCTCTCAGAACCTCGGTTCTCCTCCTGAAGCTCCTCCCTCTCCAGACCGGTTCTCTCAGAACCTCGGTTCTCCTCCTGAAGCTCCTCCCTCTCCAGACCGGTTCTCTCAGAACCTCGGTTCTCCTCCTGAAGCTCCTCCCTCTCCAGACCGGTTCTCTCAGAACCTCGGTTCTCCTCCTGAAGCTCCTCCCTCTCCAGACCGGTTCTCTCAGAACCTCGGTTCTCCTGCTGAAGCTCCTCCCTCTCCAGACCGGTTCTCTCCGGTTCCAGAGCTTCAGTTCTTTCCCATATAAACAGCCAGAACCTCCAGATTGTGAAGAACCTTCTCAGCAGCTTCGGCTCGTTTCTCCAGACAGACCAGACGTTCTCAGTTCTCCTGGTTCTCTTGTCAAGAACAGCCTGGACGGTTCAGCAGGACCTCGGTTCTCCTGTCAGACACCAGGTCTCTTCAGAACGGTTCCCTCAGGAGGAAAAACTACCCTTCTCTCTCTAACAGATGATCAGTGTCCTCACTCAGGTCCGTCCCTCTGGCCTGGTGTCTCTGACAGTCAGGACGTTCAGACGTTCCGTCTTTAAGGCAGAAGAACATAGAACCGTTCCTCCGTCAGAGCTCAGCGCACAGGAGGACAGCAGGGGGACAGACGGGAGGACAGCAGGGGGACAGACAGGAGGACAGCAGGGGGACAGACAGGAGGACAGCAGGGGGACAGCAGGGGGACAGACAGGAGGACAGCAGGGGGACAGCAGGGGGACAGACAGGAGGACAGCAGGGGGACAGACAGGAGGACAGCAGGGGGACAGCCAGGAGGACAGCAGGGGGACAGCAGGAGGACAGACAGGAGGACAGCAGGGGGACAGCAGGGGGACAGCAGGGGGACAGACAGGAGGACAGCAGGGGGACAGCAGGGGGACAGCAGGGGGACAGCAGGGGGACAGCCAGGAGGACAGCAGGGGGACAGATGGGAGGACAGCAGGGGGACAGACAGGAGGACAGCAGGGGGACAGACAGGAGGACAGCATGGGGACAGACGGGAGGACAGCAGGGGACAGCAGGGGGACAGCCAGGAGGACAGCTGTCCTCCTGGCTGTCCTCCTGTCTGTCCTGCTGTCTGTCCTGCTGTCCTCCTGGCTGTCCTCCTGTCTGTCCTGCTGTCTGTCCTGCTGTCCTCCTGGCTGTCCTCCTGTCTGTCCTGCTGTCTGTCCTGCTGTCCTCCTGTCTGTCCTCCTGATGTGTCCTGCTGGTCAGACTGTTGATCAGCTGATCAGGTGAGACGAGGCGGATCTGTTCTGGACAGAACGACCATGAGGCTGAGAACCAGTCGATCCGTTTAGATCAAGCTGATCTGTTCTCTTTAAACTGAGCTGAGTCCGGCCTTCCTGTCATTAATCATCTGCAAAGACGCGCTGAGACATCGGGACGTGGACAAAGACATGTCCACTGTGCTGCCACGAGGAGACACTGCTCTGCTGTGAGCAGGAACAGGGCAGTCTGGAAGTTTCTCGTGTTCTGTAGAGGTTTTATTTTCTGTTTCAAGAAATGAGCCGAACCACTGGAGAAGAACTGTGACCCTCACTGTCGCCCCCTGCTGGGGTTTCCCCGAAACTACAGCTTTTATGAAAGTAGTGTGGGAGTGTACAGCTGAGGCTACAGCAGCAGCTCAGCTCCACCCAGTGGAGAGAAGGAAGAATGCAGTGTGAAGCGTCTGAGTGTCCAGAAAAGCGCTGTATGAAACCACTGCTTTATTATTATTATTATTATTATTATGATTATTATGATTATTATCATTGTTCAGCTCTTCAGCACTGTCTCCATGCTGGAGGACAAGGTGGAGGGTGGTGCTCGGTGGACTCAGTGCTGTGGCGGTCCTGGCTTGTTTTGCACCCCTGGGCGAACCCCCCCGACCCAGAACCCCCCCCCAGGCCCCCCCCCCCCCCCGGCCCCCTGCTGCCCCGGTGCTCAGTAACCTGAGTCTCTACTTGAATTTAACCAGAGGAAGACTCACTGCAACTAAAGTTTAATAAAGCAGTGAAACACTGGTGATGTTTGGGTTCTCTTGTGTCGCGTTCTGCCTCAGCGGGTTCTGTGGTTCTGTCTTTTCCTGTCTCGGTGTCAGGTGGGCGGAGCCAGGGCTCTGGCTGCTGATTGCTGATGTGTTCCACCTGTGGTGCCGGGTGAACGTTCCCCCTGGGGTGGAGCCGGTTCCTCTGATGAGGACCAGCAGTGTTCCAGGGTTCTGGAGCCTCCCCGGCGCCGCTGGACCTCCTCTAGACCACAGCCAGCTGAGAGGAGCGTCTGCCAGGTCTGTACCTCCAGCCTGGCCTCCAGCCTGGCCCTCCAGCCTGGCCTCCAGCCTGGCCCTCCAGCCTGGCCCTCCAGCCTGGCCCTCCAGCCTGGCCCTCCAGCCTGGCCCTCCAGCCTGGCCCTCCAGCCTGGCCCTCCAGCCTGGCCCTCCAGCCTGGCCCTCCAGCCTGGCCTCCAGCCTGGCCCTCCAGCCTGGCAGGTCTCAGAGCTCTGATCCGACCCGGTTCAGGCTGCAGGCGAGCTCAGGGAGAACCAGGCTGTCATGTCGTCTCTGTCTGTGGAAACTTCAAGCAGCAGCAGGTTCAGATGAGGGTCTGTGTGATTTCCAGCTGGTTCAGGGATCTAGTTCCAGGACGCCACTTCCTGGTTTTAGAACGTTGCTTCCTGGTTCTAGAATGTCGCTTCCTGGTTCCAGGACGCCGCTTCCTGGTTCCAGGACGCCGCTTCCTGGTTCCAGGACGCCGCTTCCTGGTTCCAGGACGCCGCTTCCTGGTTCCAGGACGCCGCTTCCTGGTTCCAGGACGCTGCTTTAAGTATATCCAGCTGCAGACCACAGACCCATGCAACCTCTGTGACGGTGAGGGTCAGGGTCAGGGATGATGACATGACTCCTTCATGTCTTCACTTCCGCTATAATTGCCGCCATGGGCGTGTTTTGTAGGGCCTGCAGCTGGACCCTCCTCCACTGCTTCCTGGTTCTAGAACATCACTTCCTGGTTCCAGAAAGCTCCTTTCTGGTTCTCCAACATTGCTTCCTGGTTCCAGAACCCCACTTCCTGGTTCTAGAACGCTGCTTCCTGGTTCTGGTTCCTGGTTTCACACGGAGCTTTGTTCTCAAAGGGTTTTCCAGAAGAATCACTGAGACGGCGAATAGAAACATGAACTTTATTAACAAAGAGAACAGAAACATTTCCCATCAGCACCTCCTCCTCCGGCACTTCCTGTCCCTCCCCTCTGGCTCCGCCTCCTGCGGCCTCTTCCGGAGGCTGGCCGTGCTCGCCGGGGACTCCCGGCCCTCCTTCGCCTCCGTCGCCATGGAGACGTCGACCAGCGGAACGGGAAACCCGTCGATGGTGACGGTCTGGGTGAGGAGCAGCGGCGAGTAGCCGAACAGGGCGAAGACCGCCTCCTGCAGCATCACGTTGTTCCGCTGGACCACCGCGCCGCCGGGCTCTGCCCCGCCCCCACAACACAGAGAGAACGCCGGGTTCACACCTGGATCCAAACCGGATTCAGACCTGGATTCAGACCTGGATCCAAACCTGGTTTCAGACTGGATTCAGACCTGGATCCAGACCTGGTTTCAGACCTGGTTTGACACCAGATTCAAACCAGATTCAGACCTGGTTTCAGACCTGGTTTCAGACCTGGTTTCACATCAGATTGAAACCTGGATTCAGATCTGGATCCAAACCAGGTTTCAGACTGGATTCAAACTTGGATTCAAACCAGATGCGAACCTGGAGTCAAACCTGGTTTGACACCAGATTCAAACCAGATTCAGACCTGGTTTGACACCAGATTACAACCGGGATTCAGACCTGGTTCAGACTAAAGCTGGTTGTAGACTAGCCTAGACTAAACGGAAGTTAACTTTAGAGTCTTCAGCCTGGGTTCAGGGGTGTTTGATCTGGTTTCGCTGAGCATCATGGGAACGTGGTTCTGCTGCAGCGGTTTAGACCAGCTGACGGCTGGTTTTCTGCCGCCCTGATCGGGGCTGGCGGGGTCAGAGGTGACGGCTCTGGGACTCGGACCTGGTACCTTTCGGAGGCGCTCTGGGCTGCTTCTCCCTGAACTCGGTCCTGAGGGCCGAGACCTGGGCCTGCAGCGTCTCCACCTGCCGCTCGCTGCGCTCCAGGTCCCGGCAGGCCGCCTGCGGACACAAGACACACCTGAAAGCACCCCGTGGTCTCCAGAGGGCGCCGTGCTAACGGCTAATGGCTGAATGCTAACGGCTATCGGCTAACTGCTAATGGCTACGGACATCGACACGCAGAAAAAAGGCAAACAAAAAGTTACTTAAACCAGAGTAGTTACTGAGTGAAGTGAGGAGGGGAACAGGAAGTATCCTGAGATGAAACTTGTTGAAGATGAAGCTGCTGCTTCGCTTCTGTGCTGCTCGGTGCACGTCGTTAGCATTAGCATTAGCTTTAGGATTAGCCAAGAGCGGCTCGGTTACTTTTAACTCCAGTAACTGAAAAAGTAGCCATGCTAATCTGAGTAGATCAGACAGCAACATGAAGCAGGCCCGGTGCATTGTGGGACAGCGCCCACTGCGGGACAGTTGGTCAGGAACCAGGTGCATTGTGGGACAATTGGTCAGGAACCAGGTGCATTGTGGGACAGTTGGTCAGGAACCAGGTGCATTGTGGGACAGTTGGTCAGGAACCAGGTGCATTGTGGGACAGTTGGTCAGGAACCAGGTGCATTGTGGGTGTGTCCTCACCTGCAGCTGCTCCTGCAGCGTGTCGTTCATGCGGTTCACCTCCGTCACTTCCTTCAGCCCGCCGTCGGAGCAGAAGAACCTGGAGCTGGAACACAGAGTCAGCACCAGCAGGCGCCAGCGGGGCGGCGCCAGCGGGGCGGCGCCAGCGGGGCGGGGCCAGCGGGGCGGCGCCAGCGGGGCGGGGCCAGCGGGGCGGCGCCAGCGGGGCGGGGCCGGCACGGCGGCGCGTGCAGCATCTTACCTGTGTTTCTTCATGGTTAAACTGTAGCCGGCGGCCGAGCACGGCGCCGACACCTTCCAGTAGCCCTGCTGCTCCAGCTGCCCCAGGTTAGCGACCAGGACGGGCACATTCTGGAGGCGCCTGGACCGAGACCCCAGCCAATCAGGAGGCGGGACGCAGAGACGGCAGCCAATCAGGACGAGGGCACAGAGACGACAGCCAATCAGGAGGCGGGACGCAGAGACGACAGCCAATCAGGAGGCGGGACGCCGAGACGACAGCCAATCAGGAGGCGGGACGCCGAGACGACAGCCAATCAGGAGGCGGGTTGCCGAGACGAGAGCCAATCAGGAGGCAGGACACCGAGACGACAGCCAATCAGGATGAGGGACACACACACACTCAGACACAGTGTGTGGTTTGAGCTGACCTGCTGCGGGAGACGAAGGCGGAGTACTCCGTCTTGTGGGTGGAGCCTGTTGGGGTCACCTGACTGGGCGTCAGCAGCAGGAAGAGCAGGTGGGGGTTGGACAGCGCCCCCTGCAGGCTTTCATGGACCAGCTTCTCCCTGAAGGTCATCTGCTGCTCCGAGTTCCTGCGCTGCCGGTACCATCCGATCACACTCTCCTACACACACACACACACACACACACACACACACACACACACCCCCCATCAAGCCACGACCTCACACAGACACACTTCCACCTGAACCTTCACTCACCTGTTTGTCTACGAGCTTCTGCAGCTCCTCCATGTTCACCTGTCCACTGCTGCTGTACAGCCTGAGACAAGTCCACACAGCGGGACAGGAAGTCACACCGCGGGACAGGAAGTCACACCCCGGGACAGGAAGTCACACCCCGGGACAGGAAGTCACACAGCGGGACAGGAAGTCACACAGCGGGACAGGAAGTCACACAGTGGGACAGGAAGTCACACCCCGGACAGGAAGTCACACAGCGGGACAGGAAGTCACACAGCGGGACAGGAAGTCACACAGCGGGACAGGAAGTCACACCCCGGGACAGGAAGTCACACAGCGGGACAGGAAGTCACACCCCGGGACAGGAAGTCACACAGCGGGACAGGAAGTCACACAGCGGGACAGGAAGTCACACAGCGGGACAGGAAGTGACACCCCGGGACAGGAAGTCACACCCCGGGACAGGAAGTCACACCGCGGGACAGGAAGTCACACCCCGGGACAGGAAGTGACACCCCGGGACAGGAAGTCCACACCCCGGGACAGGAAGTCCACACCCCGGGACAGGAAGTCACACCCCGGGACAGGAAGTCACACAGCGGGACAGGAAGTCACACAGCGGGACAGGAAGTGACACCCCGGGACAGGAAGTCACACCCCGGGACAGGAAGTGACACCCCGGGACAGGAAGTCACACAGCGGTACTCACCTGTTGATTCGCTGACAGGCCACATGTTTCTGGACGTCTGTGGGAGAAGCCCCATCGATGAGTCGAACAGAGTTAAAGGAATTACGCCGGTTCAGAGTTTACTCACTGTAAACCTCCTGGATGTGGATCAGATCAGACTGAGAGTCACTGATGGTGACCTGTTCATCGAACCTGCTCTCCCCCAGGATCAGTCCATCCTAATGGAAGAAAACATCTGGATCAGTCCCTCCTAATGGAAGAAAACATCTGGATCAGTCCCTCCTAATGGAAGAAAACATCTGGATCAGTCCATCCTAATGGAAGAAAACATCTGGATCAGTCCCTCCTAATGGAAGAAAACATCTGGATCAGTCCCTCCTAATGGAAGAAAACATCTGGATCAGTCCCTCCTAATTTAAGAAAACATCTGGATCAGTCCCTCCTAATGGAAGAAAACATCTGGATCAGTCCCTCCTAATTTAAGAAAACATCTGGATCAGTCCCTCCTAATGGAAGAAAACATCTGGATCAGTCCCTCCCAACAGAAGAAAACATCCAGACCTGAACCTCCAGACCCATCAACACCTGTAACTCAGGTGTTTTCTTGGTGTTCAACACATTACAGCTCAATATCCTGACCAGGATATTTGTATTTGGTTTTATCTTTAAATCTATTTTTAAGTTGTGTGACATGTCTCCTGAAAACGTTCCGCTGTGATCTACTGGATCCATTCTGTTCTCCCGGGTTTGAACATGACGGTGGCTTCAGGTGATTCTGGGTGATGTGCGCCATCTACTGATTTACTGCGCAAATGATGGATCCATAACTCGCACAAACCCTTATAAAAATAAAAAACGGCAAGATCGATACGTATGTTCCTGCGCGATCTATAGATCGCGCAAATCGCCCAAACAGCGGTGAACTGTCCTTAAATCCGGAGATAAATGAATGGAGTCTGGTGTGCTGTGCTCAAGAACAGTCAAAATTCACGACTGACAAAAAATATATTTGGGTCACAGATACGCCGAATTGACTAACACACGTGTTCGATGGCGAAAAGGTCAATAATTTTCTTTAAAAGTGAAGGATTTCCTGTTGATGCAGCAGTTCTCTTTAAAAACGCAGATTTTTTTTAAAGGAGGTTGGTGACTGCTGTTAGCCTGATTAGAAAGTTATAGAAAGAAGCACTTTGGGAGTTTTAACTTCCCCTAAAGGGCAAACAGAACTAAAACCACGCCGACCTCTCAATAAAGTAACTTTTAAATATGTGATAAAAACTTTAAAGTCAGTTCAGAGCGTGCAGTTTGGCGGCTATACGAGTTAGCCACAGGCTCGGTCTGACCGCGCGCCAGACTCCATTGGGAAAACCGTGGATTTAAGGGCGCGTGCAGCTTCGTCTCACCACGTCCGAGTCCGCGTTCACGTGCTGGAAGGCGAGAGAGGCGAACACGATCCCGGGCACGCGCACGGACGGTTCGGCCGCCATGGCGGGTCTGGAGCGGGTCTGGAGCGGGTCTGGAGCGGGTCTGCTCCGGGTCTGGGCAGCCGGCAGCGCCGCGCAGCGGAGATGCGTTTTCCCGGCGCAGCTCGGAGCTCACGAGCCGAGCAGGAGGGCGGAGCCTCCGGGTCCGAGTCCGGCTCAGTCCGGGAAGAGGTCCGCTTCAGGGGGACGCGAGTCCGGGACGAGCCGCAGACCGGGACCACGACCGGGACCGGGACCAGCAGCGAGCCCCGCGCTCAGGTCAGTCCCCGTCCGGGCGGGTTAGTTAGCTGGTTGAGGCTGTAACCAGCCTGCTGGAGTAACGGAGTAACGGGGTAACGGTGCAGCTGAAAAGTTCCAGACGCGACTCACATTTCAGAACAGCTCCTGTAAATACAGACTGAAAACGTTTTTAAAAGTACAAACATTTTACGCTTATTTTAATTTATTCAGTAATTTGTGTTTTCCGCACATCTGGCCTGATGAATAATCAATCCTTAATTAGTTAATTAATTAAGCCTGTTAGACCGTCGTGAGACAAGTTAGTCTTACCCTACTGATGATGTGTTTTTACAATATTAATTAATTAATTAATGGTTCTTTGATACATTGATGGAAAATCATTAAAATGATAGTTTAAAGCTTCAACTAACAGATAAAGACTCTCTGGTCCAATGTTCTGGAGAAAGTTTGATTACAGTGTGTGTGTGTGTGTGTGTGTGTGTGTGTGGGTCAGACGCAGGCCTGATGGAGGCTGGGTGGAGTGCTGCTGGAGGTCTCCTCCACCTCTGGCTCTTCGTGGTTCTCTTCCTCATCCTGCTCCCCGCCATGTTCGGCGTGTCGCTGGGCGTCACCGGGGTCTACATCCAGGTGCTGGTGCACATCCTGGAGGTGAGCGATCAGTGTGTGTGTGTGTGTGTGTGTGTGTGTGTGTGTGTGTGTGTGTGTGTGTGTGTGTGTATGTGTCTGATGGTGTGTGTGTGTTTGCAGTGGGCCACAGTCCGGATCCAGAGAGGCCGTAAGGAACAGTCCAGTGTGCCGGTTCCACTGCCCAACGGTGAGCCCTGTGTGTGTGTGTGTGTGTGTGAGAGAGAGACTGTGCATGAGTGTGTGTGTGAGACTGTGTGTGTGCGCCCCACGTGCTGTGTGGTCATCATGTGACTCTGTGGATAAGCCTCGGGGCTCCTGATTGGTCGGCTGCAGCGTGTGATGTCGGGGCGCCGCATGGCTCGTCTCAGGGTGATGATGCAACCGCAACTTGCACAATGTTAGCCAAACAGAGGACACACACAAACACACACACACACACACACACACACACACACACACACACACACATCTTGTGTCACCTTTTTAAAAAATCCTGGAAAAACTTTTCATGGAGAGGTTCTCAAAACCATTCAATGAGCTCAAATGAAAACAGGTATGAGGGAAGTAAGACGACACTAAAGTAACTAAAACTACACTAAAGTAACCAAAAGTACACTGAAGTAACTAAAACTACACTGAAAGTAACCAAAACTACAGTAAAGTACGTAAAACCTACACTAAAATAGCTGAAATTACACTTAAGTATCCAAAAACTATACTTAAGTAACTAAATACTACACCAAAGTAACTGAAACTACACTAAAGTGACTAAAAACTACACTAAAGTAACTGAACCCACTAGAGTATCTAAAACTACACTGAAACTAATCAAAATTACACTGAAAGTAAGCAAAACTACAGTAAAGTAACTAAAACCTACACTAAAATACCTGAAACTACACTTGAGTATCTAAAAACTACACTTAAGTAACTAAATACTACACTAAAGTAACTGAAACTGCACAAAAGTGACCAAACCTGTACTAAAGTAACTAAAACTTCATTAAAGTAACTAAAACCTGCACTAAAGTACCTGAAACTACACTTGAGTGTCTTAAAACTACACTTAAAGGGACTTAAGGAAAGATCAGTGAAAAGCTTCCCCTGCATCTCCAGTGTATTCAGCGCTAACGGGGCGTGAAGCAGTGAAACCTCAACAGGCCGGTCGGCGGGTCTGTCTGCTGCCTCATCCAGGCTGTGAGCCAAATAATTTGTTGCTGTTCGGGTCCGAATTTCCCGCGCAGTCGTGTGGATGTGACGTAAACTGACGCTGTATGCGCGTTGCCGAACAGGAAGAACATGGCCGCCGTGGACGCGGACTCAAACACTGCTGGGATCAGGGGCGGGCGGTGTTGCCAACTTGGCGACTTTCTCGCTAAATCTGGCGACTCTCCAAAGCCTCTTGGCGACTTTTTTTGTCAAAAGCGACTAGCGACAAATTTAGCGACTTTTTCTGGTGCTGTGGAGACGTGACAGGACGTCTCCGCTGTCCTCAGCAGGCAGCGGGTGCTGCGTGAGCCCCTCCCCCGTCCCAAAGCGCTCCCAGGCGGCCGGTCTCAGCAGCGCCCCCTGCTGCAGGCAGAGCAGAGAGCAGACCCACACCACTCCTCCACACGGCAAATGAATCGCGCTGCGCAAATACGCCGCTGCTCACTGCTGACAAACCAAGAATCAACAGAAGAAAGTTAATTTGTAGTTCTATTTGTAGTTTCATTTGTCCGCTCTCCCGGTATGTTATACATTTGCTCCCGGTCTGTGAATCCATGCCCCCCCCCCCCCCCCCCCCCCCCCCCCCCCCCCCCCCCCCCCCCCCCCCCCCCCCCGCTCTTCATACAGTCGGCTAACTGCATCCACTCAGAGCCCACTAAAAACACCACAAAGAAAAAAAGGACTTTATCAGCGTTATCTCATGAGTCAACAAAAAAAAAAAGAGCGAAGCCGCAGGCAGCCGAATAAATATTGGATCTGCGTTTGATTCCTGGAGGAACTTCAGCTGCATTTGGGAGTGAAAACGGATGCTGACAAAAATCACATGATCTGCGCTGTGGTCTTGCAGTAAACCGCGACGTAGTGAACAGCAGGAGCATCCCTGCTGCAGCGCCGTGAAGACGGACTTTCTGTAAAGTGTTTGTGGCGCTCCGGCGCCGCCTCGGCTGCTGGCTGCAGTTCCCCGCAGCGCCTATCGCGGCAGCACTCAGGTACATTTTGAAAAGTTGCCTTAAGTCCCTTTAATTAACTAAATACTACACTAAAGTAACTGAAACTACACAAAAGTATCAAAAACTACACTGAAGTAACCAAACCTATACTAAAGTAACTAAAACTTAATTAAAGTAACTAAACACTACACTAAAGTAACTGAAACTACACTAAAGTGACCAAACCTGTACTAAAGTAACTGAAACTACTTCAAAGGAAATTAAACTACACCAACGTAACTAAGACTACACTAAAGTAACTAAAAATAATTTCAGAGTAACTAAAATTACAATAAGGGGACACAAAACAATCTCATGCCGTGTTTCCACCAGGCGCAACGTGAGTTTTCCCGCGATGAGATCACCTACAAAGTCAGTGTGATGACGCGATTGTCGCTCAATCTTGAGTGGCAAGTGGCTTGCGGCGAGCGGCGTGCGGCGAGTTTTGAGTGGCGAGTTTTGAGCGGCGTGCGGCGAGTTTTGAGCAGCGTGCGGCGAGTTTTGAGCGGCGTGCGGCGAGTTTTGAGCGGCGTGCGGCGAGTTTTGAGCGGCGAGTTTTGAGCGGCGTGCGGCAAGTTTTGAGCGGCGAGTTTTGAGCGGCGAGCGGCGAGTTTTGAGCGGCGAGCGGCGAGTTTTGAGCTGCGAGTTTTGAGCGGCGAGCGGCGAGTTTTGAGCAGCGTGCGGCGAGTTTTGAGCTGCGAGTTTTGAGCTGCGAGTTTTGAGCGGCGAGCGGCGAGTTTTGAGCTGCGAGTTTTGAGCGGCGAGCGGCGAGTTTTGAGCTGCGAGTTTTGAGCAGCGTGCGGCGAGTTTTGAGCTGCGAGTTTTGAGCAGCGTGCGGCGAGTTTTGAGCGGTGAGTTTTGAGCGGTGACTTTTGAGCGGCGAGCGGCGAGTTTTGAGCGGCGAGCGGTGAGTTTTGAGCGGTGAGTTTTGAGCGGCGAGCGGCGAGTTTTGAGCTGCGAGTTTTGAGCGGCGAGCGGCGAGTTTTGAGCGGTGAGTTTTGAGCGGCGAGCGGCGAGTTTTGAGCTGCGAGTTTTGAGCGGCGAGCGGCGAGTTTTGAGCGGTGAGTTTTGAGCGGTGAGTTTTGAGCGGTGAGTTTTGAGCGGCGAGCGGCGAGTTTTGAGCTGCGAGTTTTGAGCGGTGAGTTTTGAGCGGCGAGTTTTGAGCGGCGTGCGGCAAGTTTTGAGCGGCGAGTTTTGAGCGGCGTGCGGCAAGTTTTGAGCGGCAAGTTTTGAGCGGCGAGTTTTGAGCGGCGAGTTTTGAGCGGTGAGCGGCGAGTTTTGAGTGGCGAGTTTTGAGTGGCGAGTTTTGAGCAGCGAGCGGCGAGTTTTGAGCTGCGAGTTTTGAGCGGCGAGCGGCGAGTTTTGAGTGGTGAGTTTTGAGCGGCGAGCGGCGAGTTTTGAGCAGCGTGCGGCGAGTTTTGAGCGGTGAGTTTTGAGCGGTGAGTTTTGAGCGGCGAGCGGCGAGTTTTGAGCTGCGAGTTTTGAGCGGCGAGCGGCGAGTTTTGAGCGGTGAGTTTTGAGCGGTGAGTTTTGAGCGGCGAGCGGCGAGTTTTGAGCTGCGAGTTTTGAGCGGCGAGCGGCGAGTTTTGAGCTGCGAGTTTTGAGCGGCGAGCGGCGAGTTTTGAGCTGCGAGTTTTGAGCGGTGACTTTTGAGCGGCGAGCGGCGAGTTTTGAGCTGCGAGTTTTGAGCGGCGAGCGGTGAGTTTTGAGCGGCGAGTTTTGAGTGGCGAGTTTTGAGCAGCGAGCGGCGAGTTTTGAGCAGCGAGCGGCGAGTTGTGAGCGGTGAGTTTTGAGCGGCGAGTTTTGAGCGGCGAGCGGCGAGTTTTGAGTGGTGAGTTTTGAGCGGCGAGCGGCGAGTTTTGAGCAGCGTGCGGCGAGTTTTGAGCGGTGAGTTTTGAGCGGTGAGTTTTGAGCGGCGAGCGGCGAGTTTTGAGCTGCGAGTTTTGAGCGGCGAGCGGCGAGTTTTGAGCTGCGAGTTTTGAGCGGTGACTTTTGAGCGGCGAGCGGCGAGTTTTGAGCTGCGAGTTTTGAGCGGCGAGCGGCGAGTTTTGAGCTGCGAGTTTTGAGCAGCGTGCGGCGAGTTTTGAGCGGTGAGTTTTGAGCGGTGACTTTTGAGCCGCGAGCGGCGAGTTTTGAGCGGCGAGCGGTGAGTTTTGAGCGGTGAGTTTTGAGTGGTGAGTTTTGAGCGGCGAGCGGCGAGTTTTGAGCGGTGAGTTTTGAGCGGCGAGCGGCGAGTTTTGAGCTGCGAGTTTTGAGCGGCGAGCGGCGAGTTTTGAGCTGCGAGTTTTGAGCTGCGAGTTTTGAGCAGCGTGCGGTGAGTTTTGAGCGGCGAGTTTTGAGCGGCGAGCGGCGAGTTTTGAGCGGCGAGTTTTGAGCGGCGAGCGGCGAGTTTTGAGCGGCGAGTTTTGAGCGGCGAGCGGCGAGTTTTGAGCGGCGAGCGGTGAGTTTTGAGCAGTGAGTTTTGAGCGGTGAGTTTTGAGCGGCGAGCGGCGAGTTTTGAGCGGCGAGTTTTGAGCGGCGAGTTTTGAGCGGCGAGCGGCGAGTTTTGAGCGGCGAGCGGTGAGTTTTGAGCAGTGAGTTTTGAGTGGTGAGTTTTGAGCGGCGAGCGGCGAGTTTTGAGCAGCGTGCGGCGAGTTTTGAGCGGCGAGTTTTGAGCGGCGAGCGGCGAGTTTTGAGCGGCGAGCGGTGAGTTTTGAGCAGTGAGTTTTGAGCGGCGAGCGGTGAGTTTTGAGCAGCGTGCGGCGAGTTTTGAGTGGTGAGTTTTGAGCGGTGAGCGGCAAGTTTTGAGAAGCGTGCGGCGAGTTTTGAGCGGCGAGTTTTGAGCGGCGAGCGGCGAGTTTTGAGCGGTGAGCGGCAAGTTTTGAGCAGCGTGCGGCGAGTTTTGAGCGGCGAGTTTTGAGCGGCGAGTTTTGAGCGGCGAGCGGCGAGCGCGATTTCATTAGTTCGCTGCTTGTGGTGGAAAGCGGGCGTCAGCCTGAAGCCGCGCTGGAACAGCGGCTCCTGCAGACGGTGAAACGCACCGAGCTCAGACCGCCTCCAGGGGGCAGCAGGCAGCCGGAAGAGATGGCGGCGCCTCGCCTGGAGGCGGGGATGTTTCTGCAGGATGTTTTGTTTTGCATATTTGTACCAGCAGTAAAACTCGAGCGCCGAGCGCGGCGTTATTTTGTCGCACGAATGAATCACACACCGGCGACGACACTTGCATTAAACGCATCCGGTGGAAACACGGCGTCATTGTGGGAAAACTGTATTTAAGGGACGGACCCCTCTGGAGACCCAGACCTGTACCTGACAGACCCCTCTGGAGACCCAGACCTGTACCTGACAGACCCTTCTGGAGACCCAGACCTGTACCTGACAGACCCCTCTGGAGACCCAGACCTGTACCTGACAGACCCCTCTGGAGACGCAGACCTGTACCTGACAGACCCCTCTGGAGACCCAGACCTGACCCGGGTTCCGGTCTGCCCTCCAGGGATCATTGAGCGGGCGGGCGGCTCCATGGCGGAGGAGCTGGAGCGGCGGCGGCGGTCCCGCCCCCTGCCCAGCGGCGAGTTCGCCCTCAGCGACGCGCTGTACTTCCTGAAGACGGGCGTGGAGAGCATCGTGGACGACCAGGTGACCCAGCGGTTCTCCTCCGAGGAACTGGCCTCCTGGAACCTCCTGACCCGCACCAACCACAACTTCCGCTACATCAGCCTCCGCCTCACCGTCATCTGGGGCCTGGGCGTCCTGGTGCGATACGGCGTCCTCTTCCCGCTCAGGTGGGGCCGTCAGCAGAACGTCAGCAGAACGTCAGCAGAACGTCAGGAGACTCATGATGAGCTTTGTGTGTTTGTTGAGTTTTGGTGGTTGGTGTTCTTTCAGCCTGTAGGGTTGTACTGTTCATAGAGAGGGGCGGGGCTAACGCTGCATCCCCCACAGCATTCTCATTGGCTGTATAAAGTCTGGTCAAGAAGAGACTTGAGACAGAGACCAGAACCTGGTCTGGAACCAGGAGCTTTATGTTTATTTACATTCTGAAAATCACTGTTTTTGAATGGGTTCTAATGAGACCCATCGCCCCCTGCTGGAAATCCCTCAGTATTACAGCTTTTCTGCACTTCAGCGTTATCTCCATGTTTCACCAGCAGAGGGCGCCCTGGGTTAACAGCTCTGTGTTCTGTACGGTTCTGCTCCGCTGAAGCTCATGTTCCTCCTTCAGGATCACTTTGGCCGTCATCGGTCTGTCCTGGCTGGTCATCGGCACGAGTCTGGTGGGACTCCTGCCTGAGAGCAGGTACCTCCTCCTCCTCCTCCTCCTCCTCCTCCTCCTCTTCCTCCTCCTCTTCCTCTTCCTCCTCCTCTTCCTCTTCCTCTTCCTCCTCCTCCTCCTCCTCCTCAATCAATCAATCAATTTATTTTTGTATAGCCCAGTATCACAACAACAGTTGCCTCAGAGGGCTTCAAGATGTTACATTTGTCGGTAAAAGTAAAAACAGTGAATAAGCATAATGGTAATATGTCAATATCCTCCTCTTCCTCCTCTTCCTCCTCCTCCTCCTCCTCCTCCTCCTCCTCCTCCTCTTCCTCCTCCTCCTCCTCTTCCTCCTCCTCCTCCTCTTCCTCCTCCTCCTCCTCCTCCTCTTCCTCTTCCTCTTCCTCCTCCTCTTCCTCCTCTTCCTCTTCCTCTTCCTCCTCCTCCTCCTCTTCCTCTTCCTCCTCCTCCTCCTCCTCCTCTTCCTCCTCCTCTTCCTCCTCCTCTTCCTCCTCCTCCTCTTCCTCCTCTCCCTCCTCCTCCTCCTCTTCCTCCTTCTTCTCTTCCTCCTCCTCCTCCTCCTCTTCCTCCTGCTCCTCCTCCTCCTGCTCCTCCTCTTCCTCTTCCTCCTCCTCTTCCTCCTCCTTCTCTTCCTCTTCCTCCTCCTCTTCCTCCTCTTCTTCCTCCTCCTCCTCTCTCTCACCTCCTCCATGTCTTCCAGTGCTAAGCGGTGGCTCAGTGAACTCGTCCATCTGACCTGCTACAGGATTTGTGCCAGAGGACTTTCAGCCACCGTCCAGTACCACAACAAGTCAGTCAGCTGCCAGACGCCGACACGCTGTACCGATACTGTACTGATACTGTACCGATACTGTACCGATACTGTACCGATACTGTACCGATACTGTACTGATACTGTACCGATACTGTACTGATACTGTACCGATACTGTACGAGCGCGGGCTTCTCAGGCGCCCTGGGCAAGCTCGACACGAGCGCCCCGTGGTAGTGTCGCGGAGAGTCCCGAAAGTTGTCAAGCGGGGGGGGGGGGGGGGGGGCGGGGGGGGGGGGGGGGGGGGGGGCGGGCGACCGACCGAGCGAAGCCAAGCAGTGCGCTGCTCAAACGGCTGTCACAGCGGCGCCCCCTGGGCGGTGCGCCTCACGGCCTCAGGCGCCCCCTATGGCTCGGCGCCCTGGGCAAGTGCCCCGGATGCCCCAGCCTAATCGCCGGCCCTGCCGATACCCTACTGATCCAGTACTGACACTGATGCTCTAATGATACCGTACCGATACCGAGACTCTACTGACACTGATACTGTACCAATACTTTACTGATACTGATACCATACCGATACTCCACTCATACTGATAATGTACCCATACTCTACTGACACGATACTGTACTGTTACTCAACTTTTACTGTACTGATACTAATATTGTACCGAAACTTTACTGATACTGTACTGATATTGTACCGATACTGATGCTGTACCGATAATGTGTTCTGTATCGATACGATGCTGTGCAGACACAGCACCATACAATAACGGTACAATACTGACACTACAGTAATAACAGCGTAGCGGCACTCTGCCATTACTCCATAGACACTGTGTGAGTACTGTACTGATCCTGTATCTGAGTACTTCCTGTGTGTTCCCGGTTCCCTGCAGAGAGAACCGCCCTCAGAAAGGAGGAATCTGTGTAGCCAATCACACGACCCCGATCGACGTGGTGATTCTGGCGAACGACGGCTGCTACGCCATGGTGAGTGGTGCCGCCGCGCCGCCGCGCCGCCACCGCCGCCACGCCGCTGCGCCGCTGCGCCGCCACGCCGCTGCGCCTGCTCTCCGGCCTTTCTGACGGCGGCTCGTCCGCAGGTGGGGCAGATTCACGGGGGTCTGCTGGGGGTCATCCAGAGGTCCATGGTGAGGTCGTGCCCCCACGTGTGGTTCGAGAGGTCCGAGATGAGAGACCGCCACGCCGTGACCAGCAGGTGGGTTCCAAGGTCGATTCCACACGGCGTGCTGCGGCTTGTCGTGTACTGCCGCCATGTGACGACAGCCTCGCCATGTGATGATGTCACCGTGTGACAACAGCGTCACCATGTGATGTCACCATGTGATGTCATCACATAGTGATGTCACCATGTGATGACAGCGACACTGTGTGATGACATCACGGTGTGATAACAGCGACACTGTGTGATGTCATCACCTGGTGACAACGCTGTGGTGAGGAGGTGCTGGAGCAGCTGGGCGATGAGAGAGGAGGAGGTGATTGCTCCCAGTTGTGATTGGTTAACCGCTGCCCCCCCCCCCCCCCCCCCCCCCCCCCCCCCCCCCCACCTGACTGGCGCCTGCTGCTCCCCCTGCAGGCTCAGAGCTCACGTTGCTGCCAGGACCAAACTGCCCATCCTGATATTTCCTGAAGGTTTGTGATGATGATGTTGAATGTGATGATGATGATGATGATGAATGTGATGATGATGATGATGAATGTGATGATGATGATGGTGATGAAGACGTCATTACAGGAACCTGCATCAACAACACGTCGGTCATGATGTTTAAGAAAGGAAGCTTTGAGATCGGAGGGACCATCCACCCGGTCGCCATCAAGGTACCGTGCTCTTCCTGGTGGTGACATCACAGCAGCGGGAGCCAATGGGAGCCCAGTTTGCGTGACCCCCGCCTGTCTTCTGTCCGTCGTCCTCAGTACGACCCTCGGTTTGGAGACGCCTTCTGGAACAGCAGCAAGTACAACATGGTGAGCTACCTGCTGCGCATGATGACCAGCTGGGCCATCGTGGTCAACGTGTGGTACCTGCCCCCCATGACCATCCAGGTAGGACGGCGGGGACAGAGACACCGGGGACAGAGCCTGGGACATACCTGGGGGACACTCTTCACGCCGTCTCGTTGTCTCTGCAGGAAGACGAAGACGCCGCTCAGTTCGCCAGCAGAGTGAAGTCTGCCATCGCGGATCAGGGAGGCCTGCTGGACCTGGCCTGGTGGGTTCTGAGCTACTGCTAGCATAGGCTAATGCTAACAGTCTGAGCACTGCAGAGGACACCTGGACGCCCAACCACCCCTCCATCCATCCCTCCATCCATCCAACCATACATCCAACCACCCCTTCATCCATCCCTCCATCCCTCCATCCCTCCATCCCTCCATCCATCCAACCATACATCCAACCACCCCTTCATCCATACATCCATCTTTAACCACTAATCCAGACCAGGTCTTGGGGGAAGCAGTCTCAGCAGGGACGCCCTGCGGGACAGGAAGTGACGCCCTGTGGGACAGGAAGTGACGGCGCTCCGTGTGTTTCAGGGACGGCGGTCTGAAGAGGGCGAAGGTGAAGGAGTCGTTCCGAGAGGAGCAGCAGAAGATGTACAGCTGCTTCATCGTGGGACACGGCGGCCCGGAGTCCAGCGCCTGACGGCCATCTTCATCTTCATCCTCATCTTCGTCAGCCGCTGACGGCGGAGCTCCTCTGACCTCCTGCAGGAGCACAGCGCCTCCAGCAGGGGGCAGCAGGAGACAGCTGCTGCTCTTCCTCCTGATGTGATCACTGTGAAGGAAACACACACACACACACACACACACACACACACGCTACATGAGACAAGAACAAGATTAAATTTATGCTTTCAATCATTTTGATCAAAGTGGACAAACGTTGAACATGAAGGATCCTTCAGCTGCAGACTCGGAACTCGGAGTGAAAAACTGGATTTTAAAAGATCAAAAGTTTCAAACGGGAACAAAATGAAATGACGGAGGAGAAGAAAAGACTGGATCTGAAGGAAAAGGAGGATGAGCAGGAAGAGGAAGGAACGAGGCAGGTTTCCAGCTGTGCAGAGGTCAAAGGTCAAAGTGTGAGTGGACCCGAGTCAGACTGTTACTCTGAGAGGCCCGTCGGAACAACCCGGAACCGAGCCGCATGAGACCCGTGACGGCGCTCAGCAGCGGCTGAAGGCGCAGGGCTATGGCGAGCAGAACCAGAACCGCCGTCATCAACGGCTGTACGTCCACCGGATCCAGACCCGGGACCAGAGACCCGGGACCAGAGACCCAGGTCCAGAGACCCGAGGTCCGGTTCACCGTCTCCAGCTGAGGCCTGTGGAGAGGAGGACCAGCAGCTGGTCGCCTGTTTCATCTGGGCGGCGGTGACGTTGGGTCCATCGGTCGATCGGTCAGTTGCGGCTTCGGGTCGATCCGGACTCCCAGCGACTCGTCGCTTTGCCGTCCAATCAGATCACCGACTGGAAATACAGCCGTCTATTGCAATGGTGCTAGAGCACGGAGCCATGTCTGTGTCCACATGTCTGTGTCCACATGTCTGTGTCCACATGTCTTTGCTCGCAGCGGCTGCTGCGTGACGGAACGTTCCGCTGAGGTTCTGTTCCGGGTGGTTCTGAGGGGTGAAACTCTTCACTCTGCTTCTGTTTGTGTCGACGAATCGAATCCGGAAAATCATCTGAAGCAGTAAAATCAATGAAAACTCCGTTTCGGTCCAAAGTTATTCTTTAAAATTCTTTTTGTGTCGTTATTTGACTTTTGGGAATTTTTAATTCAATCAGTGATAGTTAAAAAAAAAAAAATCATGTGAAGTTAATTATTCACAGAAGTAGAACCCGGTAAAACAGACAACTAAGACCACCTGCAGAACCAGGTTCAGAGGAGGACCCTGCAGAGCCAGGTTCAGAGGAGGACCCTGCAGAACCAGGTTCAGAGGAGGACCCTGCAGAACCAGGTTCAGAGGAGGACCCTGCAGAGCCAGGTTCAGAGGAGGACCCTGCAGAACCAGGTTCAGAGGAGGACCCTGCAGAACCAGGTTCAGAGGAGGACCCTGCAGAGCCAGGTTCAGAGGAGGACCCTGCAGAACCAGGCTCAGAGGAGGACCCTGCAGAACCAGGTTCAGAGGAGGACCCTGCAGAACCAGGCTCAAGGGAGGAAATAACTTAAATATGAAATAAATAAATCCTCGGACTAAATCTTGAGAAATAATCATAATTTTAAATTAGTTTTTTTTATAACCGATGTTTAAAACATCTTTCTGTTTCTTCTTTTTGAAGCAATGCCTGATGACATTCATTTTTAATCAATAAAACTTCACTTTCCTTCACTGATAAAGATTCGATTTGACAGGAGGACTGAGCAGTACTGAGGGCGTCCAGCAGGGGGCAGGACGAGCCTGAGCCGCAGCGCGCCGCTCTTTACGGTTCAGGAACGGGAGGAACGGGAGGAACCGGTCCGAGGAATAAAACACCTGCAGCACAAAACACCAAAGACATCAATACTCAATGCTCAAATGCTGCAAACATTTCAAGTAAATGAGTGAAAATGTCAGTAAAGTGAAGATATTCACTTTAAAAATCAACATTTTATCCACAATTTATTTATGGATTCTTCCCCCCCCAAAAAAATCGTTTTTAAATAAAGATTAAACATTATTAAACGGAATAACTAAAAAAATTAAACTTGTTTTTTTCAGAATATCAGAGGAAAATTTAACTGAATGTGTTCTGATAAAAATGCTCTTTTCTGTTCTGTTGATCTGTTAAAAACTGACTAACATCAAAATGATTTTTTTTTAAATACGATTTTACTTTATTTAAAACAGAGAACTTTAATCTGATCTAATCCGAGTGTGTGTGCTGCAGTCAGGTGTAATCAGGGAATTAGGTTTTCCTCTCAGAGACCTAAATAAGGAAACATGATTTAAAAAAAAAAAGTGATTTAAACTGAACAAATTCATCCGATGAAAAAAATAAGTTTGAATTTACATTTATTATATATATGAATGAGAACAGCATTGTGTTGTGTTCATCTGTATTCGGGAAATTTTTATACTATTTAAAGAATAATTAAAATAAAAGAAAATCTGAGGTGAAGTTAATCCAGGAAAATTGGTTTTGAGAGATTTTTAAAATAAAATTATCAACATAAATAACGTGTGAATTAATGATGCCTTCAGGTGTCAAACAGACATTTTTAAAGCGTCGTGTTGCTTTATGTAAAGTCATTTCATTTAAAGCCGTTTTGATTTATGAGTGTTGCATTCAGGTGCTGTCTGGACATTTCAAAAACGTGCTAATTGATTAAATAATTCATTATTGGTTTAAATAATTTGTCACAGAAAATTCAGTAAAAGCTAGTTAAAGATAAAAATTATTTAAATTTCTCTAAATCCTGAACTGTTGCCTGGCTTGTTCTGTGCTGCGTTCAGGTGTAATGAGGGCGTTTTCTGACCACTCCTTAATGAAATGTGAAATTATCTAATTTAAAATCACTTTAAAAGAATTTCCCTCTGGGATTAATAAAGTATTTATTATTGATTCTTCTGTAAAACGGTCTGAATGGACGCGTGCTGCTCTCAGTGGCACTTTGGACGTTTAAAACCTTGTTAAGTGATTAAATATTTACATTTCGGTTGAATGTTTCCTATAAAATTAACGTTTAAAAATGACATCGTTAAAATGAGCCCGTGTTGCGTTCAGGTATCAGGAGGAAAAATCAAGAAAAGATTCATTTTAATTCTCCCAGTCCTGAAGCGTGCTGCGTTCAGGGGGAGTGAGGACATTACTCAACCGTGTTCAGGTGATTAAATGTTCAGATAAAATTCAATATGATGAGTGTCGAAAGATGAAGCGTGTTCACTTTTATTCCCTGAAATCATTTATTTCTGGTTGGAGAGCGGCGGCGCGGAGTCGCGCGGCGTTCAGGTGCAGCGGGACGTTTGTAAACGGTGACGCCGGTGATTTAGTGAGGAAGCGGAGATTAAACGGAATAGAGACGCTTCAGTCTCTGAAGTCACGGACAGCGGCGCGCGGCTGTAATGAGGACGTTTCAGGCCTTGTCAGGGGTGTTTAGATGGCGCGCGGGTAAGCCGGGGGGGGGGGGGGGGGGGGGGGGGGGGGGGGCAGAGCGTCCTTCACAATGAAAGTGAAACGTGTGAGCAGAGAACATGTTTACTGTGACGGAGCTTTAATAAAGAAAACAGGCGGTGTGTGAAATAGCAGCGAGTTACTGTTCCACACACACACACACACACACACACACACACACACACACACACTGGCTGTTTGTTCTCCTCTAACAGGATAGTGAATTATTAATGGGATGTGAGGCTCTAACCTGATTGTGGAGGTGGAGTGTTGGCGAGCCGCTCCGCTCTGTGATGTGATGTGATGTGTGTGTGTGTGTGTGTGTGTTTGTGTGTGTGTGTGTGTGTGTCTGCACATCTTTACATCCAATTTAATGGATCCACACACATTCAACAGGGACATCATAAAAGCCACCACTCTGACCCCCCAAACCCCCCAGAAGACAGGACAGGACCGGACGCAGGAGACACCTGGACCGGTTACCGTGACACCTGGACCGGTTACCGTCACAGCAGGACCGGTTACCGTCACAGCAGGACCGGTTGCCGTGACAGCAGGACTGGTTGCTGTGACAGCAGGACCGGTTGTCGTGACAGCAGGACCGGTTGTCGTGACAGCAGGACTGGTTGTCGTGACAGCAGGACTGGTTGCCGTGACAGCAGGACTGGTTGTCGTGACAGCAGGACTGGTTGCCGTGACAGCAGGACTGGTTGCCGTGACAGCAGGTGGGTCTCTGCTGTTCATTAGCAGACGTGTGAATACACATGAAAATGTAACTGGTCACGATCGATTCCTGATAAATTCCACTTTATTCACTTCAGAAATGGACTGGCGGCGCGGCGGCGGCGTGGCGGCGGCGGCGTGGCGGCGGCGGCGTGGCGGCGGCGGCGTGGCGGTGGCGGTGCCTCTGGGCTGTGTGTCTGTATGATCAGACGGGGGCGGAGCCACGTAAAGAACGTCTCTCGGGAAGGACGTGCAGGTGTGAGATTGCAGCCTCCTCTTTGACCTCGGCCTCCGGCCTCCAGAGGTATTTCTTCTTCTATTGACAGCGAAGCAGAACCTCGGGAGAACGGCGGCGGCGGCGGCGGCGGCGGAGATGATTGCTTTTGTTTCCAGGTCGGCTCTGATCTATTACTGAAACTTTTCCAATTTCTCTGAGTGGTGGCTGAGA